>NC_033803.1:67846986-67915332 GCF_001876935.1 Asparagus officinalis | reverse complement strand
CGACTCCCTCCGCAGGGTCCCTCTCCGATTTCCCCCGAGGAAACGAGCCAATTTGAGCATCAACTGTGCTTTTTTTGATAGATAAGCCTTTTACCTATGTCAATCCAAGTGATCTATGAATGTTTTTGAATTTTTGATTTATTTCCTTCACTTTTCCATTTGTAATAAAAACAACTTGATTCTATTTAAGAATATCTCTGAACTTTATGATAGTTTCTCCATACATAAATTCTCTTATTTTAATAAATTCTGTATTTTAATTCGATAAATATTATTAACATCAGAGACAAATTTTTATACATTATAATCAATTAATGCTAAGCTATTTTATTATTGTCTTTTATCAGTTTTATGTAATTTAGTCTTCAATTAATTAATATTATTAGTAATATTAAATACAATTCCTTTAATTTATAAAGTGGGTTAGTTTTTAATCTATGATATATTTTTTAAATTTTTATTCCTTAACTGGATGTTTTTAATTTGTTATTATTGCTATGTTTACCAGCATCAAATTAGACTATTTTCGATGATAAAAAAAGATAGTAAACTTTAAAATGGTATTTAAATTTATATATCTTAATGAAAGAATATCAAACAATTACTCTTTTTTTTCCAAGTTCAGAAATTTTAGTTTTTTGTGATTTTGAAAATTTGAGAGTGTGTTTTGCAAATTTCAAAACTTTGATAGTGTATTTTGAAAATTTTAAAATTTAAGTTTAGTGTTTGTAATTTTCATGTTTCATGTATTAGTAATAAGTTTTCTAGTGTTAGGATATTTCTTACAACTCTAAAATTTTGTTGGTTTTTTATAATTATTAAAAATTTAGGTTTTTTATAAAATTCATATTTTTAGTAGTCTACTAGTAATTTTCAGATTTGATGTGTGCTGATTATAAGTTTTGAAATTTTAGGGTTTTTTGCGGTTTTCAACTTTTGAGGTAGTTTTTATAATTTTTATCACTTTGAAGTGTTTTTTTGTAAATTTTAAACTTTCAAGAGGTTGATGGTAATCCGTTGACTTCATCTATGTCGTTTACACGTTTTGTTCAAAAATTTAGGTGCTTTTTTATAGTTTAAACTTTTGTGGCCGTTTCTATAATTTTTGAAATGTTAAGGATGTTAATTGCAAATTTAAAATTTTTGGGGACCTGTAGGGTGAAAATTTGATTCTTCCGAAGGAACGAGTTTCGTTTGTATTTATAAGAAAGCTTATTACAAACTAACAAATCAAATGTTTACAACAGAAGCAGAGGGAAGGCCCTCTTTGTTTTGTGTGGGGACTTTAGGTGGCTATAGGACGCTTCGCTCGATGCTCGGGTCGAGTCTGCTTCCCTTGGACCGTTTGAATGAGGTTGCTGGAGAGCTTCAATTCGCAGTAGAAGCTCGGGGCAATGGAGTTCGGGTCTGCTTACTTCGTCGGCGATCGGAGCTCGGAACTAGGCGGCAGTGCTGTAATGCAAGGATTTGCTAACAGCTTGGTCTCAACTCTTTTTTTTTTCAAGTTTTGCGACCTCTCTTCCATCGTGCTGGAAGGGGTTTTTAAATGAAAGAAGGACGGCTTGATTTCTCCTTGAATTGTGGGATGTGACCACATCCTCTTCAGAGACGTCTCGCCGTTCCTCGATACCATGAACGGTCATTCCAGGGATTGTGCTCTATGTCCTGTCACCTACGATGGGAAGGCCCATTCTTGTATGTGAGGCAACAAACGACTGCTATCCGAGTGGATTTGACCAGCATTAATGAACCGCATTTATGAGTTCGCAGATCGATGAAGTGTCTGTCCGATCACTTGTACTGTGCGTGACCGCCCGGCGTGCTTTGAGCACGACGCTTTCTCCTTTCCGGTCAGGAGAGGCGGTGAAGTAGGTGTACAGTACTCGAGTGGGTCTAACCAGCTTGCCGAGTGCCGGCGGATCCAGCTCTTGGCTCAGACAGCCGAGGTGAGTCGCATTTATGAATGCTCAGGTTGACTCGACGCCTGTCCAGTCCTTCGCGCTGTGTGCACTGTGGGCGGCCGTTTGACGGTCCTGGGGTACTGTGCTCTCTCTCCCTTCGGGTCGAGAGAGATGGGAAGGTCCATCTCAGCACGTGGGGTAGTGGATCCCCAGCTGTACTGACGGTTTTGGGGCTTGCTGGCGGATTCGACTCCGAACTCGGGCAGGCGAGTTGAGCGAAGAGCGAATTTCCGCCATCCTGATCGACCCTAACTCGTGCTGGCGAGTCGACCGTTAGGCGAACCTGGACTTGAGTACAGTCGACGTCTACGCGGTTTAGGTGCGTGCCAGAGAACTGGGCGCGCGAGCTCTTCTCGTAGGCAAATTTTCTGTAGACCCATAGAGGTATTTTTTACCGTCTACAAGATCCCCTTCAAAGTTTTCAGACCTAAACTGGCTGGCGTGTGGTCTGGAATACTTTGAATGAAGAAATTGTTGGCAAAGCAAGTGCCTTCGATTTCTCTTAGGATTTTTAGCAAATCCTCAGCTATCAACGGGTTTGATGTGCCTTTACCGATTACCGTTTGAATCGGGCTAGTCATACTATTCTCCTCAGTATGATGAGTTGTCGAACAGTTTCTCTTAGGCTTAATGCTAAGATTTCTGCTCTAACCCTTAGCCATCTGGGGCGTGGGTTTCAACCGTTTAAGCAAGGTCATTCTTTTGGCTTTGTTCGTAATTTTACCTTTGAGGGCGAATGCATCGTCAAGGCGAAATTAATTTTTGAGAGCCAATTCTCGCGCGACTCGTGGGGTTATGCCCAGTATTTGCAGGCGAAACCCTTCCTTTTGTAGGCGGAACCGGATCTGACGGAAGATGAGCCACGTGTCTGCTGATAGAGCCTCGTGCTTCCCAGCTAAGACATTGGATCGTGGCGATCGTGACTTGACAGCACGATCCTCGTGCGTTTCGCCCTGCGACGTATCGTGGCCGTGGTTCTCGGACTCAACCGTCGGATTCAAACGCTAATCTCGGTCCCTTCGATGCACTGAGGGTGATCTGGGCCGTCGAATTTGATCGTCCTTCGATGTACTGAGGGTGATCTGGGCCGTCGAATTTGATCGTGGCCCCGTTTCCTGTCCGTTAGGGTTTTCGCCTTTCGAGGGCAGTCGTGGCCACGTGGACAACTCCGCCCTTCTAAATCAGCCGTTTTCCTCCATTGGGAGTTACCGTGCTTTCAAATCTTGAAAGGGGACATCCAAGGAAAGAATTCCCGCTTCCTCTCGCAATGGCTCCGAAATCCAAGAGGTGTAAAGTGAGGGGTGCAGGCCCCGGACGTTACTCCGACCGTCTCTCTGCCGGCATGCCTGCCGGTGCTATGGAGTCGCGCCCAGGTACGTTGATGGGTTTGCTGGACGATCTCTTGTAGGTCTTAGGCGCCGGATTTGGGGAAATGAGCGTTGCTCGTTAAGCTTGGTAACCTTTCCGATTTGGGGCAAAGTTTGCCCTGTTTGCCCTTAGAAGACGATTACTGTCTCCGCGGGCGAGCCCTTCAGCGGGAAGGAGGCGAACTCCCTTTTTGTAAGGCGAGTCCGGCCCTTTCCTGTTAGAGGGACGTCTAGTCTGTAGGGGCAGACTTTATTCGAAGTGGGTTCCTCCTTGCGATTTCGCCCTCCTCTGTTTGATGGGCGATTTTGCCCCTACAGCGGATTTTGTCTTGATTGACCTTCTTCTTTTCTTTTTCTTGCAGCGACCTTTTCCGATGAGGCTTTTCCAGAGGGTGTGGCCGTCGGCCACGTCGGGGCTACGAGCTACGCAGCACCTTCTCGGTTTCCCTCTTTGGCTCCAGTACCCGTGTTCACCGCTGATAAGCCGCATGGTCTGATACAGAGGGTCTCGGATGGTCATCATTTGACCCTACGCGAGCTGACAACCAACGCGGCGCTGACAGATGAGGCCAGGGCAGAGCTGCCGAAACCTCAATTTTTGTTTGGCGACTCCATGACCGATCCTTCCGCCTTGTTGCTCAAAGAGAGCCGGTGGTACCGCACGGTAGAGGGGACCCATTACTACCTCCCCAGCATGTCGAGAGGGTTTTCGATTGTTGAGCTGCGGTCCCTCGCGATCCCTCGGACGATGAACTGGGATTTGACCCCCACTCAGGACGGGGTCACTTGTGGCGTCTTTACGGGCTCTACGGCTGGGTATGGAGTGGAGAGCTCATGTAAGCGCGTGACGGGTCTGCGCCCTGGCTTAGTGTCTGCTGAACCGCCCGTGGGGGAATCGACAGCGGTGGCGGAGACTTTCCGTCACCGCTTCTTCCGAGTCGGTGGAAGCTTTCCCCCGAAGGACTTTAGAGCCCCGGGGTGGGTTTACTCTGCACCTGGCAGTGACACGTGGTGGTCCAAGATCACCGACTATGTTTTGGCCGAGAATGCTGACCTCAAGGGCACAGAGCTGTATGTGGCCATCGAAGCCACTCGACATGGCCTGCGGATCAACGCTTCTCAATTCCATAGCATTCTGGAATTGTATTGTGCGGAAAGCGGCACATTTTTCACCCCCAACGGTGAACTTGGTATCACCCCCTTCGAGATGCACGACGTGTCAGGGCTACCTCTGGGAGACTTCCCTTATGAGGAATACGTCCCTGATCAAGCTGAGATCGATCAGCTGTCAGACAATTCCCCTCTGGCGGTTGAAACTCTGTGGGAGTTACTCTGTCACTTCCACATATGCCTCAGTACCTTAGGGGCCTCGGATCATAAGGGGAAGAGGAAGAAGACCCCAGGGATTAGCCACAAGAATTGGGCTGATTATCTGTTCCCTGGGAACGATGTCAAGGGGAAGCCCGCTCTCCCGTTAGGCGCGTGCGACCAGCCCGAAGTGGAGGCGAGGACAGCTAAAGAAGGAAGCACCATTACTCTTGACCGCGACGAGGGCGGATTTAAGGCTGGCACGGTCCTTCACTCATTCCATCACCAGGCGAAGTTTTTCATTTCGGGGAAGGCGCTGCTTGCGGGGTACCTCATGTTATGGCTGAAGAGGTGCGTAATCCCCACTCACTCTTTCGAGGCTCTTCCTATGGAGGTCGTGTATCCGGCGGTTTGCCTGGCTCACGGGAAGTCTTATTCCCTGGTATCGGCGACGATAGCGTGCATCCATCGGGGGCTCCGTACTCTGACGAGCCAATTCTGCCGTGTGTCGGTCCTCGACGAGGGGGAAGGAGAAGTTATCAGAACCCCCAATCCTAGGGTGGGGCTACCGTATACCTACTTGATGGCATGGTTCGTCTATCACTGCGAATGCTTGATGAGTGCCCCGGCAGCGCTTCAGGGAGACAAGTTTGTTCCCTTCGTCCAGCGTTTGGAGAGGTGCTCTTGGAAGTGCAAGGACATCCCCGATACGAGGAAGACGCTCTCCCACTTCGGGCACTATAATTTTCGTCGATCTTTTCCTTACTTCAGCGGGGGTGGATATGGAGAATCTCTCAGGGATGCGCCGACGGCGGATCACCACACAGTCCTCACCCGTGGTGCCTTTTCGCTGGTTGGTGGACATTCGACCGGGGTATCACGTTCTGAGAACAGGCTCCACATGCTATCTCGAGCCATACATCCCTTGCAGGTGTGCCCGCCAGTTTGGGTATGATCAATTGTATGTGGGCAACGCCAACCCTCGCCTACACTTCGAAGGAGGACTGGTTGACGGCGCTCGGGGGTGGTTCTGGACCCATGCTGGAGGTACTCAAGCTCGTTTTGAGTTGCCTGCGAAGGACCGCGATTTACACCACACGCTCTTGTACTGTCGGTGGTATCGGGGTGCTAGTGCTGACCCTGCCAACTTCTGGTTCCAAAGCTCATGTCTGGCGGAACGCGATCGTCCCATCAGGGGCTCTCTCCGTTCTTCAAAGAGAAGGGGCCACCAAACCGCTAGGGAGTTGTTCTCGGAGGATCCAGTGGAGGACTGTGAGAGCTTCGATGCTGGTGGCGAATCTGAGGTTCCCGATGTTCAAGCTCCGGTTCAGAGTCCGACAATCGGACAAATGGGAGCACCTTTGCTATCCCCGAGTAGCTCGCTTCTCTCGAAGCGTCAGCGGGAGGCGGTGGCCGAGAGTTCCAGAGCGGAGGCGGCCAAGAAGGCCCGCTGTGATGAGACAGTCGGGACCATCCAAGTGACAGGGGGTCGGGATGACGTTTCTCCGATAAGGATTCCTGGAGTGGCTCTGTCCGGGTCTGGAGTGGCTCCGTCTGGGTCTGGAGCCGTGTCGCCTGCCTCACCTGCCGCATCGGGGGCAGTTCAAGAGACTCCGAAGGACGCTCCTCTGCCGTCCGACGTGAGGTTACCGTCGGGAGTTCCAACGGCTTCTTTGCCCGCATCACGAGGTAGTCTTTGCAACAGTACCCTTGATTGCAATGTTGCTCTTGCACCTTTTGATATCGGTAATGGATCTATGCAGGTGCGGTTGAGAAAGTGATCTCCATTCCTTCCGACGAAGAGGAAGAAGCTGGAGATGATGAGGGGCTTACGGGCTTAGGTAAGTATAGACTTTAGCATTACTCGTTCTTTCATGCCTCACCGTAAATAGGGTCCCTTACGAGGGGTCTCCGTTAACTCTCTCGGTGCATTTGTAGCCGATCCTGCCCGCGAAATCGCCGTCAAAGAGGGTCCTTCCTCTTGGGCAAATCGCTCGTCTAGGGAGACGGGCGAATCTGAGGAGGATGACGACGACGCCTCAATACACGAGGCCCTGTCGAGTGAGGAAGAGGACTTGGCTCATGAAGATGCGACTGGTCAAATAGGGGGATCCCCTGCTCCTGCGGCGGTGTCTGCTGAGGATCGTTCCTCAGTGCGAGAGTCACCGCTTCAAAGAGAGGTTTCTGCTCAGCAGGTGACCACCTCCCTGTCGGGGGTCACCGCTGATGCCGTGATTGCTGTTCCGAGGGCATCATTGGTCACACCGGTCCTGGCGACGCCAACTACTACTTCCACAGTTATGGCCACCGGTGCTTCAACCACGGTTCCATCTATGATGGAAGAGGCTTCCCTCTCTCCCTTGGAGCGTGAGCGAAGAAAGAGTGCGGCACGATCCGTGGCTGAATTCCATGACACTATGGCTGCCTGCATCAGGCTCGCGCTGGAAGAGAGTTGTCCTTTCGAGAGCTTCGAAGAGGATATCGACTACATCATAGGCTTCTTAATCAAGAGGCTAAAGCATTCTGGGGCGCAGCCTTATTTCCAGCGTAAGGAGGCAGTGAAAGAAGCCATCCAGCAGTTGCTTGCTCTTCGCGCGAAGAGTTCCACTCTTGTGGATCTTGCATCCGGCGAAGTCCGAGCGGTGGTGCAAGAGCGGGATCACCGTCTGAATGAAACCATGTCACTAGAGGCGAGATTGTCAGAGGAGTTGGAGCAGGCCAAAGCTGAGAATGAACGGATGGTCCTTGAGCGACAGAAGGCTGACAACCGCGTTTCTCGCTTGTCTTCGGAGGTAGAGGCTCTGAAGCAGGTCATAGCCAAGGCGCGGGCTTCATTGGCTATCCAAGAGAAGGCTCGTGAGCAGGCGGTCAAAGAGTTGGATAACATTGAATCTCACCAGCAGCTGACTGCCAATTCAGTAGAGGAAAAGGAGCGAGCCCATAAGGAAGCCAAAGAGACCGTTCAAGACTTGGCCTCACGTACAGATGAAGATCTTCGTCGAGAGATTCTAAGGAGGCTTGAACTTCGCCATGCCGAAGAACTTCGTGAGGCGGAGCTGCGGTTAAAATCTCTGTAATTCGCTTTTAATTTTCCGTTTGTAATAGGACTTTCCTTTCACGAATGAAATTATCCCTTTTGTTTCTGACATATTGCCATTTGTGTGTTTTTCATTTCGCAATCATGCATTGGTCGGAATTTGGTCGTAAGAGAATCTCAACTATAGAGGAATTCTTGTCGGCGAGTTTCTGCTGCAAGTTCACCTCATTCGCAGGCGAATTTCGCTCGCATGCGGATTTGCAGGAGCTAATAGCGAACTTGGCTCTGAATGGGTTCCGCTTTCAGTAGTCCACGTATCAATCCACGTGTACGCCGGTTAGGGAGACGTGGGCTAGCCGCTCTGCATTAAGTGCGAAGTAGTGGGCCTCTTCGTCTCTCGCGCCCGATTCGGACCGTTGTTGCAGATCGTGGTCACGAACCATCAGATCTCGTCCGTCCAGATAAGATCCGATCTGTTCGACCTTACCCTTCAACTGTTCTAGCCCTGAACGGTCTAATCGAGTCTCGAGTAACCGCCTAGGACTCTTAGGTATTTAATGCCCTCGTCCTCTGTTAAGAGAATCTACAGGCCTCCCCGGAGTAAACCCGCCTTTCCTCTTCATCATACCCCCAATGGCGCCGAAGGTGAAGAGGGTTGTTTCCAAGAAAAGGAAAGAACCTGGTTCTTCAGGTGCTGCTGAAGCCGGTGCCGCTGAAGGTATCTTCTTGCTTCAACCTTTGTGTGAGTTTAGTAAGTGTTCCTCTCCCAATTGTTCCATGTATTGCTTGTTGCGTCTTACAGGTCGAGAGGAGGTGCCGGCTGCCGAGGAGTATGCGGCCGAGCCTATCCTGATTTCAGACGATGAATCTGAAGGCCGTGCGAATTCTGCTGCTTCGGATCCCGCTCCCCAGCCGGGAGCCGAACCTTGCCTCGAAATTCCGCCTATCACGGTGCTTGCTCCAGGCCAGAGGTATGTTCCCTCTAAGTCTCAACCATGGCAGGCTCGCATCGAAGAGTTCGAAGGCGCTGTAAGGCAGGCAATTTCCCTCGTCGAACTCGGCATGGGTAGCTTTGACAGCTTCAGGCAGTCTCTCTACGATCGCGTGGCTGATTTACGGCGCTCGGGTGAAAACCATCTCGCTACCCGTTGTGTGCGTGAACTCCGTCTCTTGGAGCCACGCATGATGGTGCTAGAGGACTTGCTACGGGGAGGTCCGGAGGCCAAAATGGGATCCTGCCTGGCTCACGTCAGGCGTCAGGAAGCCCTGGAACAGGAAACCCGCTCCAAAGAGATAGTGGATTCGGAGTCTGCGGCTAACTTTTGGGTGAGCCAACAACGTTTGCTAGAGGAGCAAGTCATTGACCTCAACCATACCATGGCTCGCCTGAGGGCCGAGTTGGGACAGGCGGAGGCGAAGTGGAAGGCGCTCCAATCCGACGTTATTAAGGTGAACGAGCACGGCTTTGCGCCAAACAGATGCTGCCGCCATGTCGAACCGCGAGGACCGGATCCGGAAGGTTGCTGAAAACAAGGCTCGGGAAGACTATGCGAGCCAGGTCGAGGCGGTCAAAGAAGAGATCTCCACCTTCAGCGTGTCCGACTAAGACTTCTGCCTCATGATCGTATTAATACATTTTGCTTGCTTGTTTTGCATTTGAAAGTACGCCATGACCCGTAAGGTCATAACTTTGTTCGAATGTATTGTTTTGAAACACTGGGTGTATGTTTTGCTTCTTTGAACATGTCATTATGACTTTCGCAATTTGCAAAAACATAACTTTGTTCAAATGTACTGTCTTAAAGTATCAATGAGGTTTTGTGTCCGCTCATTGCTTGTGTATTGGCGAGATTTAATTTGTTTTCAGGCGAGATTTTGATCGCGGCGAGTTCCGCTTGGAAGCTAAACTCAACTGTTGGCGAGTTCAAGCAGATGAGTAACCTCTTTTGCTGGCGAGTTTCGCTTGGAAACGCAACCCAACGGCTGGCGAGTTTATGCTGTGTGCGAGACCCGTATGATGGTGGGCTTGTGTTGAAAACCCGACCCGATTCGCCTGGCGAGTTTGAATTGTAGGCGAAAACTCGAGCAGTTAGCGAGTTGATCCAATAGTCGGGGATCCGACTGCGGGCGAAACTTGTGCCACGTGTCGGTCGGCGGGCCCAAGTGCTTGCCAGCCAAGACTCTGCAGGCGCATTAATGCCCATTTATGGTGAAGCGACCGGTCGCTTCGCCTCTCGTGCCCCAATCCGATCTGTCGGTTTGGGGTCTCGAGAGTAGCCTTTAATGTCGTTGAGTTCGAAGCGTCGCAGGGCGTTCGAACCGCTTGATCGTTTGGGGTGACGAATCCCAATCGTTGGATTCCTCGGAATATATATTCGCACTTGCCCCTCCTTAGCAGAGCCTTTACTGCTTCGAGAGAAATCCGCCAGAAAGAGCTTTCCACAAGAACTTCTCTCCCTATGGCTTCTTCTTTGTAGCTCCAACGGGATCGAGAGAGTAACCCTTGGATCGCAATAAAGAACAAACATTCGCCTTTACGGCCAACTGATGAACTTGACTTCGACTCGCCTTTCGGCGAGTTGTTGTCTGGGGAACCGTCTTCGACGATTGTCGTCACGTGGGAATGAGACAATTGATTGTGGTAAAAGTCATCGCCTGGTAGACTCTACCCATCAGTTATCCTAAAGCAATGTTAGGACATCCGGAACAGGTCAGATAGTTCAGGGACGTAGGAGTGTGACTATTGACAGAAGTAATAGCACGTCGCATGGTAGGCTATTACTTAGGCTATGCTATTCGTAAGAATAACGGTGCCAATCATCAGAGGTGATCATTAACTTGATGAGGTTTTGTCGCGATCGGAGCGACCGTGGGGGCCTACCATTCCTCAGAATAGGAATGGTAAGCGGATTTTGTCAGAGGTTTAATGTTAACATGACAGAGGATGTCGTGATTGGAACGACTTTGAGGACCCACCATCCTTTAGAAGAGGATTGGTAAGTTGATTTTGTCAGAGGTTTAATGTTAACATGACAGAGGATGTCGTGATTGGAACGACTTTGAGGACCCACCATCCTTTAGAAGAGGATTGGTAAGTTGATTTTGTCAGAGGTTTAATGTTAACATGACAGAGGATGTCGTGATTGGAACGACTTTGAGGACCCACCATCCTTTAGAAGAGGATTGGTAAGTTGATTTTGTCAGAGGTTTAATGTTAACATGACAGAGGATGTCGTGATTGGAACGACTTTGAGGACCCACCATCCTTTAGAAGAGGATTGGTAAGTTGATTTTGTCAGAGGTTTAATGTTAACATGACAGAGGATGTCGTGATTGGAACGACTTTGAGGACCCACCATCCTTTAGAAGAGGATTGGTAAGTTGATTTTGTCAGAGGTTTAATGTTAACATGACAGAGGATGTCGTGATTGGAACGACTTTGAGGACCCACCATCCTTTAGAAGAGGATTGGTAAGTTGATTTTGTCAGAGGTTTAATGTTAACGTGACAGAGAATGTCGTGATTGGAACGACTTTGAGGACCCACCATCCTATAGAAGAGGATTGGTAAGTTGATTTTTGTCAGAGGTTTGATGTTAACATGACAGAGGATGTCGTGATTGGAACGACTTTGAGGACCCACCATCCTATTAGAGAAGATAGGCGAATTGAATGTATATGTCGTGATATGAACGACTCTAGTGGATCCGCCTTCTCATTAGAGGAGATAGGCGCATTGAATGTATATGTCGTGATATGAACGACTCTAGTGGATCCGCCTTCTCATTAGAGGAGATAGGCGCATTGAATGTATATGTCGTGATATGAACGACTCTAGTGGATCCGCCTTCTCATTAGAGGAGATAGGCGCATTGAATGTATATGTCGTGATATGAACGACTCTAGTGGATCCGCCTTCTCATTAGAGGAGATAGGCGCATTGAATGTATATGTCGTGATATGAACGACTCTAGTGGATCCGCCTTCTCATTAGGGGAGACAGGCGAATTGAATGTATATGTCGTGATATGAACGACTCTAGTGGATCCGCCTTCTCATTAGGGGAGACAGGCGAATTGAATGTATATGTCGTGATATGAACGACTCTAGTGGATCCGCCTTCTCATTAGGGGAGACAGGCGAATTGAATGTATATGTCGTGATATGAACGACTCTAGTGGATCCGCCTTCTCATTAGGGGAGACAGGCGAATTGAATCCCACAAGAGGCTTTCGCCAGAGCGGGCAAAGTAGGAACAGTTTAGCCTCGTGTACTAGTTGGAGGTTTTGAGGGCCAGTTTAGACTCATGCACTCTTGGGAGTTTGTGAAGGAGCACTATGGGTAGTACTTCTTCAGGTACTTGCCGTTGATGGGCATCATGATCTTATCACCGTTCGGTTTGACGAGGCGATAGGCACCGTTTGAGTAGACTGTCTCTACCACGAATGGTCCTTCCCATTTGGACTGGAATTTCCCCTTCTTCTTGGAAGTGAGGATCATTGGTCTACGGACGGATAGGACGAGCTCTCCTTCTTTGAAGGCTCGGCGCTTGACTTTCTTGTCGAAACTCTTGGCCATCCGAGCTTGGTAAAACTCAATGTGCTGCTGAGCTTCCAGTCGCTTGTCGTCCAGTGCTTCGAGCTCTGCGAGTCGAAGTTGGTGATTTTCCTCAGTCGTCATCCCTGTCGCTAGGGCGACGCGAAGGGATGGAATCTGAATCTCTAATGGCAATACAGCTTCACAGCCGTATACCAACGAGTAAGGCGTGGTGCCAGTCGGTGTACGAACCGTCGTGCGATATGCCCACAGGCTCTCGCCTAGCTTTTCATTCCAGTCGCGCTTGCTAGTGGAAGTCAACTTGGTCAGGATCTTGATGATCGTCTTGTTGAAAGCTTCGGCCAGACCATTCGCTGAAGGGTTGTAGGCCGTGGACGAGAGGTTCTGTATCCGGAATTTGTCGCAGAACCTGGTGAAGGCATGGCTAACGAATTGCGTGCCATTGTCGTGAATGATACGCCGGGGTACGCCGTATCGGTAGATGACATGGTGCTTGATGAATTTGATCACGTCGCTAGTCTTGACTTCTCTTAAGGGGATGGATTCTGCCCATTTAGAGAAATAGTGGTGGAGAAATTGGCCCAACTATGTCCATCCCCCATGCCTCGAAGGGCCAAGATGCCCTCGTCGGATGTAGATCCTCAGGAGGCTGGTGTATGTAGTTGGCGTGGATCTGGCATTCGTAACATCGCTTAGCATAAGCGACTGCATCAGTAACCATCCCAGGCCAGAAGTAGCCCATCCTTCGTAAGCGATCCCAAAGCTTGGGTCCGGGCTGATGAGCTCCGCACACGCCGTCATGTGCTTCGCGTACGGCTTCTTGCGCCTCCGCTTTTGAAAGACAGCGAAGTAGCAAGCCGTCGTATGACCTGCGATACAATGTTTTAGTGGTTGAATCGTAGTAGAACCGTGAGGCACGTCGTCGGACCGACTCTCGTTCCTTCGAATCCTCAGGCAACATGCCGTATAGGACATAATCGATGATCGGGAGACGCCAGTCTTCCTGATCTGGCTGACCCGAGGCTTGATGAGTGGCGTTTGCCTCTGGGACGTCTTTGGGTCGAAAGAGTTTTCGGCTGGCGACAGCGACCCGTTGGGTCGTTCCAGGAGCCTGGGCTAAGTTAGCTGCCAAGGATGTGAGAGCATCCGCATGGGTGTTCCTTGAACGGAGCACGTGCTCAATACGGAAGCTCTCGAATGACTCCACTAGTCTGACCGCCGCTCGGTGGAGTGGGATAAGATCTTCATTCCTGACTTCATATTCGCCAGTCATTTGTTTGACAATGAGTTGCGAATCGCCATAAGCCTCCAGATGCTTTATCCCGAGCTCTTTGGCTAACTCGAGCCCTATGAGCAACGCGTTGTACTCGGCTACGTTGTTGGTACATGGTTCCGTCAAGGAAAACACGTGACCATGCGGGGAGGTGAGGCCCCCCCCCCCTCCTGCAGAAATAGAGCCGCTCGCACCTGCGCGGGACGCACCGTCGAAGAACATCTGCCACACCTCTGGCGACGAAGTCATATTGGCTTCGGGAGGTTCATCCGGCAGATCTTCGAATAGATCGGTCTTCTCCCCCAGCGGGTGACTAGCCATGAGATCATTAAGATCCTGTCCAAGCTCGTGAAGACCAATAAACGAGACTGGGACGATAAACTCGGTGAAGCACTCTGGGCTTATCGCACCACCATACGCACGCCTACGGGAGCTACCCCGTATTCGCTGGTATACGGATGTGAAGCTGTGCTACCGCTGGAAATTCAGATTCCGTCCCTTCGGATCGCCCTCGCAACGGAGATGACGACGGAGGAACAACATCAGAAGCGTCTTGAAGAGCTCGAGAGGCTGGATGAAAAGCGTTTGGAGGCTCAACAACACATCGAGTTTTACCAAGCCAGGATGTCAAGGGCTTTTAACAAAAGAGTCCGACAGAGAAGCTTCAAGGAAGGAGATCTGGTCCTCGCTGCTCGCCGACCAATAATCCTCACTTCCAAGAAGAAAGGTAAATTCGAACCCAAATGGGAAGGACCGTTTGTAATAGACACAGTCTATTCAAACGGCGCATATCGCCTGATTACTCAAGAGGGCGCCAGGCAATTAATGCCAATAAATGGGAAGTTCCTGAAAAAATACTATCCCTAGTATGTTCAGGATAACCCATTTACCGGGAAGTTCCTTGAAGAATATTACACTTAATATTCTAAAGGATAACCCAAAATTATTTTCTCCACCAAAATCCCTCACTGATCAGTTTCAATTGACAGTGGGTCCACCAAAAATGTCCATCTGGCCCTCTTGACTCTTTCCATAGACAAGAAGGTCCCCTTTCAGATCAGAGTCTCCTTTCGATAAACGAAAGAACTCCTTTCTCTTCTCTTTGGTTAAATCTTCTCACGGTTATAGCCAAAGTTGAAACTTCACTTCGATAAACGAAGAACTCTTTTTTCCAGTTTAGGTAACCAATCCTATAAAAGGCAAGTTTATCTAAATTTTCCAGATTCTCGGAGTGGAGATCCCACTTCTAGTTTCTTTTTCCCTGGAAAGAGAATATAAAATTCTTCCTTTCCAGAATCAGGGAATAGAATATAAAATTCTTCCTTCCTTGTTTTCGGGTTCGCCTTCACCCTAAAAGAAGACCGGGAAATAGAATATAAAATTCTTCCTTTCCCGCATCGATCTTTTCCGAAATTTATCAATTTAGGATTCATCCTAGGAAGTTTATCCCGAATCCTAAGCAGGGATAAGTCTGCGCCTAACACGCGCTGCCGGTTTAGTCTTTTTCCGTACAAAAAGACACCAGAGTTCGATTCTGGGGTATTCTATCCTGAAACCTAAGTAAGGATAAGTCTGCGCATAACCTGCGCTGCCGGTTAGTTCTTAACCGCTAAAAAAACACCAGTCCACATATTCAACATTGTGGCAGGTTGTTATTAATAAACACTAAAATCCAGGCCTTACACGCATGGGGAATCTCATCCTGAATCCTAAGGAAGGGTATGCCGACGCCTAACACGCGTAGCTGGTTTAGTCTTTCGCCATAGAAAAAGACACCAGAATACCAGTCTGGGGTATTTTATCCCGAAGCCTATGCCGGTCAGTTCTTAACTGTTTAAAAAGAACACCCGTTCACATATTCAACATTGTGGCAGGTTGTTATTAATAACACCAAAATCCATGCCTTACACGCATGGGGAATGTCATCCTGAATCCTAAGAAGGGATATGCCGACGCCTAACACGCGTCGCCGGTTTAGTCTTTTTCCGAACAAAAAGACACCAGAGTCCGATTCTGGGGTATTTTATCCCGAAGCCTAAGTAGGGATAAAGTCAACACCTAACACGTGTTGCCGGGTAGCCTATTCCCGTAACAATGGCGAAGTCTATGTATTCGACATCATAGCACGAAGTCTAAGGGAGTTCATTCCCTTAGCACAACGTTACATGCGGAACGGATTCCGATAATCCGCATGCTAGCCCGACTCAAACGGTAGTCGGTAAAGGCTAATCAAACCCGTTGAAGGCTGGGGGTTAGCCAAAAATCCTAAAGTCAACACCTAACACGTATCGCCGGGTAGCCTATTCCCGTAACAATGGCGAAGTCTATGTATTCGACATCATAGCACGAAGTCTAAGGGAGTTTACTCCCTTAGCACAACGTTACATGCGGAACGGATTCCGATAATCCGCATGCTAGCCCGACTCAAACGGTAGTCGGTAAAGGCTAATCAAACCCGTTGAAGGCTGGGGGTTAGCCAAAAATCCTAAAGTCAACACCTAACACGTGTCGCCGGGTAGCCTATTCCCGTAACAATGGCGAAGTCTATGTATTCGACATCATAGCACGAAGTCTAAGGGAGTTCATTCCCTTAGCACAACGTTACATGCGGAACGGATTCCGATAATCCGCATGCTAGCCCGACTCAAACGGTAGTCGGTAAAGGCTAATCAAACCCGTTGAAGGCTGGGGGTTTGCCAAAAATCCTATGAGTATTATGGTCAATCATTTCAAACGTGATGAGGAATCATAATAAAGATAAAGATAAAAACCAATTCCACTAAAGAGAATCAAATGTCAAGGTTTTCAGCAAATAAAATCATACATCAAGCCCATGGCTAAGAATCTGCTGACTGAATTCAGATAACTTCTCGTCATAAGAGCGTCTAAGCTCCTCCTGCAACTCAGCTCTAACAGACTCTTCGTTCGCAGCTAAAGTCCTCACAGCATCCTCCTCTGTCTCAGCCAGTCTCTGCTTCAAGGACTTCAGCTCATCAGATAAAGCAGCATTTGCTTGCTGATTCTGCATCTTTGTGTCTTCCTTCTCACGGAGTTCTCGTCGGAGCTGATCTATCTGAGAATCAAGCTCCTCGAGGAAAGAAGATCTAGTGGCGAAATCAGCCTCAACTCGATCTATGCGGTCCCGCTGCACCTGAATCTCGAGCTCAGCAACCATCCGAGTACTGCGCCATGTCTGTAAGCGAGCATCCAACTCGGCAGCAACGAATGAAGAGGCACCTGTATCCCGGAGCTCATGAAACATCTGAAGCTCACGCTCTAAGCGATCAAGGTCATCAACCATAGCCGTCGCTAGATCCGGACATCCTATGTCCCTAATCAAGTTTATCTTGGAATCGAGGTAGGGCTTAAATTGGCGAAGAGAAAGTCCGTCGTGGAGGAGTTTGCCAATTATAACAGTCAGGGAGGAGAAATAAGAGCGGACTTCTACGCTGATGATGATCTTCTCAGGGTCATCCCCTGATAACAACTCCTTAACGAGGATATGAAGCTGAGAAGGAAGCCCTACACAAAGAAGAGAAGTTCGTCAAAAGCCTCAATGAGGAAATGAACGGCATCGCTCAGCTAATTAAATTATACCTCCTTCCCCTCGAGTCACTGGGGGTGATGGAGATGTAACAACTGTAGCTGCATCGACTGGTGGAGTTGGTCGCACAGCCGGCTCAACATGGTCTTTCTCAACAAAAGCTCCTGTCAAATTCAAAACAGAATTCGCAGAGGCGTTACATTATAGCTGCATTAGTCAAGGTCGACTAGTCCTATAATCAACTCAGCAGGAGGCACATACCTTCAAAGGAACCATCCTCAGGATTGTTAGCAAATGCGGACTCAGGAAACATGTCTCCAGGTAGCTGGTCATCAATCTGAGGTGAGCTATATATGTAGTGCATCATAGGAGTGTCCGCAAACAGGCTTCCCTCGTCAAAATCGTCGATGGAGAAATCTGACATAAAAGAATATAAGTGCCAAAGAATAATGAAGAGACTACAACTAATGGAAATGAGTTACCTCTCACGGGTGCATCAGCCTCTTCGTTTCCAAGGTTCGCCTCCTGCAAATTATCTGAAGGAGCAAGGAGTAGAGGACAGTTAGAGGATACACAAATTCATTAATGTATTATCTAAAGAAATACGCTGTCAGTGATAGATGTACCTTGACTCACAGAATCTGGTCCTACACTGATCTCCTCCCTAATGTCAGCAACCCCTGTAGACTTCTCTACAGGGGGTAGTGGGTCAGACTCATCGGGAGATAAGGGAACAGGATCGGGACTCATCTCATCCTCCCCACGCACTCCTATATAGAAATGGAAAAGCATGAGTCAATGTTCAGAATAACCAAGAAAATGGTTCAAAGAGTAGACGTTACCTCTGTCACTAATAGGGTCATCTCCAGCCAGATCCATGTCAGATGCTCGTGAAGCTACACGAGGTTTGCGGGCCAATCTCTTCCGCCTAGCAATAGGGATCGAAGGTCTCGCCTGAGGAGGAGGACGGAAATCTTCATCCTGATCAACTGTGGTATCTGGAACATCAAACCATAGTCAGTTTCAACACTTCTGGAAGATAGAAGAAAAAGATGAAGTGCAAACCTCGCTCGGAAAAGTCATCGTAATCTTCGGGATCCCCGCCCGAAGCCTCGTCTGTGGAATGGAATGTCCTCTGTCCCTCTTCGTCAATCCGACGAGTCTTGTTCCGTATCCTCTGTGCCCGGGCGTTTTCCCGAATCCTGCGGGAATCAACCTGGGAAGCTGCCTCAGCCTCTAACTCTGCGATTGGCTTCACAGGGATAGTCTTGTTGGCTGCTAACAACCATTTGCAGCTCAAGAAAGTAAGGTTCAACTGCCGGTCAGCACTCGGGAGACTAAATCTAACACCAGTACAGCCAGTCACGGTCCACAACCAAGCGCGGAGACCGTCTATCAAACCACTATGAGTACGAAGCTGCTGACGAGGATTCCCAATGTAAAGCTGGTCATAGCCAAACTGGCGAGCGAATCGGCACGGTAGATATGGTTCGATGAAGCACTGATCCCTCACCCGGAAAGTCAGATAGCCGGGCCTAATATTCACTAGCCAGTTGAAGCAGCCGATGTCTAAATAAGTCCGGTACTCTCTAGGCCTCTCATCATCTATCAAGCATTCACCATATCGACCGGAGAACTGCGGAAAACAAGTAGAGAATGCCCAACACTTATGGACCTGCAACTGCTGTCTGACATCAGAAAATCCGCGGCCCTCCCACCTGCCATTCTCAAGCAACTGTAGCAGGGGAACAGAATGGTCTGTGGCGTTCGGCACCGACATCATATCCGAGCGATGAAGGACAAACCAGGCCATCAGATAAGCGTACGGGAGCTCCACCTTAAGCGTGGGAATCTGACCTGGTAAATCGGTCTCCTTCCGTGTGAACGCACTGGAAAGCTGTCGAAGTCCTCGGTGAATATTAGCCACCATCACCGGAAGAAGTGAGAGTTCCTTCTTATAGGCGAGCTGAACTGCTGGGTAAAGTACCTCCAAGGGCAAGGCGTCGCCAGACTGATATGGAACCACGCACTTTTTCAACCAGATAGCAAGAAAGCCAGCAAGAAGTGTCATTGGTCGAATTGGTGCGGTAGCGTGCCACAAGAATGACTTGAACTTGGTCTTCGCAGGAAAGCCACCCTCAGGACCGCCGGTGGTGTAAGATTGAGCGCCGATCTTCTTCAGTAGACTGTTCACCTCTGAAGGAGTGAATGGGGCCAGCTCACAAATATCCTCGCCATGAGTGCTCTCCAGATTCTTGAACAAGTAGTTCGCAAATTGTTTCAGACTCACACATACCTTGGTCCTCTTTGCTAAGGGCTCCGACTGTGCCAAAGCAATATGGTAATGACAAGTGAGGTCCCATAGAGTCTCATAACGGTCAGGCATGCGATCTTTTAATTGGCTCAACTCATGACTGGAAGGAAAGTACTCCTGGTATAGCATCTGTCCCATGGACAAGCCAGAAATCCTGTGCATCTCGTGAAGAGCCAAGCCTAACTCCCCCTGCCGGGTCAGAAAAGTGTTCGAGTCTGGATTATATAGCTCGAACAAAGCACAGAAATGTCTCAAACTGATAGGCAAGCCATACACGGTGGCACGAACGGCTGCATACAAACCGCAAGCATGCAACTCCTCGCCCCATCGGCTCAAGACGTATGTCGTCATGCGGCTCCACCAAGACTTGTCCGAAGAGTGGAC
Source organism: Asparagus officinalis (assembly GCF_001876935.1). Lineage (NCBI taxonomy): Eukaryota > Viridiplantae > Streptophyta > Magnoliopsida > Asparagales > Asparagaceae > Asparagus > Asparagus officinalis. Next base: position 67,895,588 of record NC_033803.1, on the reverse strand, counting down.
CCAACCGTAAAACCTGTGACGTGTCGCTGGCATCTCCCGTCCCAGAACAGCGAGACGATTCCTCAAGGTGGAAGCGGTAGCAAGGAACTCGTTACGTGGTGGTTCGTCCAGCCCCAATACACCAGGACGCAATCCGGTAACACGACTTCTGCACGAACCAGGAACCGCCGAATGAGTGATATAGCCGCAATGGACACTCATATGATCCTCTGTCAAGCGCCACGACATCTCCCGTGTCACAGCCTGACATCTGAGCTCAGTCAATGAACGATGCCGAGGAATCTCCGGCAAGTATATGAAGCCATTGCCGGTCTTGTGAAGCCAATGCTCAGCACCAATGAATACGGCTTCTGGGTCATCGACAGAATCACCAAATAGGAAATCGCTCTTTCGAAGAGGCTGAGTAGAGCTGGCGTCCTTCACAAAAGGCGCATCTGTGATTAGCTGGCGAATAGCTCGATGACCACCTTCCCTCACCACTTGGGCAACCTCAGTCGACGTGTCCGAAGCAAACTGAGGGGTAGCTGGAATAGGGGAAGGATCGTTGGAGTTCGAATAATGCTCGCCACGCCGTCCATATATTGCGTGGGACGGGAATGATCCAGAAGGGTACCCCACTGCAAAATAGACAGTTAAACACTGGTTAGTCTCGATTATAAAAGGAAATTGAACTCATCTTACAAATAGCTAAGATAGAGTCATTGCCTTATAAAGGGTGAGACGATTTGGCCACATTGTGCAATCACAAAACAGGGTATGTCGACAACATATCCCTGCCTTATAAAACGCAATGTAGTGTCAAATCGCCCCCTTTAATTTTGAGATATGGTTTTGACCAAGCAAAACATATCTTTGAAGCGTCGATCCTCACCAAGGAGAATCAAGGCTCTTCCCGATTGCCTCGCCAAGGAGAACAACGTGGGGTTTAAAAAAGGGTCAATTTACAAATTTATAAGAAAAAAGGGTTTATTTGCAAAAAGTAGCTCACCAGCATAAGAGGGAGGCGCGCCATCAACCGACATGGCAGGGGAACGACCTCTCGAGGCGCGAGACATGACGGCCTGCAAAATAACTCAAAGGGTTAGATTCAAAAAATAATTTCAGCCCTAATTTTTGCATAAAAACCCCTCAAAATTGCATTTTTACCCCCCTGAAAGATTAGCTCGAGGCATCAAATCACACCCTCAACCCTCACATATAACCCCACAAATGCATGAATTAAATTGAGCATGAAAAAGATCCAAATTGTGGAAGATTTACCTGAAGAAAGGCTCGAGATCCAACGAAGATGAGACCTTTTAGGAAACTTTCACCACGTGCTCGAGGGGTCTGAGAGGAATTCTAAAAAATGATTTTTTGAAGGATCTCTCAGTCAAAGATCAAAAGGAAACCCAGATCTCGGATAAATATCAAAGTTTCGAGGAGAAAAGACGCTCGAGGGAAGAGAAAACTCAAAAAGGAGGAAGAGGGGGGGGCCGGCCCTAGAAGAGAGGAGGAAGAGAAGAAAAAAGAAGCCAAAAAACCCTCTTTTATAGCCTTAAACCAGATCTGGCTGAACCAGACCAGACCAGACTGAACCAGACCAAGCCAAATTGGACCAGACTGAGCCAGAATGAGCCAAATTGAGCCAGAATGAGCCCAATTGAACCAGATTGAACCTGGCTGGACTAGACCAGACCAGAGTGAGCCAGAATAGGCCAGATTGAACCAGATTGAGTTAGATTGGACCAGTTTGGGTCAATTTCGAACCAGTTTGAACCAAATTCGAACCAGAATTCAAATTGGAGCTAAATTAAGCATCGAAACGAATTCAGATCAATCAATGGTTCGATCCCTCACCTAGTTAACCCCTCTCCCACATATTGGGAAGGGTCAGAAAGATTTTGAGCCCAAATACTGCCTTTTTTGAGACATCTTTGGACCGGTTCTGATCATTTGAGCACGGAAATACTCCAATAAGGTATACGAGTATAAACTATTTCCTATTGTTGTTGAGAAGTTCCTGGAGAATATTTTTCTAAAAATATTCTTAAGGATAACTCAATAACACGACGTCGGACAACGTGTCACAAGTGAGGATTCAACACCGACAATCGAGCGTTAGTTGCACGTCGAACCAACCAACACGAGTTAAAGATTGAAAAAATCAGGAATCGACTTCAAAGTTCAAATTCCAACAACGGTCAGACAATAAATGCAGCACCGGAACCCCTACAGGCATTCTACAAAGCACTGAATGGCCCGAAGGATTGAAGGAATACAGAACAAAAGTCATTTCCAGGTCCCGTTACACCGACAAAGGGTAGGGGCAATCATATCCAAAGCATTCCAGACTCTTCTATAAAAGAACGAGGCTGAAAAGCTTTGGAGGGGGTATCTGTAGGCGTATAAAACTGCTTATAGGTCCCTTGACACAGCTCGGCGCGATGATTCGACAAATCGACGAACGTTCAAGCAACGAAACGAACTAAAGAGGCTACAAAGCTAACGAACTGCATGTGAACAACGTTAGTGGTTCGGGGAGTCGACGGGTCTTCCAACAAAGTGGATTTGAACTCAAACACCGACTGAGTTTACTGCCAAATCCGGAATCAAGTCAACAAATCAACAAAACAACCGAACAACGGACAAAACAACCGGAAACAACGGAAAACGACAAAACCAGCGCACCTGGGGGAACTCGGCCCGAACCGAACCACCCTAAGGTGGCTCGGCCCAAGCCGAGCCACCCTAGGGTGGCTCGGGGGCCGAGCTAAAGGCTAATCAAACCCGTTGAAGGCTGGGGGTTAGCCAAAAATCCTAAAGTCAACACCTAACACGTGTCGCCGGGTAGCCTATTCCCGTAACAATGGCGAAGTCTATGTATTCGACATCATAGCACGAAGTCTAAGAGAATTCATTCTCTTAGCACAACGTTACATGCGAACGGAGTTAGACAATCCGCATGCTAGCCCGACTCAAACGGTAGTCGGTAAAGGCTAATCAAACCCGTTGAAGGCTGGGGGTTAGCCAAAAATCCTAAAGTCAACACCTAACACGTGTCGCCGGGTAGCCTATTCCCGTAACAATGGCGAAGTCTATGTATTCGACATCATAGCACGAAGTCTAAGGGAGTTCATTCCCTTAGCACAACGTTACATGCGGAACGGATTCCGACAATCCGCATGCTAGCCCGACTCAAACGGTAGTCGGTAAAGGCTAATCAAACCCGTTGAAGGCTGGGGGTTTGCCAAAAATTCCATGAGTATTATGGTCAATCATTTCAAACGAAGTGAGGAATCATAATAAAGATAAAGATAAATCAGTTCCATTAAAGAGAATCAAATGTCAAGGTTTTCAGCAAATAAAATCATACATCAAGCCCATGGCTAAGAACCTGCTGACTGAATTCAGACAGCTTCTCATCATAAGAGCGTCTAAGCTCCTCCTGCAACTCAGCTCTGACAGACTCTTCGTTCGCGGCTAAAGTCCTCACAGCAACCTCCTCTGTCTCAGCCAGTGTCTGCTTCAAGGACTTCAGCTCATCAGATAAAGCAGCATGTGCTTGCTGATTTTGCATCTTTGCGTCTTCCTTCTCACGGAGTTCTCGTCGGAGCTGATCTATCTGAGAATCAAGCTCCTCAAGGGAAGATGATCTAGTGGCAAGATCAGCCTCAACTCGATCTATGCGGCCCCGCTGCACCTGAATCTCGAGCTCGGCAACCATCCGAGTACTGCGCCATGTCTGTAAGCGAGCATCCAACTCGGCAGCAACGAATGAAGAGGCACCTGTATCCCGGAGCTCATGAAACATCTGAAGCTCACGCTCTAAGCGATCAAGGTCATCAACCATAGCCGTCGCCAGATCCGGACATCCTATGTCCCTAATCAAATTTATCTTGGAATCGAGGTAGGGCTTAAATTGGCGAAGAGAAAGTCCGTCGTGGAGGAGTTTGCCAATTATAGCAGTCAGGGAGGAGAAATAAGAGCGGACTTCTACGCTGATGATGATCTTCTCAGGGTCATTCCCCGATAACAACTCCTTAACGAGGACATGAAGCTGAGAAGGAAGCCCTACACAAAGAAGAGAAATTCGTCAAAAGCCTCAATAAGGAAATGAATGGCTTTGCTCAGTTAATTAAATTATACCTCCTCCCCCTCGAGTCACTGGGGGTGGTGGAGATGTAAGGACTGTAGCTGCATCGACTGGTGGAGTTGGTCGTACAGCCGGCTCAACAGGGTCAGCCTCAACAAAAGCCCCTGTTAGGCACAAAACAGAAACATCATATTATAGTTGCATTAGTCAAGGAATTGGCTAGTCCTATAGTTAGCTTGAGAAGAGGCACGCACCTTCAAAATAACCGTTCCCGGGAGTCTGAGGGAGTACAGACTCAGGAAACATATCCTGAGGCGGCTGGCCATCGATCTGAGGAGAGTCGTACATGAAGCTGAACATAGAAGTGTCCATAGGCAGGCCCTCCCCATCGAAGTCATCAATCGAAAAATCTGACATAAAAAGATATAAGTATGAAGGAGGAGGAAGGAAACTATGGCCAATAGAGGCAAGTTACCTCTTGAAGATGTACCTGGAATCACCGAACTGGGTCCTTCATTGACAGACTCCCCAACATGGGCGGTCTCTGCAGGCTTTTCTACCTGGTGCGGTGAGTCAGGCTCACTAGGAGATGCACAATCATCGGGACTCATCTCGCCTTCCTCACGATATCCTGCATAGGATGGGAAAGCATGAGCCTGAAATTCTAAACGATCAAGGGAATGATCTATAGAATAGATATTACCTCCGTCACTAACAGGATCATCGCCAGCCAGATCCATCTCAGATGCTCGCGAACCTGCATGCGACTTGTGGGCTAATCTTTTCCGCCTATCAGCACAGACAGCAATCGAAGTTCTTGCCCGGGTAAAAGGACGGAATTCGTCGTCACTGTTGATCGCTGTCCCTGAAACATCGAATAGTGGTCAGAAATAGCAATTTGGAAATGCAGAGAAAAAGAAAGATAGGTGACTAACCTTGCTCCAAATCTGCCTCGTAATTTTCGGGATCTCCGCCTGAAACTTCTCCAGCAGAACTAAAGGCCCTGTGACCTTCTGCATCAAGTCGGCGGGTCTTGCCCCGCGCCCTCTGTGACCGAGCACCGTCTCGGATCACATGAGAATCAATCTGAGAGGCTTCTTCGGCCACCAACTCTTCAATAGGCTTCACAGGGACAGTCTTATTAGCTGCTAACAACCACCTGCAGCTCAAGAAAGTGAGGTTCAACTGTCGCTCAGCACCCGGGAGACTGAACCTAGCACCAGTGCAGCCTGTCACGGTCCACAACCATGCACGAAGACCGTCCACCAAACCTCCATGAGCCCGAAGCTGCTGGCGCGGGTTCCCGACATAAAGCTGGTCATAACCAAACTGGCGAGCGAATCGGCAAGGTAGATACGGCTCTATAAAACACTGATTCCCCACCCGGAAAGTCAAGTAGCCCGGCCTGATGTTCACTAGCCAATTAAAGCAGCCGATATCTAAATAAGTGCGATACTCCCTCGGCTTCTCCTCATCAATCAAACATTCGCCATACCGGCTGGAGAACTGCGGAAAACAAGTAGAGAACGCCCAGCACTTGTGGACCTGTAGCTGCCTCCTGATATCAGAGAATCCTCGGCCTTCCCACTCGCCATTCTCAAGCAGCTGTAGTAAGGGAACAGAGTGGTCCATGGCATGCGGTACCGACATCATGTCAGAACGATGAAGGACGAACCAAGCCATCAAATAAACATACGGAAGCTCCACCTTAGTGGTAGGAATCTGAGTCGGCGATTCCTTCTCCTCCCGTGTAAAAGCACCGGATATCTGTCGAAGCCCTCGATGAATGTTAGCCACCATCACCGGAAGAAGTGAAAGTTCCTTTCTGTAGGCAAGTTGAACCGCAGGGTAGAGCACTTCCAGTGGCAGAGCGTCACCGGACTGATACGGGACCACGCATTTCTTTAACCAGATGGCGAGGTAGCCGGCAAGAAGAGTCATCGGACGAATCGGTGCGGTCGCATGGCATAAGAATGATTTGAATTTAGTCCCTGCAGGAAAGCCACTCTCAGGACTGCTAATGGTATAGGAGTGGGCGTCAGTCTTCTTCAGCAGCTCATTAACCTCTGAAGGAGTCAGCGGTGCCAGTTCACAAATAGCTTTGCCAGAATGGCTCTCTAGATTCCTGAACAAATATGATGCGAATTGCTTCAGGCTCACATTTGATTTGGTCCTCTTCGCTAGGGGCTTAGACTGCGCCAAAGCAATGTGATAGTGACAAGTGAGGTCCCATAAGGTCTCGTAGCGGTCGGGCATGCGATCCTTTAGCTGACTCAGTTCATGGTTGGAAGGAAAATACTCCTGGTATAACATCTGACCCATGGACAAACCAGAAATCTTATGCATCTCATGAAGAGCCAAACCCAACTCTCCGTGCCTAGTCAGAAAGGTGTTCGAATCCGGATTATAAAGCTCGCATAAGGCAAAGAAATGCTTCGCACTAACGGGTAAACCATGCATGGTGGCACGAATGGCTGCATAAAGACCGCAAGCATGCAACTCCTCGCTCCATCGACTCAAGACGTACTTCGTCATACGAGCCCACCAAAACCTGTCCAAAGAATGGACCCAACCATAGAATCTGTGGCGCGGTGCAGGCATCTCACGTCCTAAATTAGCGAGGCGATTCCTCAAAGTAGAAGCAGAGGCAAGGAATTCGTTACGGGGCGGTGCATCTAGTCCCAGTACTCCAGGACGCAGTCCAACAATATGATTCCTGCTCGAACCAGGAACTGCCTGATGAGTAATGTAGCCGCAGTGAACGCTCTCGTGCTCCTCTGTCAAGCGCCACGACATCTCCCGTTTCACAGCCTGACGCCTGAGCTCAGTCAAGGAACGGTGCCGAGGAATCTTCGGTAAATAGAAGAAGCCATTGCCAGTCTTATGAAGCCACTGCTCGGCGTCAATAAATGCTGCATCGGGATCTCTGACAGAATCGCCAAACAAGAAATCAGTCTTCCTGAGAGACTGAACGGAACTAGCATCCTTCACGAGGGGCGCATCTGTAATCAGCTGACGAAGGGCTCGATGTCCACCTTCCTTCACCACTTGGGCAACCTCTGTCGACGTGCCCGGAACAAACTGGGAAGCAAGTGGAATCGGCGAAAAATCATCAGACGTCGAATAATATTCGTCACGACGTCCATTCACCGCATGCGATGAAAAGGCTCCGGAAGGATACTCCACTGAAAACAAGCAATTAAGTGTTTGTTAATTTCAGGTATAAAAGGAAATTGAACTCATCTTACAAATCGGTAAGATAGAGTCATTACCTTATAAAGGGTGAGACGATTTGGCCACATTGTGCATATCGATAATATATCCCTGCCTTATAAAACACAATGCAGCGTCAAAACGCCCCCTTTATTTTGAGATATGGTTTTGACCAAGCAAAACCTATCTTTAAAGCGTCGATCCTCACCAAGGAGAATCAAGGCTCTTCCCGATTGCCTCACCAAGGAGAACAACGTGGGGTTAAAAGGACCAATTTGCAAATTTTCAGAAAAAAGATGGCTAATTTGTAAAATTTCGAATATGCAAAAAATAGCTCACCAGCATATGAAGGAAGCACGCCGTCAGCCGATGCAGCAGGGGAACGACCTCTCGAGACTCGCGACATAATGACCTACAAAATAAATCAAGAGGTCAGATCTAGAAAAAATCCTCTTTTTATTGCAATTCTACCCCCTGAAAGATAAGCTCGAGGCGCCAAATCATAATCCTAACCCTCGCATGCAATCCCACAAGTTCATAAATTAAATTAAGCATAAAAAAATGCTAAAATTATGGAAGATATACCTGAGGGAAAGCTCGAAGATCCAATAAAAATTAGATCTTGAAAAGTGCTCGAACCACGCGCTCGAGGGGCCTGAGAGAAATTCTAAAAATGGAAGTTTCGAGGGATTTCTCAGTCAAAGATCCAAAGGAATGCTAGATCTAAGACGGATATCAAGTTTTGAGGGAGAACGGATGCTCGAGGGAAGAGAAAAGCAAAAAAGAGGCTAAGGGGGGGCCGGCCCTAGAGATGAAGGAAAAGAAAAAAAAAAGAGAGAACCCCTTTTATAGGGTAGGGTGAACCGGTTCTGAACCGAACCGAACCGGACCGGGTTTGAACCGGAATCTAAATTGAAGCTGAACCAAGCGTCGAAACGACTTCAAATCGATCGACGGTTCAGTCCATCATTCATTCACTCCTCTCCCATATGTTCGGAAGAGTTGGAGGATTTTTTTGAGCCTAATTACTGCCATTTTTGGGTCATTATCAGACCGGTTCAGTTCATTTGGGCACAGAAAGTACTCCAATAAGGTATATGAGTATAAACTGTTCCCTAATTTTGGTTGAGAAGTTTCTGGAGAGTATTTTTCTAAAAATATTCTTAAGGATAACTCAACAACACTACGTCGGACAACGCGTTGCAGATAAAGACTCGACGCCAACAATCGATGGTCAGCTAAAGATTAGAAAGTCAGGAATCGACTTCAAGTTTAAAATTCCGACAACGGTCAAATAATAAATGCAGCACCGGAACTCTTACAGACATTCGACAAAGCACCGAATAGCCTGGAAGATTGAAGGAATCAAGAACGGAAGTCATTCCAAAGTCCCATTACGCCGACTGAAGGTTGGGACAATCATATCCAAAGTATTCCAGACTCTTCTATAAAAGAACGAGGCTGAAATACTTTGGAGGGGGTATCTGTAGGCATATAAAATTACTTATAGGTCCCTTAGCACAGCTCGGCACAAACCGACGAACCAACGAGGCGACGAATCGCACGCAAGCAACGGAATAAATCCATTCGCGTTCGGAATCAAGCCAAGTGTTGAAGAGTCAACGAGTCATCCAACCAAGGACAAACCCGAGCCACCCTAAGGTGGCTCGGTGGCTGAGCCACCTTGAGGTGGCCGGCCCAGAGCCGAGCCACCTCAAGGTGGCCGGCTGCACTGTGCCCAAGGCATAGTGAGGGTAGCCTATAAATAGGCCCCCTTTTGTTTATTTTCAAAGGTTGGACTTTTGAGAGCCGAAACTCTGCCGGATTGAAGATCGAGCTTAGAGTTTTGAAGACTTGAAGACTTGGACATCCAGATCTGATCCTCGACGAGCATCCACGTCACAAAAGGTAGGAGTTCGAGAGAGGGGAAGAACAGATCTGAGATCTACACGAGATCACACTCCGGATCTAAGCTTGGTCTTAGATCCCGAGATCCGAGCGATTATTTCCTTAGTGAACTAATCCCTCCCGGCTATTATTCCCTTCGTGGAATAATACCCATCAAATCGTGTAGATCCGACCGGATCTAGATCGCGCGGTGGTCCACGGATTAACCCCGGTGTTGGCAAAGAACCCACAAAAGCGAGTGACCGCAAAACAGGAGCTCGCGATTTGTTCACAAGGAGAAAGTTGTAATTTTTTTTATTTTCTTTGATTTCGTTGTAACCGGATCTAAAAAAGACCGGATCTTTTGTAACCACAAAAAGTTGTTATTTTGAGATCACAATGACATCAATGAAGAAAACGATTTTCCCCGCGAACAATGACTTCGCACTCGGAGAGGGCCTTTGTTTCGGTCGAGGTCCGCGAGTTCCACCTTGTACGGCTTATGTACCAAAAGGAAAACCCGATGATTATTATAGCTACAGAAGAGGTTTATGCTACATCTCTTCGTTCGATGACGAGTACTGCTGGCAAGTTATCGATCAGATAGCTAATAAGGGTAAAGATGAATATTTTTCTGATTCTTCAGCTTGGGACTCCGACGCTAGTCTCCCACCAAATGAGAAACTGATATTCATCAACGATAGTCTCCCGCCAAATGAGAAAGAAGAGCTAATTGCCCTCATTAGAGAGTACATCGATGTTTTTGCTTGGAACTACGGGGATATGCTAGGACTCGATCCCAATGTGGTAATGTATCGCCTCAATATTAAGCTGGATGTCAAACCAGTCAAACAACAGTAAAGACGGTTTCGTCCACAAATTATGGAGGCGATCGAGTCTGAAGTTAAAAAGATTATGGACTCAGGTTTCGTCAGAGAGGAGCAACACCATGAGTGGCTTGCCAATATTATCCCAGTCCTTAAGAAGAACGGAAAGATAAGGATTTGCATCGACTTCAGAGATCTTAACACTATCTGCTTGAAAGACGATTTCCCTCTTCCTATCACGGATGTTATCATCGATAATACATGTGGCTTTGAAAGAATATCCTTCATGGATAGATTTTCTGGTTATAATCAGATAAAGATGCATCTAGATGATAAAAAACATACTGCATGCCGAACACCCCTCGGGGTTTTCTGCTACACGGTTATGCCCTTCGGTTTGAAGAACGCAGGTGCCACGTACCAAAGAGCCATGCGGGGTTTTCTGCTACACGGTTATGCCCTTCGGTTTGAAGAACGCAGGTGCCACGTACCAAAGAGCCATGTCAAAGATTTTCCAGGAGCATCTCCGGAAGGGTTTGAAGAACGCAGGTGCCACGTACCAAAGAGCCATGTCAAAGATTTTCCAGGAGCATCTCCGGAAGATCATTGAATGCTATGTGGACGATCTAGTTGTGAAGAGCCATGACAACAATGATCACATCAAAGACTTGAAGACGATGTTTGACCTAATGCGGACTCATCAATTGAAGATGAATCCTACAAAATCTTTCCTCGAAATATCTAGCGGCAAATTCCTTGGATTCATCGTCACCACAAATGGTATCCACATTAACCCTAATAAGGTGAAGGCAATTAATGAATTACAACCCTCGAGAAATCTTAAAGAACTCAGAGGATTATAAGGACGGTTGGCTTATATCCGATGGTTCATCTCGAACCTTTCGGAGAAATGTTCACCATTCTCTAGGCTCATAAAGAAGGGCATATTGTTCGTACGGGATGATGTCTGTCAAAAAGCATTCGAGAATATTAAAGAATATCTCTCGAACCCCCCTGTACTCGTTGCAGCAAAATTAGGCAAACCGTTCTTGATTTATGTCAAGGCGACGAGCCACTCGTTAAGTGCATTACTTGCACAAGATGATGATAACGGTCACGAACAGGCTATATATTACCTAAGCTGGACCATTGTGGGTGCCGAATTCTGGTATCCAATGATTGAGAGGGAGTGTCTCACCTTGGTGTTCGCAATTCAAAAGATGCGGCACTACTTGGTCGGACAGACTATTTACGTCATTTCCAACGTTAACCTAGTCTGAGTATTTATGACACAGCCAGCTTTCATGAATTGGCGGTTAGCAAAATAGGCCCTTCTTTTGTCCCAGTATGATCTGCACTTTAAATAATAGAAATCAGTCAAAGGACATGCTATTTGTGATCTTCTGGCAGCTAACCCAACTACGGATACTACCTAAGTATACGACGATCTGCCAGATGAAACCCATGAAGCTAACGTAACTTCTCATCAACAGGTGTGGCATTTGTACTTTGACGGTGCTTTTCGAGCAACTAATGTGGCAAGTGCTCCTGGATGTTCTAAGATTTCCTCCGGAGTTGGAGTTGTCTTAGTTTCCCTGGAAAAAAATGTGATGCCTCGGGCCTACTCACTGACCGAGCCATGTTCAAACAACATAGCCGAGTATAATGCACTGTTTATTGGACTCAGCTTTGCTAAAGAGATGGGGGTCGAGTATCTCGAAGCTTTCGGTGATTCTCAACTGGTAGTGAAACAAATTCAAGGAGAGTATAGGGTCAGAAATCAAGATTTGATACCATATCACAAGGTGGTCGTCGAGATGGCAGAATCGTTCAAAGGATTCTTCATTGAGTACATTCCACATCTACAGAACACTTACGCAGATGCACTAGCAGTGTTAGCAGTATCTCTGGCACAGCCTCCTGAAACAGAACAACTCGTTATGGTAAGAACTCACCAACTCTTCGTACCAATCTACAATGTAGACAACGGAGAAGAGGATATTAAAGAAGTGCATTCGACCCAAGTTGAGTTTGAATCCCAAGACTGGCGTTTCCCTATCATAGACTATGTCCTACATGAGATTTTACCATAAGACATGAAGGAAAGAGACTCAATCTGATGGAGAGCACCGAGATTCTACTATAACACAGATAGTCGAACGCTATATCGTCAAGGGAATGATGGTTTACTATTACGCTGCCTATCGACTAAAGAAGCGGAAGAGGTCATTAGGGAGACGCACGAAGGAGTTTGTGGTGCACATCAACCTGCTATCGACTAAAGAAGCGGAAGAGGTCATTAGGGAGACGCACGAAGGAGTTTGTGGTGCACATCAACCTGGTCCCAAACTTTATGACCGAAGAGGTCATTAGGGAGACGCACGAAGGAGTTTGTGGTGCACATCAACCTGGTCCCAAACTTTATGACCATATCAGAAGGATGGGATACTTTTGGCCAACCATGATCAAAGACGCAGTCGCATACGCCCTAAAGTGTCATGCGTGTCAGGTACACACGAATTATATGCATCAACCCCCAGAGCATCTACACTCTTCGGCTACATCATGGCCTTTCGAGACTTGGGGAATGGATATTATTGGTCCTATTTTTTCCCCATCGGTCAAAAGCGACCGATTCATCCTAGTAATTACCGATTACTTCTCCAAATAGGCTGAAGCGATTCCGCTCAGAGAAGTTAAGACGAGCAACATCATGGCCTTCATCAAACACCATATTATCTATCGATATGGTGTCCCGAGGTGAATTATACATGACAACGATCCTTAGTTTGTCAGTAATGTTTTCATCAAATTTTACGAGAAGTTCAAAATTCAAGATGTCTCGTCGACAGCTTACAACCCCACAGCAAACGGATTGGCTGAAGCCTTCAACAAGACTATCATAAAACTTTTGTCAAAACTCGTGAAGACTAATATACGAGATTGGGAAGATAAGCTCGGCGAAGCTCTACGGGCCTATCGTACCACAGTTCGTACGCCTACTGGAGCAACCCCGTATTCTCTAGTGTACGGATGTGAAGTAGTTCTTCCATTGGAGATTCAAATTTGATCTCTTCGGATCGCTCTCGAAACGGAGATGATGACTAAAGAACAACATCAGAAACATCTCGAAGAACTCGAGATGCTTGATGAAAAGCGCTTGAAGGCCTAATAACACATTGAATTCTATCAATCCAGAATCTCCCGAACTTTTGACAAGAAGGTTCGACAATGGAGTTTTAGAGAAGGGGACTTGGTCTTACCTGTTCGACGACCAATGATCCTCAATTCTAAGAAGAAAGGCAAGTTTGAACCAAAATGGGAAGGACAATTTGTGATAGAGATAGTCTATTCAAATGACGCATATCGCCTTATCATTAAGGAAGGCGCCCGGCTCATGATACCGATAAACGGGAAGTTCTTGAAAAATACTACCCTTAGTACATTCAAGATAACCCATATATTGGGAAGTTCCCGGAAGAATACTACGTGTAGTATTTTTAGGGATAACCCAGTTACTACAAAAAATGCAAGATAACCCATGTATTGGGAAGTTCCCGGAAGAATACTACGTGTAGTATTTTTAGGGATAACCCAGTTACTACAAAAAATGATAAATAAGAGATCCGTGTAGTATTTTTAGGGATAACCCAGTTACTACAAAAAATGATAAATAAGAGATCCATACTTGGACTCTAAATGTTTTCAAAGTTGGAATATATCTTGTTATTGACATCGAATTCACTGACTCTCATGAATTCTTTTGCTGAGACGAGATGCGACCATTTTGACAGATCAATCTTCTCCACAAAATCCCCCACTGATCAAATCAATTAATGATGGGTCCACCAATACTTCTATCCACCAATCTTTAATATTTTCAAACTTGACATGTTAAGCCGTGATCACTTAACATGAAAAATCTTCCATCGAGTAGCTAGTACAAATCGGTGGTTTTCACTGCTATCGGTATTACACTCCCACTTCTTTCTGGGTCAAACCTATAAAAGTTAGGGCCAAAGCCAAAATCCCCTCTCGATCCCTTCCATTAACGAGAGGTCCACTTTTAATTTGAGCAATCAAACCTTTAAAAGTTAGGATTACTTCCAACCCCACTTGGTCAAACTTGCAGATAGTTAGGACCGAAATCGGATTCCCACTTTCGATAAACGAGAGACTTCCACCTTTTTTGATTTCAGCCAAACCTATAAAAGTTAGGGTTGAAATCTAAACTTCACCTCAATAAATGAGAGATTCTTTTCTTGGGTTAAGCAACCAATCCTATAAAAGTTAAGGTTGCTTGAATCTTTTTGATTCTCGGAGTGGAGATCTCACTCCTAGTTTCACCTTTCTGGATTCTGAGGGTGGAGATCCCACCTCGAGTTTCCTTTGCAACTGGAGATAGAATATAAAATTCTTCCTCTTTAGTTTTGGGAGATAGAATATAAAATTCTTCCTCTTCCATTTTTGGATTCGTCTTTACCATAAACAAGACCTAGGGATAGAATAAAAAATTTTTCCTCTCCAACATCAGGTTTGTCTTTTACCCTAAGAAAAGATATAATTCCTGACTTCAAATCTGTGCACCTCATACACGAGGGATTTTATCTCGATCCCTAATTAGAGATAAGCCTACGTCTAACACACGTGGCCCGTTTAGTCTTTCACCAATTAAAAAAGATACTAGAATCCAAGTCTGGGGACTTTTATCCTAAAGCCTAAGTAGGGATAAGTCAACATCTAACACGTATTACCGGGTAGTCTATTCTCGTGAGAAGGACGAAGTCTACGTATTCAATATCGTAGCACTAAATGAGTTAATTTTTTTAGCACAACATCACATGTGAAACAGGTTTTAATAATTCACATGCTAGCCCAATTCAAATGGTGATCGGTAAAGGTACATCAAACCCGTTGATGGCTGAGGGTTTGCTAAAAATCCTATGAGGACCCCGCAAGGGATGAGTAAGTCTATGTATTCAAAAATCATAGCGCTAAGTCTAAAAGAATTCACTCTTTTAGCACAACGTCACATGTGAAACGGGTTTTAATAATTTACAAGCTAGCCCGATTCAAACAGTGATCGGTAAAGGTACATCAAACTCGTTGATGGCTGAGGGTTTGCTAAAAAATCCTATGAGGACCCCACAAAGGATGAGTAAGTCTATGTATTCAAAAATCATAGAGCTAAGCCTAAAAGAATTCACTCTTTTAGCACAAAATCACATGTGAAACGAGTTTTAATAATTCACATGCTAGCCCAATTCAAACAGTAATCGGTAGAGGCAAGCCAAATCCGTTAATGGCTGAGGGTTTGCCAAAAATTCTATAAATATTATGGTTATTCATCATAGATTGGATAATAATCATAATAAAGAGAAGAGTGAGCTAAGTAAAAGATTTTATTTCATTAATAAAGTCAAAATAAAGGAACTATCGCTCCGAGTACAATCCACGGCTGAGAATCCGGTGTTCCAGCATAGAAAGATCTTCAGTAAAACTCCGCTCAAGTTTAGCCTGCAACTCAACTCGAATGAAATCCTCAGATGTATCCAGTATCTTCGCGGCTACGCTCTTCAACTTAGCCAACTTCTCTTCTGCAGGCTCCAGCTTCTCTAATGTCTGTCTTCAAAAGTCTTCAGCATTGGCTAAGTTGTCCTCAAGAATAGCGCGAGATTCTTTAGCATACTTCAAGGCCTTCTTAAGTTCAGCTACTCCTCGTCGGCTGAAGCTAGAGAGCTAAGTAAACCAGCCTTAGCCTTGTCCTTCCTCAAGAGATTAGCCATCATTAGCATAACAGAGATCACCTGTAACTGAAGATCATGTCCAATTGATACTCTGGAGTCATGCTACTGCTTCAACTCTGATTCCAACTGAGTAGCAACAAAAGAGGAAACACCTCTAGTCTTTTGTTCCCCTAACTCTTAGGATTCGTGCTCTAGTATGGCAAGATCTGCAACAAGGGAATCAGCTAGCTCAGGGTACCCCTCCTCTCTAATCATCATCATATGGCGATCAAGTGATCGTCTGTACTGATCAAAACGGAATAGGGTACCCCTCCTCTCTAATCATCATCATATGGCGATCAAGTGATCGTCTGTACTGATCAAAACGGAATCCATGATGAACGATCCTCTTGACCATCTTACCCAAGAAGGTAAGGAAACTCTCAAGATCTATCCGGAACATGTATGTGCCCGGATCGGTATCATATAATAAAGCCATAATGCGCTCGTATGGAGACTGTGAAAACCCTACAAATGATCATATGAAGAGGTAAGAAACCCTAGAATATTGTGGGGAAATTCAGAGCGAATTATGAGCTTAATAGTGCCGACAGAGGTTCCTCCAGTTTGATGTCCTGTACCAGGCTCCACCAATCTAGTATCGGCAGGCTTGGGAATGATAGCAAGCACGCCTATAGACAGTATATCAACTCCTCTAGAAGATTCTGCAATGCCAAGAGGATTTGGGGAAACACCAGGAATCATAGTAGTATTAGTCTTTGTGGCTGGTCTTGCAATTACAACTCTTTGTCAGTCAAACAAAGATTTCGACAAATGAAGAGAATGATGATACAGAGGATTACACGCGTACCTGCAGATAAACCACCCTCAGGTGGACTGGAGATATCAGGAATCATAGTAGTATCAGTCTTAGTGGCTGGTCCTGTGATTAAAACTCTTTGTCAGTCAAAAAGAGATTTCGACAAATGAAGAGAATGATGATGCAGAGGATTACATGCGTACCTACGGATAAACCACCCTCAGGCAGACTGGAGATACTAGGAATCGTAATAGTATCTGTCTTAGCGTTTGGTCCTGCGATTACAACTCTTTGTTAGTCAAATATAAATTTTGACAAATGAAGATAATGATGATGCAGAGGATTACACGTGTACCTACGGATAAACCACCCTCAGGTAAACTAGTGATCCTAGAAATCGCAGCTATATCAGTTGTAGTGGCTGGTCCTACGATTAGAATTCCCTATCAGTCAAATAGATATTTCAACAAATGAAAAAAATTATAATGTTGAAGATTAGATGCGTACCTGCAGAAGAACCACCTTCAACGGATGGTCCTGCAGCCTCTCTGGTAGCCTGCTCTGCTAACATCTCAACGAGCAACCTAGTGTCGGATCCCGAGAAGCTCGATGCTGAAACGTACATGTGCTCAATAAATCCCCCGAAATCTATGCCGTGAAAAGTATCATCCTCGATTGACCTCTCCAGCGCAGTATCTGCACGAGAATTTAAGTGTTGGATATATATAAAAAAAGCTAAAAGTTCATGATAGAGAGGTGCAGACTCACTTGTAGTAGTGGCAGGAGGCTCATCCACCCCGATATTCGTGCCCGCATTCTTCAATTTGTCAAAAGAGAATGAAGTATGAAAGTGATTAAAGGGGGAACGAATTCTGAACTGCCTAACTCCTTTAATTACCACTCGAATGGTGTGTTACCGGTGTTAGACATACCTGAGCATAAAATACTCGGCTCAACGGTATTATCCTGGTCAGCACCTCGGTTTACTCCAACACATGTAGGCTCATCACGAATGGCATCGCACATTTGCTACACAAAGCTTCGGCTATCCAAATTGCTAGGATCGGAGAATACAGAGTCGCGCGGAAGTTCACCTCTGCCATGGCTTCCTAAAACACGGGACATGATCAGGTTTAGGGAATCCAAAAGAGCACCATTTTAAATTCATGAAAATGATGGAACATTACCTTCTTCTCCACCAGCAGTTACTGTCACGCCCCGCTTCCCAAAATACCAGGGAATCGGGACGCGAGCAAGCCCGCGACGTATTAGACTGAGAAGAGATAAGTGCTAGACCCCGTCTTCTCAACCTAATACGCTAAGCGTCTGGAAATAAAACAATACGAAGTCACAGGTCCCCGATCACAATAGCAAGAATATAAAGACAACTCAGAACAAGGAAATATCATATCACAAACGGGATAACATCCGAGACATAAAATACGGGTCAAACATGCCCTTATACAAATCTGAACAAATGAATACTAAAGAAATGTAAAATACAATGATCCGACAGAAAAGAAATGCTACGAAGAAACTGAAAGGAATGACTAAGCTCCGGCTTCTTCTTCTGCTCCGTCTGCAAGACACTCCTGCTGAGAATCCTCTGGCTCTTGCTAAACTCTGAACTGAGGCTGTCCTTCTCCTAAATCTGACGTACACCAAAGAAAATAGGTGTAAATCAGCGTGCATGGCACACTACAAGATAGAGAGAAATAAAAACGATCGAACGACCAAGGGAAAAAAGAGTAATAATAATAGTAGAAGCATGCTACTGGAATACTAATAATCTAAATACAATCTATCACTAGAATATAATAATCAGAAGAATCCAAGAAAATTAACCAAGTAACAAGTCGATCATGCAGCTAACGATCAGAATAATCATCCAAGTAACAAGGTCATGCAACTAAATAGAATTAATACTTAAAAATCTATAACAAGAGACGTAGTACGTCGAGTGAAATAATCCAAACAAGGAAACCCTCATGTATATACCATATGTCTCGAATTGTAAATAATTAAATATTAATCCCGATCTATGTATGAAAAGAAACACAACTAGCTTATATCTCACAAGAACTCATAATTAGCCAAGAAACGAGTCATGCAACTAGCAATCCTATACAGGTCACTGGTTCACATCTCACACAGAGTCAAAGTTCACATTATCGGATATCTGGTTAACCACATCTCACTAGTACCTCAGACCCGCCCCAGTGCGAAATGATTCACTGGTGCGTGCCTGGAAATAATCAATAATCATAATACCACTGCTCCTCAGACCCACCCCAGTGCGAAACGATTCACTGGTGCGAGCCTGGAAATAATCAACAATCACAATATCACATCACCTCAGACCCACCCCAGTGCGAAACGATTCACTGGTGCGAGCCTGGAAATAAACAACAACATATCCGATAACATGAACATGGACTATATAATCTAGCAATGAAATCAGGTGTGCATATATGACATGAGTGAGTATAAATAACAGTGTCAACATGTCGGTGTTAATGTACATGAAATGTCGTGTTCTATAACTATCAATCACACAATCATAACACAAAAATAATCTTTTACCAAAATAACTTCTTTAAAAATATTTATCATTCTAAAATAATTTCCTTCCACGATAAAAATTCTAAAAATATTATAATTAATCTAAAATAATTCTGTTACCCAAAATACATTCTTTAACTTATTATATTGGTTCTGAAAATACTATTTATCACATAATTTCTATCCATTCGATATTATTCATCAAACCCACGCAGATAATAACAATTCATAATTTAATTTCTGCAAGTAATTAACAATAGATATAAATAGGAAATGACGAGTCAAGAGGAGCGGGATCTTGCCTACGAGGCCAATGGGGCCTGTCGACGATGCGACGGCGCCGATGCGGGTGTTGTCTGACGGATCTGAAAGGAGGGCAGCGGGGAAGGTGACGGCGTGCTCGGGTTGGCGGGGCTGTCGACGGCAGCGACAACAGCGACGAGTGGAGGATTTGGCGACGGATCTGGATGGTGACGACGAGGTGGCGGCAGCGGGCTCGACGCGGACAGCGGTGGGGCGAGCTCAGGGCGGTGTTGTCGGGGACTGGAGGAGGGTGTGAGCTCGGTGGGCGGATCTGGGTGGGGTTGGTGGCTGTGGTGGTCGGAGGGGGAGGTTGTGGTTGGTGGAGCGGATGCGGGGGTGGATGGGCGCCACGGAGCTGATGGCGGGCGGCGTCAAGCCGGCTGCAGGAGGCGGAAGGCGGCGAGCAGGGTGAGGGTTCGAGCGTGATGGAGTTCGGGTCGAAGGAGCTTGGGCGTTCATCGGAGACGGGTGGACTCAGGGCTGGAGGCTTGGTCGGAGGGGCGACGGGTATGTGTGCAGAAGAGGAAGGAGGAGATGGCATTGGGTTGGGCTCTTTTGAGGGGAGAGAAAAAATAGAAGAGAGAAGAGAGCTGATGATGGTGATGGCGGCGTGAAAAACGAGGTGGAGGAGATGATGTTCACGTGAAAGAGAGAGTGGGGAGAGCCTATATATAGGGTAGGCTAGGGTTATCTTTGGCTGGATATTTTAGAGGGAGGGAGAGAGAGACATGTACTGATTATAGGGAGTGATTGACGGATGAGAGAGCACAAATTAAAATAAGAATGAAAGAGAGAGAATCGCGTGGTTAGTAAAGAATGAGATAAACGAGATTATGGGTGATTGGAAAATTGATTAGGAAGATTATGATAGGAATTCAAATGAGAGAAAATTAAGGGGAAAGAAAATTATGGGAATATTTTACATAAAATTTAGAATAACATTATATTAATAAATCATTTTAAATAATTATAAACAACCAAATATCTTTATATTTATATTCATATACTTTTGTACTATGCTCAGGTTTATATTAATAATAACAAGATCATTAACAATATCAATGACCAAATAACAATCTAAAAATATTCACCGCAACTATTAAATTTATAATTAACAAAACCATTAAAATAAATATAAAACTAGATTTTTAAATCATAGTATATTCTAGAAAAAAAATAAAAAATATAAATACTCTTTTTAAAATAATAATTTAATATTTAAATATACCAAAAAATTATTTTAACTAGTATCAAAATTCACGGTCATTACAGTTACAGTATCTCGTAACTCGGCTTCGTGGGTGCGCTGACCAATGTGTGACTTATGAGCGGTTTTCTTCCACTTTGGGTGACAAACCTCTACAAGACCAGTGGGTCGCTCATGTGTAGATTTAGTACGCATCTCAACCTGTGTAGGAGCCTCGGCAACAGATCGTGATCTCGAGTAACGGAAAATGAGATGTTCATACTTGTTAATCATCCTATCTGGAGTGACAAGAGTCATCTTATTAGGATAAGTAAATAAAACCTTTCGTTCTGGCTCTGAAGGACCCGGTCGAGATCTAGAGCGTTGAGACCAACGAAGAAATGCCAGATCCATTAATTCCGAAAAGAAAGAGTCTGACAGACCTGTCT
The DNA here is from genome assembly GCF_001876935.1 of Asparagus officinalis. Classification (NCBI taxonomy): domain Eukaryota; kingdom Viridiplantae; phylum Streptophyta; class Magnoliopsida; order Asparagales; family Asparagaceae; genus Asparagus; species Asparagus officinalis. The sequence goes on along the minus strand of NC_033803.1, from coordinate 67,874,540 downwards.
CAGATTCTTCCTCATCATCTCCAACGTTGGTGTCCATATCTCTAAATTCTTCTTTAGAAGACTCATCCTCATCATCAATAGGAAGGAGCTCCTCATCATCCTCCATCTGGATTTTGCTCGAACGGGAGGGTTTGACAGGTTTCTTCCCTCGCTTCTTCGAAAGCCTAGCCTTACGAGCAGCTTTAATGGTAGACTGGACCTAGTGTTCAGCCTCCAACTCTGAGTGGCTCTTCACATCTAGAAGCTTGTTAGTAGAAAGGAGCCATTTGCAGCTGAGAAAAGTAAGTAATGGCTTGCGTTTGGATGAAGGGAGAGCAAAATAGGTGCCGGTACAACCCATCATAGTCCAGAGCCATGCTCTAGCACTGTCAATAAGACCTCCTTCAGTCCTCAAGCCTCAGTTTGGGTTCCCAACATATAGTTAGTCATAACCGAACTGACGAGTGAAACGACAAGGGAGATAGGGATCTATGTGGCAACGACCATTCACCGGAAGAACGAGGTATCCAGTGCGAATGTTCACCAACCAACGGAAGTAACCAATATCAAGAGAGGTCCGCCCGGCCCCAGGTTTCTCCTCGTCAATCAATACGTCGCCATAGCGGCCCGAGAAGTGAGGAAAGCACCTGAAGAACTCCCAGGTCCTACGAACCTGAAGCTCTCGCTATACATCAGTGAAGTTCTTCGCACACCATTTGCTCCCCTCTAACAACTGCAGAAAAGGGACAGAGACATCGGTAGTACTAGGCGCCGACATCAAGTCAAGACGGTGAAGGATGAGCCATGCCATCAAGTACGTATACGGAAGGTCAACCTTTACAGAGAGAATCTCGATCGTTGGTTCAGAACCCACCTATGTAAAATCATCGACCAAATACCTAAGCCCACAATGAATGCCGGCAACCATCGCCGGAAGCAGAGAAAGATCCTTCCTCATCGACCAAATACCTAAGCCCACAATGAATGCCGGCAACCATCGCCGGAAGCAGAGAAAGATCCTTCCCGTGAGCTAACTGAACGGCGCCCACAATGAATGCCGGCAACCATCGCCGGAAGCAGAGAAAGATCCTTCCCGTGAGCTAACTGAACGGCAGGGAGGAGGACATCAATAGACAAGGCATCGGAGAACTGATATGGAACGACGCATTTCTTCAACCAGAGGGTGAGATAGCCCGCTAGGAGGGTCTTAGACCGAATAGACTTCCGTGCATGGCAAAGGAACGTCCAAAATTTAGTCCCCACTGGAAAGGAAGCCTCAACACTAGCAGTGGTAAATGAACAAGCGCCGACTTTCTCAATTAAGCCATTAATGGGAGAAGGTGTCAAAGGGGCCAACTCACAAATAGTCTCGCCCGAACTACTCTCCAAATGCTGAAATAATTACTCAGCAAACTGCTTCAAGATGACCTGCTTCTTCTTCTTCGACAGAGGACTCATGCTGACCAGGGATGTATGATAATGACACGTAAGGTCCCAGAGCGTGTCATACATGTCGGAGGAATCCCTCTGTAGTTGTCCTAACTGCAAGTTAGAGGGAAAATACTCTTGATATGGACAATCTCCCATTGAAAGACCAGAAACCTTGTGCATCTGATGGAGAGCTAACCCCAACTCTCCACCGCAAGTCAAAAAGTGTTAATATCAGGGTTATAAAACTCCAGCAATGCCAAGAAATGATAGCTGCTGACCGGGAGTTCGTACATAGTAGCCCATATAGGTGCATATAACCCGCTACGCTTCAGCTCAGTCTCCTAACATATCAAGACATAACTAGTCATACGAGTCCACCACTTCTTAGGCGGCGAGGACGACCAACCGAAACATCTGAATTCCTTCGGGGGTAACCTCCTCCCAAGCCTAGCAAGACGATTCCTCACAGTATGGGCGACTGCTGACACCTCGTCCGGTGGTGTTGTATCAAGTCCCAGAATCCCCGGTCGAAGGCCACGAATATAATTATAACCATCAAAACCTGGGGTTTTATGATGGGAAATAAAGCCACAATGAACTCGGTCATGGTCATCGATAAGATTCCAGGACATTTGTCGCTGTATAGCCTGCGTCTCCAAATGAGCGAAAGAATGCTGATGAGGAATAGAAGGAATATATAAAAGATTCCCACCATCGTCATTCAACCAATGTTCATCACCAAGAATCAACTTAGCCGGATCCTTAGCATGGTCCCCGAATAAATAGTTCGGCTTCTCTAAAGCCTGGGTAGAAATGGAATCTTCAACAAATGCAGCATTGGTAATCAGCTGGCGTAATGAACGGCGATCTCCGTCTCATATCAATCGACGCACCTTCTCGGAACGACTCTCGTTGAACTAAGGGGTCGGGCAAATATCTTGCCTGTCAACATTAATGGTGAATGTCTTCCAGATGTAACCAGTCGTAGCATGAGGAGGAAAACATTCTACGGGGAACTCAATTGCAAAAACACAAACATGGAATCAAAAAATTATTCATGAATTATATAATGATTGAATTCATCTCACAAGCTAGTGAGATAGAGTCATTCATTGAGTGATTGGCGAGACGATTTCGAGTGTCCTACACAGGAAGAGCGTAAGCAACGTGGTAATGTAGCCCGACCCACGCAGTGTAATACAACACAAAATCACCCCAATATGCCGGAAGACGTGAATTGGCCAAGCAAAACACGTTTTTTGAAACATCGACCCCGCGAAAGAGGACGTCGGTTCTTCCCGAATGACCCGCGAAGGGGCCAAACGAGGGCATGATAGAACCACAAATCATCCTAAAACCTCGATCCCCGCTAAGGAGGATGTCGGTTCTTCCCGAATGATCCGTGAAGGGGCCAAACGAGGGCATGATAGAACCACAAATCATCTTGAAACCTCGATCCTCGCGAAGGAGGATGTCTGTTCTTCCCGAGTGACCCGCGAAGGAGTCAAACGAGGATACGGAAAGCATAAAAGCTCACCCCTGTAAGAAGACGCTACGGGAGCCTCCCTCTCACTGTGCTGAGAAGATGAGCGACTCCTATGAAATCGTGGTCGGCGCGGAGACATGGTTAACCTGCAACGAAAGACAACAGATCAGGTACAATCATAAATCCAAGAACCCGAAAATTAAAAGGGAAATTATGAACTTTGACTAAAATCTTATAAACAAAATAGGATTTTACAGTTGAAGTGAACTTTGACTAAAATCTTATAAACAAAATAGGATTTTACAGTTGAAGTCTAATTAAACCTATGGGTTTTATGCATGCAAACAATGGGTTCAAATTGCATTTAAAACCTTCATGATCAACTTTTGGGTAAAATACCTAAAATACCCCTCATGTTCAAGGTTAAATTTTAGCCACAAACACATTCGAATTTGGCCATGATAGAGGAAAGAAAACCATTGTCCTCAATATCTCACAATTTCAGCCAATTTTACAAATAAACCCCTCTACAAGTTTTGGCCAATTTTGCAAATAAACTCTTCTACAAATTTCGGCCCAATTTGCACATACATCTCTCAAACTTTTGGTCATGGGTATGTAGTCCAAATTCTACAAACCTCAGCCCTAAAATTTTAGCCCTTTTGCAAATAAGCCCTTCTACAATGTTTGGTTGCCTTTTTGCAAATAAACCCCTCAACAATGTTGGTCTTTTTTGCATAAAACACCCATCAAAATTTTGGCCAAATGGGCATGAAATTTCAGTCCACTTTTGCACAAAAGCCCCTCAAAATTTTAGTCCACTTTTGCACAAAAGCCCCTCAAAATTTCAGCGCTAGTTTTGCACAAAAACATCCCAAATTTCGCTATCTTCACAAACCACATTCAAGATTCAATATTTTTCACAAAACCCACCTCATGAGGGAAAAAATCTATGACCTTTGCATACAAATTCATGGCATATCATCATTACAAGAATAAAGTCTCAATCTTTCTACAAATTCATGGCATATCATCATTACAAGAATAAAGTCTCAATCTTTCTTGTAAAACCTATGGATTCTTAACTAAGAATGCTTACAAGAATAAAGTCTCAATCTTTCTTGTAAAACCTATGGATTCTTAACTAAGAATGCAAGAAAAGAAAGAGCTCTTGAAGAGAAGCTTACCCAAATCGAGAGTTTGAAAACCCAACTCCAAAAGTCTAAGTCTTGAGCTTGAAGATGCAAAAAACCCTAGCTTTGAGAAGAGAAAAATTTTGGCCAAGAATAGAGGAGAGGATTTTCAAAATTTTATGGGGTTTTTAAAGTGTAAAAGTTTGAGGGGTTTTAGAGTTCTTGGAGAGGAGAAGTTTGGGTTATGATAAGTTGGGTTTAGGAGGGGACTTGAGGAGGAAGAAGAAGTTTAGGTGGAAAAACGTTCTATTTGAAATTTGGGAGTTCAAGAGGGAAATGAAAGTACAAACATAAGGAAACAATAAAGCAAAAATAATGGGGGGGGGAGTGTCTCTTGGACCAGGTCGAGCCCCTAGGTATTTTTCCTGATCCTATTTCGCCAATGATTTGTTATTCTGATGAAAATAAACACAAAACAACGTCGGGCGATCCGAAACCCTAAGGTCAATGCCGGTCAATGCGTAACCCTAGGTCAACGCCAGTCAACGCGTTGTAATGAAAGTCAACATCGGGCAATCCAAAATCCTAAGGTCAACACCGGTCAACGCGTAACCCTAGGTCAACGCCACTCAACGCGTTGCGATGAAAAGTCAACGTCGGGCGATCCGAAACCCTAAGGTCAATTCTGGTTAACGTATAACCCTAGGTCAATACCAATCAACGTCTTGTGATGAAAGTCAACGTCGGGCGATCCAAAACCCTAAGGTCAGTACCGATCAACGCGTAACCCTAGGTCAACGTCACTCAACGCGTTACGACGAAAAGTCAACGTCTGGCAATCCGAAACCCTAAGGTCAATGCCGGTCAACGTGTAACCCTAGGTTAACATCACTCAACGCGTTACGATGAAAAGTCAACGCTGGGTGATCTAAAACCCTAAGGTCTATGACGGTCAACACGTAACCCTAGGTCAACGCCAGTCAACACGTTATGATAAAAGTCAATGTCGGGCGATCCAAAACCCTAAGGTCAGCGTCGGTCAATGTGTAACCCTGGGTCAATGCCACTTAACACGTTGTGACGAAAAGTCAATGTCAGGCGATCCGAAACCCTAAAGTCAATGCTGGTCAACACGTAGCTCTAAGTCAACGTTGGTCAACACGTTGTAACAGAGATAAGCAGTTCTAAGTCAACTTGATGACACAAGCTAAAATCAACTCACTAGTTTTGATTCAAGGCTTCGATGACGGCCAGACGATAAACGCAACGCCGGGAGAACTTCAGCTATTCGTCAAAATATTGAATAAATTGAAAATCGAATGAGTTAAGAATTAAAGCTAACTACAGGTCCTTTTACACCGACTGAAGGTTGGACGAATCATATCCAAAGTATTTCAGGCTCATCTTTAAAAAAACGAGCTGAAACACTTTGGAGGGGGTATCTGTAGGCATCAAAAATTACCTATAGGTCCCCGCACGTGGCTCGAGATAGAGAGAAGATGATGAACATTGTTATTCAAGTCACAGAAGCTCATTTGACAATGACAAATGCATGAAGTGAGTCGACAGACCATGCAAAGCAACGAAATTTAAAAAAAACAGAAACACGAATGGACCGGGAGCTACACATCGCTTACGAAAGACGAAGCGCCCCTCGTGTCCCATTCATTCCACATATGATTCAATCATGGGAGCTTATAAATCTCCTTGTCGGTTTTTCGACGCATTTTGAATCGCGTGATTCCGAGTTCAGATGACGAAAATACAACGAAAACGGACAGAATTCTCAAAGCCAAACCTCGGCGAGACACCAAGAGGTGTCTCAGCCAAAGCTTGGCCGAGACACCAAGTGGTGTCTCGGCTAAAGCTTGGCCGAGTCTCGGCCAAGACTTAGCCGAGACACCAAGAGGTGTCTCAGCCCAAGGTTGGCCGAGACACCCACGAGTGTCCGCAAACCCGAAAATCAGATTTTGGCAGATTTAAGCCGTTTTTCGATCGTTAACCGTCTGGATTCACTCCAAATGATAAAATATCATTTATGAATGTGGTTAAGTGGTTACAACTGAGGATAAGGGGAATCGGCCGTTCTTATCTGAAAACAAGGGTCACGAAACGTATAAATACAACCCAGGGCCTTCATATTTTCAGATCTGGAATTCTCGAGCGTTAGCGAAGCCCTGTTGAACTAAAAACTGAAGGAGCACGAGTTTTGGAATAGTGGAGGAGATCGGATCGAGTTCGTTGGCATAAAGAAGAGGAGCTCATCAGATCTACATGTCCCGGTCCTTTGCCTTAAGATTGCCCCGTTGTGGTGATCTCGAGAAGAATGATTATCTCGCCATTGCCAAGATAATTACTTCAGTTTCTTGATTCCTTCGTGAATCGACAAAGCTCTAGATCTGATCTGATCATTTAGTGGTCCACGGATACTAACATTACTATCATAGGATAAGATCCCACGCAAGCAACAGGCGATAAATACCCGTTGCGCTATTTGACGAGAGTTGTATTTTTTTCATTGTGTAAGGGTCTTATAAAAAGACTAATTTTTTTTGTTTTCATTGTAACGTTTAAAGTTATAATGAACACAGCAAGGAATACATCAACTTTCTCCCCAAACAATCTCATTGCTACTGCAGTTGCGCCTTACAACACCCCTCCGGTGTCCAATGAAGTCGGATCTGTAGATTTAAACTCCTTATCAATCAAGGAGTTGAGTGCTGAAGGCGTGCCGATTCTATCAAAGAGGGCCCGTCAAAGGAAACTCCAACGCCTCGTTCGTCAACTAGCTAAGGCCTTGGAGCTGGTTGACGAGATTCGTTATAAGGCAGATCTAGAATTAACAAAACGCCAAGCGCCTCAATAGCGAGCAAATGGCTCTTCCTCCAAATCATCAACCGATGAATGGGTCTGCATCAAATAGACCTGTTTGACTCTCGAGGAGCGTATTCAGAAGTTTCATGCACTACTCACACATGCATGGATTCTCGTGCAAGAGGCACAAAAATTACAAAAGGAAGAGGTGGCAAAAAAACCACGAAAATCATGCTAAATATGGAGGCCTAAGTTCAAAACAGCGGTTGAGAAGACCAAAAAACACAAATCACTGCAAGGTGACCCGGTCAGTTGCGGGTCACCTCAAGGTGACCCGGCCAGACCCCCCCAGCCACGAGTCACCTCAAGGTGACCGTGTCGGAGCCGAGCTAGACTAGCTCCCGCAATTATTTCTCCACTTTCGTCGAGTTCCCCTCCTACCCCAGTTGATCCTGTACCTCTAGTAAAGTCCCATAGTAGTGTGGATCTCTCCGGATTTAAGATGACAATGGCGAACCACCTTGGTCCTTCGCATAAGGATCGAGGCAAAGTTTCGGTCAAAGAACGGTTGGGCTCGGTAAATGAACCCCGAGGAATTCCGCAGACTGTGGGTCGTGTGCATCCTCCCGACAAGTCAAGGACCTCCTATATTTGGAAAGTATCGGTGACCACTTGACTCGAATTGTGAGTTGAAATCAAAGGGCCTGTTGAGGCTCCATGCTCACGAAGGCATGGTTCCAAACGGGTGACTCTTGAGAATGCCAACGAGGCGTTATGTCCCCAAATGGAAACATGTTCGTCAGAAGATGACGACGTTAACCTTGGAAGTCATACCAGCACAGGATAGGTTGCTCCGGTAATCATGTCGATGAGTTGTACTATCGGGCTGAGGGTACGAACAAGTCTCGGAAGAGAAGTACCCATGAAACAAATTTTCACTGTTCGTGTACCAAACTTATCAGAGTAGTATTATCAGAGTGTAGCTGCTACAAGACCACTCCACAGAGGGTCTTGGTATTTGAAAGAATCTCCACCGAAGTGTCCAAATCTAAATCAAGATGCTTCTACAAGAAGAAATCTACCGATCATGATATTGAGCTTCCAGAAGTTACCATTAGTATGGCCGATAAAAGAAAATCGACAAGGCGTTACAACCCTGACTCTTTCTCAGAGGCATCTCAGCACATCGCTTGGTTATAGTCAGGAACTAGACGACCTAGGCTGAATAGAGTTCACTTCTCGGAGGATGAAATGTCAGACGCCAACTCCACGATCGCTTCTGACAATATGGTGTCTAGAACAGGACAATCTTATGAGGCGTTCATGATCAATACTAAACAAATGGCCAAAATCCTCAAAGACGCTCTGGCCAAGCAAAAAGAGAATTTCAAATTCGAAATAGAATTGACTGTGTAACGGATAAGGGAATTGCATGATCAACAAATTCAAGCCTTATCAAATCAGATTGGTGAATCTAGTTGTCGCAACGTTACCAATCAAGAAGATAGTGATTCAGTCGTGGATGAAAATCTCAACATTGATACCCTTCCTGTTGACCAACATGGTGGGGGTGGTCCCACCGAGGATGACAATGCTGGGTTTGGTTCAGTTGTTTCTCCTCGAAATCGCCTAAAGAAGAATACAAGCGAGGACGATAAAATAAAAGACCTGGAGAGCAAGATCAATGCATTGATGTCTGCTCAAGAGGTAAAGAAGACCAGTATTCCGAGTCCCTATCCAAGAGAGTGGGAGTTGATCCCATATCCGATGAAGTTTAATCTGATCAACTTCACCCTGTTCGACGGGAAAGGCTCCCCCACTCAGAACTTAATCTACTTCAAGTCCCACCTAGGCGTGATCTCTAGTAATAATACCTTGATGGTTCGGTCATTCCTTGGTACCCTTCATGGAGCTGCCTTCGATTGGTACTGCCATCTCAAGCCAGGAAGTATCAATAGCTGAGATGATATGGAAAGCTCGCTCCTTAACAACTTCTTCGATAATAACACTAAAATGTTAATCAGAGCCCTTTTGGACAAGAAGCAAAAGGACGGGGAGTCAGTTGACCAACTTTGTTAAATGCTTCCGCAACAAGGTAATGAATTGCAGGGATCCTGTCACTGAGGAATTTATATTGCAGACATGCTAAAACAATCTTTCCATTGATGTGCTAGAAGCTTTGGGGGTCGTACCATCCACAACATGGAAAGAATTAAAACTACGCGAAGAAAGACCGAACGCTTTCTTAAAAGAAAAAAAGCTTGAAAGAGGCCAACCGACGACTAACCCCCTGAACTCGAATTTTGCTTCTCGTGATAAGGGAAAGGCACCTGCAGTAGCTGTTGACGCTAATCAGATATCACAACAGCATCCTCAGAAGAAACAAAGGACTCCGGATCCGAGACTCCAAAAAGAATACTCCTTTAAGGATGAAGAGGTTCCAGCTATCTTTAAATACCTCTTTGAAAACAACAAAATCAAGCTGTCGCCTATTACGAATCAGGAGGAAGCTAACAACACTTCGGATCCAAAGTACTGTGCATACCACAGGAGGATCCTTCATCCCACCGAGGTTTACTTCTCTCTCAAAAATAATATTCAAGCATTGGTTAACGCTGGCATCATAACGCCAAAATAAGCCGAATGAGAACGGTTTCTTCTGATTGGTATACAAGGTTAAACTATTTCCATTATTTCTAACAATAGGAAGTTCCTAGAGAATATTACTCTTAATATTCTTAAGGATAACCCGACAATGTAGTCGAATACAATTAGATTCAAGTTCGTCAAAGAGCTAGGGGGAGGAATACCTCAATGCATTCCAATGGGAAGTTCCTGGAGAATACTACATATGATATTCTTAAGGATAACCCAAAACCAATTATTCATGGTGAAAACCAATCATTGGGATAATTTATTCTTAATCGTTATTAAGAACCTCCCACTGTGGCTATTTAATCATTTCCAAGATGATTATAATATGAGTCGCCAGACGAGCACCCTTGATTACTGAATTATCAAGAGTGAGTTGTGAAGAAGATGATAGAAAAAAATACAAGAACAATTTAGTTTTAGGCGAAGGAAAATACATTCTCTAGATTCTAGATTATAAGAATAATAGATTAGAAATCCCTCTCTCTCACAATCTCTCTAGAATCAGGAACGATCTCCTAAATCTCTCTAAACCTTAATCTCTTGATTAGAATCTCACCTCTTATCTCTTATTTCTGATTGTTTAGAACCCTAAAACAATTCTATTTATAGAGTTTACAACGTGGATGGTAAACTTGTAATTAAACAAACCAAAATGAAATAGGAAAACAGAGTCCCAAATGAACCAGGAAGGCCCAGGAAACCGTCACGGTTGATCGTAGAGACCATCGTGGTCGACCGGATCCAACGACCGAAACTAAAATCGACTACAGGTTTTTGGCGGTCGACCGCCGAATTTGTCACGATCGACAACGAAAAGTCCAGAGACTTTTCTCTGTGCTGTGCACGCTCGCGGTCGACCGTGACGTCACGTGCGGTCGACCGCTGGAAGCTCAAAATGCCTCCTGCAGCCTTTTCCTGTAATATTTTCCTTTACCACCTTCAACGACTTCGTCCACGTTTCTATTCTAAAGATACCATGAGAATCATCTATCTTCAAGCTCCCATGAGGATCGCTAAGCTCCCGAAGCAAGAAAGAAGATACACCCATATCATGGCTCCCCCTTTAGGAACTTGAAGTCTCGTTCAAGTTAGAACTATAGCTGAGGGAACTCGCGATCCCCTCCTTCTTTCCTGAACCACTTGGCTTTTCTAGGAATCTGGTCTCGACGTTTGATCAAAAACAACTCCTTCATCCCACGTCTCATCGTAGTCACCTTCTTCCCCAAATTGCAACCCTCTTTCAGTGGCTCCTCATAACGACTAATGCATAGCGTAACAAACTTCTTGCTTGCATTCACTAACCTCTTCGCTCGGTTCACCGTCACCAAGTTTGTCTCCTTCAGAAGAGATGCAAAATGAAATATGAACTTTTCACCATCTTTGGTAAATATGTACTTCTGAGCCCACCTCTCGTAGATCGTGTATCTATCCCACAAATAGGGATTGCTCAGTATAACCTGACAAACATCCAATTGAACTACGTCGCATGTGACTTCGTCAATATATGACTCATGGTGCACAAATCTAAAAGTGCATTGATCAACTACACTCAGTTCCGTCTCCTTCTGAATCCACCCCAATGGATAGGGCTTTGGATGCTTGACTGTCTTTAGACCCTGCTTCTGAACAAAGGCCTCGGATATCAAATTTTTCTCGCCGCCTGGATCAACTATGGCATCTACCAAATTGGTCTTCACCTGTAACTTAAGAACAAAGAGCTGCTCTCTAGGGTCGTCATCCTCTTTCGTGGCCTACTTCCCCATCATAAGGTTAAGACTGCTGTTGAGCTCTATCATCCCAGGGAATTTTTTCAGAACTTGAGTTATCACGTATGCATTTTTCTCCTCCTTCTTCTTCAACCCCTTTGGCTTGAGATGAGGATACTTCTCTTAGCATCGATCAGCTACGTGTCTTGTCTTCTCGTAATGACTACAAATCAGCCCTGCTTTTCCTGGATCACCCTTCTTCTTCTCCTCCTTAGATTGAGAACCACTAGACTCACCTCCAGCTTATTTTGCATCTCCTTTTGCCTCGTTGCTCCTCTTTTGCTTTCCTTCGATGGCAATAGCTTTCACGCTCACCTTTGTAATAGATTCCACCGTGAATAACTTTATCTCTTCTGGATGTAATCATTCAATCCCACCATATACTTCATAAACAGAGAATATTCCTCCGTCGCAGTGTTAAGAACCACCGCCTGCTGTTGGAACTTCGTGGTGTATTCTTGAATGGTTTGATTGACTCTTTGGTGCAAGTCGTACCACTTATACCAACGTTCCTCAAGGAATCCCACCGGGTAGAATTGTTTCCTCAGTAACTCCTTGAACTTATTCTATGACACTGCCTTCTTCTCCTATTTACAATAGGATTTCCACCATATCAATGCATGCCCCGAAAGCATCAAAGTTATGAACACGAGTTTCTCCTTGGATGAATATCCTTAGAGGGTAAAATATGTCTCCTCCGCTCGATCCAATCATTAAGCCTCTCGACGTTGACACTCCCATCATAAACAGGAATCTCTACCTTAAAGTCTATTTTTAAATTCTGGTAAGAACTCTTACCCCCTTGATGTGGAATAGTCTTGACAATTTTGGCCTCTTTTTCAGAATCAGATTCCTCGCCTTCCCCATCGGACTCTACAAGTCTCCTCTTGCCTTTCAAAAAAGATTCTTCCTTTTTGTCCTTTCCTTGTAAAAGATTGATGAGCTATGTGAGAGTCAAACTCATTATCTCCATCTGTTTCTCCAATACATCTAATTTTGCTGAACTATCCCCTTTAGTCATCTTCTTATTCCTTAATCTCTGAACTCCTTCCAAAAAAATTAGGATCTCGCCTAGCTTCTTGTATTGCGGTCGAGTAAAGACCATACATAGGATTCCCCTTTATAGGATCTAATCGCTCTGATACCAACCTGATACGAGTCGCCGGACGAGCATCCTTGATCGCTGAATTATCAATAGTGGGTTGTGAAGAAGACGATAGAAAAAACACAATAACAATTCAGTTTTAGGCGAAGGAAAATACCTTCTCTAGATTATGAGAATAATAGGTTACAAATCCCTCTAGAATCAAGATCGATCTCCTAATTCTCTCTAAACCTTAATCTCTTGATTAGAATCTCACCTCTTATCACTTTATCTGATTTCTGGTTCTTTAGACCCCAAAAACAATCCTATTTATAGAGTTTACAACGTGGATGAAAAACTTGTAATTAAACAAACAAAAATCAAACAAGAAAATAGAGTCTTAAATGAACCAGGACGGCCAAGGAAACCATCACGGTCGACCGGATCCAACGACCGAAACCAAAATCGACTAGAGGGTTTTGGCGGTCGACCACCGAATTCATCGCGATCGACCGTGAAAAGTCTAGAGACTTTTCTCTGTGCTGTACACACTCGTAGTCGACCACAGCGTCACGTGCGGTCAACCACTGGAAGCTCAAAATGCCTCTTGCAGTCTTTTCCTATAATCTTTCCCTTTGCCGCCTTCAACGGCTTCGTCCACGTATCTATTCTCAAGATACCATGAGAATAATCTATCCTCAAGCTCCCATGAGGATCGCTAAGCTCCTGAAGCAAAGAGGAAGATACACCCGTATCAGATTAAAACCCTCTCACTCTGACTTTTCGAGTACTTTTTCGTTGAGATGAGATTTAATGACCTCATTCGGTCAATCTTCCCTCATGAAATTCCCACGACGTAACTGTGGAGTACTTGATGATTCACGGTCCTCCACTACAAAGTTCCTCACTAATTAAATTAACTGATAGTGGGTCCACTAAAATTCTTTCGGCTGAGTCCATACAAACTCTCATTGTGTTTGTGCACTTAACACTCTGAATGTTAAAAGTCCCAATACGGTACTCAAAAGTTCAAGCTGCTGATCCATGACAATTAACAAACCCCTTTCATGTTAAGTCCTTGTCACTTGACATAGAAAACCCCCACTGAATGATTTGTACAAGTCAACATTGCTCACTATTATTTGTATCTTCACTCCTACTATTTTTTGGCCAAACCTTCCTATAGTTAGGGCCAAAAGCCAAAATCCCCTCTCGATTCAATCCATGAACTTGAGGTCCACTTTCAAACTGAATGATCAAACCTTTAAATAGTTAGGGTCGTCTCAAACCCCCATTTAATCAAACCTTTAAACAGTTAGGACCAAAGCCAGAATTTTCTTTCGAAAATGAGAGTCTTCCACCCACATCAGGTGATCAAACCTTCCTACAGTTAGGGTCGTTTCATAATTCCCACATGGTCAAACCTTTTAAATAGTTAGGGCTGAAGTCGGAATTTTATCTTAATAAATGAGAAATTCATCTTCGGATTAGGTAACCAACCCTATAAAAGTTAGTAGGGTTATCCAGATCTTTTTGATTCTTGGAGTAGAGATCCCACTTTTAGTTTCACCTTCAGGATTCTGAAAGTGAAGATCCCACTTTGAGTTTGGTTTGTAGCAGGAGATAGAATATATAATTCTTCCTCTCTAGCACCGGGTTCGTCTTTGCCCCAAAAGAAGGCCTAAAGGCAGAATATAAAATTCTTCCTCTCTAGCATTGGGTTTGTATTTACCCTAAGAGATGGTAGGCAAGAGATAGAATATAAATTTTTTCCTCTCCAGCATCGGGTTCGTCATTACTCCAAGAGAAGACACAATCTTTCAACATTCAAAATCCATGCCTCATACGCATGAGGGACTTTATCTCGATCCCTAAATAGAGATAAGTCTGCATCTAACACATGCTACCGGGTGGTTCATTCCCGCAAAAACAACCAAGTCTATATATTCAACATCGTAGCGACAAAAATCTATGCCTTTTACGCATGGGGGACTTTATCTTGATCCCTAAATAGAGATAAGTTTGTATCTAACACACATTGCCGGTTAGTCCTTCGTCGTGAATTCACATACTAGCCGACTCAAACAGTAGTCGGTAAAGGTCTTATCAAACCCGTTTTATAGCTGAGAGTTTGCCAAAAATCCTATAAGTATTATGGTTTTTTATTCTAAACAGAATGAGTAATCGTAATAAGGTACAAAAGTCACTGACGCACCAACTTCACCAGTCGATCTCATGACTTGAACACCTGGAAGAACATCAATTCCAGCCGAAGTTTCCACGAAGGACCTTGGACGCATTTGCAGTGGTAGCGGTATCAGCTCCAATAGCTGGTCTTTCAACCAAAACTCCCCTATAGTTAAGCAAATAACTAGCGGGACATAAGGGTAAGATCCATACATACAGATGAACCAACATTAATGGTTGGTCCAACAACCTCTACACTTAGGCCTACCACGCGTTACAACACCGGTCAAGCTTAAAATATGTGGATTCCAATTAACGTATGAGTATAAACTGTGTTTACGCCAGTCAACGCGTTGATAATTTTGCCAAAATAATGCTCAAGATAATTCTTAATGCCAAATTAACCCCAGGGAGCCCAATCGCGATTCAGATACAAACTCCTGAGATGATGATCAGTTCAATGTATATTCAACGATATGAGCTAATTTAAATATCAACACGCCAGTCTAGTTCAAGATTTCGACAACGGTCAAATAATAAACATAGCACTGGAAAATTTTTAGCTATTTGACAAAATACTGAATAGACCGAAAGCTGAAGAAGTCGATGAATTGAAGGTTAGATGTATTATACCCAAAGTATTCCAGGCTCCTCTATAAAAGAATGAGACTAAAACACTTTGAAGGGGGTATCTATAGGCGTTAAAAATTATCTATAGGTTTCCGCACACAGCTCAAAATGAAGAGAAGGTGATAAACACCATTATCCGAGTCAAAAGAGGATTATCTGATACCTGGAGAAGCAAAGCGAGTTGGAAAAATATACAAGTCAAAGAAACATCGAAACGTGTGCAAAATGACTGAACAAGACCAAAACAGGACATAGTCATATGAAAATCATATCAAAGTGACCCGTAGTCGTGCAGGTCACCTTAATGTGACCCTCACACCCGCGGGTCACCTTATTGTGACCCTCACACCCGCGGAACACAGTAAACCGACTCGCACCCCGGTTCCCAAAAATGCGTATTTTGATGTTTTCTCGGGATTTGTTTATTCCAGAGCCTCCCAACTACTTGGATATCATCCCTAAACATGGTTAGTCCGTTATTAACTGAATATGAGGCTAAATCACTTGTTCTTATCTAAAAACACTATAATTGATGCCTATAAATATAAGCCTAGGGTCCTATACACAGATGGAAAAAATTTAGGTGAGATGCTGCCCCTGAGAAGAGTGATCCACGAACTTTAGAGGAGGGCTAGCAGATCTTGACGAACTCCAGCATAAAGAGGGAGCTATTCGAAGGATCTGAGGCCTGTTTCGTCATTCCTTGTGATCAGAATTTATACTGATCTCGAGAAGAGTAGTAATCTAACTTGGTTGAGATTATTTACTTCTGTTCTTGTTTCCTTCATGAAGCAATGAACATTTAGCCTTCTGATCAATTTGATCTGATCCGCGATGGTCCACGGATAAACCCCGGCACAGGTAAAGACCCCACGCGAGCAATGGGTGATAAACATCCTCTGCGTGTGTTTTAAAGAAAGTTGTAATCTTTTTTTTTCATTGTGTAAGGAATCTTATGAAAAGTCTTTCCTTTTGAACTTATTGTAACGATTGAAGTTGTAATGAGTCCTACAATGGAGAAACCAACTTTCGACGCAAATATGTGTTAGACTAACAATAGCGAGGGTATCATTTCCCTTTGATAAGAGATTGCCTCATCACATTCTCATCATTGGAGGATTGTCCCAACTCATTATCATTATCAAAGGATTGTCCTGACTCGTTATCGTCATCTTCGTGGCTTGACCATGGATCATATTGATTGATTCTCACAGTAGATTTCTCGACAATATCCGCTTGCTCAATCAGATCTTTTCATGAATTAGTCTTAACAACACCCATGTAGGCTCCCACTCAGTTAAGACAGTTGTTCTGGCATGTCTAGAGTAACATCGGCAGCAGCATGTCTCGGCATCATAAGGACATGTTATGAAATCGTTTAAAGTAATCTCCAATTGAATCATTAACCTTCTAGTTTTCTTATAGGATTCTGGCCATTATTACATTAGATGGATCCTCATGGAATTAGGATAAAAATTATGATTCCAAGTCCAGAATTTAATTCATCCTTTGGCCAATTACTAGAACCAATCAAAAGTTGCCCCCTAAAGGGTGTCAACAAAAAGTCTCTCCTTGATAACACCATTCCCTACTACATTGTCTATTTGCTGATGGAAATAGTAGATGCATTGGTTCGGGAACCTTTACTGTCAAACATGTATAACGTCGACAGCTTAAACTTCATTGGATAGGGAACTGAGTCCCACTCGATAGGATAAGGTTGAGTGATTCTGACCATCTTTATTACTCGGTCCTTTGTATAAGAGTGTTGAGCTAGTTTTGGAGGCTTTAGAATATTTTCAATTTACGTCTCGTCTTTAATAGATTTGACGTATCAGACTCTAATCGAGAGGGGAAGATATTTCCTTGGTTTGGTGACTCCTTGTCGAGGGAGATGTCAACTAGTTGCTTCCCTTTTGAAGTCCTCACAGGAGGCTCGGAAGCGAGCAGTTGTTGTTCAAGCATAACAAGATTATCAACGACCTCTTTGTTCACCATGTTGGCAGTCCACTCCCACTATTAACTTGAGCTAGGAGTTGTATTTGATGCTATGGCCTAGCTAGCATTGCTGGTGGGAGGATTATCCACCTGTGAAGGAGTTTGATGATTATACATCCTCACTACAGAACAATCGATAAGGACAGTTACCCCCTATCTCATCTAGTATGGTAATAAACACCATCCATCATAGGAAGTACTCTCCCTATGCTTCGAGAATATCTTAGATCTGATGGGTTATCACCATAATCTTCTTCTTCCAGGACTACACTAGTCATGTTAACCATGAACTCTTAGGGCTTGAGGTTAAAAGTCACCTTGTTCTTGCGAGATCGCCATAGCCACTTGCCCCTAAACTCTAAAGGTTTGGAGAATAGGGATAAATTGGCAAGCACCACCTCTTTGATAAATGGAGGTTATATAGGCAATTCAGGTTAACCACCGATACTATCTCCTTTAGGGCCAAACAATGCTGACATTGTCACGCCCTCTTTTGAGAGAGGAACTCCCTTAAGTTAGAAGGAGTATTAACTTGGCTATTGATGTGATGGTCGCTCTATTTAAAAGTAATTTCATTGGGCTAGCTTTTGTTATTAGAACATCTCCTAAGATGATATTCCTTTGACTTATGACTGACATGATCAATTGTGACTACATCACAAGTGTAAACTTATGATTGAGACTTAGAATCGCCACTAGGCAATAGTTTTCCCTTTCAAGAATTTGATTGGAGGGTAATCCCTATTTGTAGCTTCTTTTAAAGAAGCACGATGAGCGTTGCGAGATGCATTAAAGTGAATCCCCATAGAGGGTCACCAAAATTGCTCTTGGGGAAAGCTCATTTTGCCTCTATCGACACAAAGGCTGCTTTTGGCAACGTTCTACTCACTTTGGACGAAGCTTGGGTTGTCTTCGCTCTGAAAGAAGTTTGCTCTACGTCCAGCAAAGCTCGACCTGTCTTCAGAGAGGCTTGTCTTGCTCTCAGTGAAGCTAGGGTTATCTTCACTCTGGGTAAAGTTTGCTCTACCTCAAGTGAAGTTAGAGCTATCTTCGGTGAGGCTCGCCTTGCTAGGGGTGAAATTCGTTCTGACTCCAGCAAAGCTGAGGCTGTTTTCGATAGGGCTCGCCTTGCTGTGAGTGAAACTAGAGTTATCTTAACTATGAGTGAAGTTCGCTTTGCATCTAGTGAAGTTGGGGCTATATTCGGTGAGGTTCGCTTTGCTGACTACTGTAACAATTTCCCTTAGGATCATGCAATCTTGGTATTGGTGTACCCTCTTTAGAGAGAGAAACTCTCTTAGATCAATGGAGCTCCAACTTGGCTAAGGCAATTGCTCCTCTTAGGGGGCAACTTCACCTTTTTGGATTTGGGAAGTGAACATCTCATCTGATAGCGTTGTTTTGACCTTAGGCTATTATGGTATATTAGGTCCTTCTCCGAAGTCAGAGCTTGTGATTTGGATGAGGAATCACTACAAGTGATGCTTTTTCCTAGTGGAATCTTAAATGAGGTATTACCCCTATTTTTGCTTCTATTAAAGAAGTGTAGCGAGCATTGCAAGATGCCTTAAAGTGAAACCTCAAAGGTGTTGTTGATTGATGTCCAAAAGCAAAAGACATGTGATTGTCTTGGCTCTCATTTGTAGCGAGGGTCGATACTCCTTCACTCTAGGTGAAGTTCATTTGGACCTGTGAAGCTGAAGTAGTTTTTGGTGAAGTTCGCCTTGACAAGTGCGAGGGTCGATTTTAACCCTTTTCTTGCACTGTGGTGAATCTTGCAATAGCTCCTAGTGGTAGCCATCAATGATTTATCGGAGGAAATGAATTGCTCAAACTTCGCTTGGCCAAATTCAATGACTAGCATTAAGCGAAAGACCTAAGGGTCTTAGTGTCAGACTATGACACAATTCTCTCCTCGGATGAGAAAAAAATCTCCAGCGGAGTCGCCATCCTATTTTGGATCTCTTCTATGGCAATTAACATAGGTTACAACTCAAAAGATTATAATAAAACAAAGAAAAATTATATTTTTCGGGGTTCTTATCTATGTGCCGATGGAGCGTTGGTATTGTACTCTGTTGATGGTCCGACTAAGACGATGGATCTTTGCTACTTGATAATCTCTGAGTAAATAAATAACTATTTAACTCAAAGAGATATTAACAAATCATTTCTCACAAGGATAGTTGATTAAGCCAGATGACTAGCTGAAGAGAATGAATCCATTCTCACAAGGATCCTTGATCAAGCCAAATGATTAGTCGATAATAATGATCTATGAATATCAATGAGAACAGAGGAGAGATTGGCTCTTTATCGATGTAGCCTCTAAATACCTCTCTCTCCCTCTCTCTTTTCTCAATTGCAAAAAGCCTAGCCAAGATAATTTTAGCCCCCAAAGACTTTTCCTCCGCCTTCCTTTCCTCATGTAGATCATGCCTATTTATAGGCTAAGGAGCATTAGTGGGTGAGTTAGTGGGCCTTAACTCCCCTTAAATGGATGAGTTAGTGGGTGAACCATTTCCTAAAAAATAGGTTTCGAAAATGGTCATGGGCGAGGTCCGCCAATAACGGCCATGGGTGAAGTTCAACAATAATAGGCATAGGCAAAGTTCGTTGAGCGAATTTCACCAGAGTATGGGTAGCCCACATTCTTTAGAACGTGGGTGGCATGGCTCACATGGGCTATTGGGCAAAGCTCGCTTGAGCTAGCTTCATTGCAACATTGTGAACTTCGTTGTGGCTTTAGCGAACTTCGCTATGGCTTCTGCAAACTTCGCTACGGCTCCGGTGAGGTTCGCTATGGCTTCAGGGAACTTCGCTACAACTTTGGAAAACTTTGTTGTGGCTTTCGCAAACTTCACTATGGCTTCGGCGAACTTTGCTATGTAGCCCACGTGCACTATTTGTACGAAGCTCGTGTTGGGTGAGCATCACTGATAAGGTTGGATTTGACTCAGAATCGGACTTGAATACGTCTCTTGACACAGGAAGCCTTTCAACTCGACCTAGAGTCTGATTTGGGAGTTGACTCGGCCCCAACTACTCTTTAACTCAGGTGAACTGGGCTAGGGTCCATCATGCAGTCAAGTTCGCATGTGACTTGAGCAAACTTCATTGTTGCCTATCATGAGCTTGTGTTTTCGCCCACTTGAAGTGTTTAGCCCATAGGCGTTGACTTCTCGGACTCAAACTGAGCATTGGCTTATGAGAATGTATATTTTAACCATCTACAGTGATATTGGCTGGATGTGAATTTGATAGGTTATGCTTATTTGAGTAACTTGATAAGCTATGCTTAAGAATTCTAGAGTAATATGAGAATTAAAACATAATAGTTCTTAATTCTAAATTGAAATTAACTAGTGGAATTAATCCTATATTTCTAGTCTTCACTCTTGATTTCCTCCATCTTTTTACTTATTTCTTGGTTTGATTTCTTGTTTTGAGTCATCTTTGTTTTCTTTTTAACTATCTTCTATTTCTCTCTTTCTTCCCTCTTATTTTAGCCTTTCATTTTTGTGACAAAGCTATACTTAGAACACACCACTCTCATTCTTTGTTCCTATACGTTTCAAGAACCCATTTAGATTAGTCTTTCTAATACTCTCCTCCTCCATAGATCGATATTTATAAATATTATGATGTTGTGCACTTACAACATAGCATATTTTTATTCGCATCAGGTACTCAACTAAAATTGTTTGGAATTGTTTGGAAAAAAAAATCCCTAGTTTTCTTCTTCAGGTTACTTGAAATCATTATTTGCATTTATCTTCTCATGCACTATACCTATAGGCCATATTTGCCAAACTCTGATAGAATTGAGAAGCCTAATTGTTGTAGTAACATCTCCCAAGCGACAATATCATTTCAACTCTCAATATATTTAAATCTCAAACTTTCAAATTAATCATTATCCAAATTAAGAAACTTTTTAAAATTACATAATCTCTAAACTCCAGTTCCTCCTAACAATTCTACTTAAATATGACAAATACTTAATTCCAGGCATTACACATTCTTTCTTAGCAATCAAATAACCACAAAGAAATTGATTGCTGACTAAGATTTATACTTACAAACAAACAAATAAAGAGCTCTACATTAACTAAAAAGAGACTTCTTACAGAGAGGTTCTATTCTCAGCATCCTCACTCTTCTCCTCAATACAATGATCACTCATATATGAAACAGGTATAAAATAAGAGTACCACCTAGACCAAAAAAGATAGTTGAAAAAATTAAGCAAACTAAGTCCTGCAAGCATCCAATAGAACAAATCCAACCTATCCTTATTCAAATCATTATTGTTAAGCCATCCACCGCTAGAACCATCCAAATCTGTAACCTTGTTCACCAAAGAAACCAGCAGAGAGCTCAAAAAGAACCCAAATGAATAAGAACAGTAAGTCATTGCCGTACAAAATGCCTGCATTCCTCCTAAGGACTGCTTATAGAAGAACTCAATTAATCCCACGGCCGTAAACATCTCAGATAGCCCAAACACTAGAAATTGCGGTGCAATCCAAAATATCGACAGCATCTCATTCGATTTAATTGCTAGGTTCCTTCGCTTTTTCTCTATGACTGCAGCTGAGACCATTGAAAATGTTACAGTGAAGAGACCAATGCCAATTCTGTTTAAAGGAGAGATTCCTGATTCTTTGGATGTGAGTCTTCGGGCTAAAGGAATGATGGTCGTTTCGTAAATTGGGACTAAGATTATGAGCATTAAGTAAGGGATGGACTGAAGAGAAGCGGGCGGGATTTGGAAAGAGTTGAAGATTTGGGTGTTCATGGATCGGCCTTGTTGAACTGAGAAAGTTTGGAGTTGAGCTAGGATTGTGTTGAAAATTATGGTGCAGGCGAAGATTGGTATCAGGGAGAGTAGAGTTTTTGCTTGCTTCACTCCAGATTCAGTGCAGGGTTTGTGTTTGTTTCTGTAGGAGTTAGATTTGGTGCAGGCTTTGTCCAAAAACCTACGACGTTCAGAAAAAAAATTATAGGATTAATGTGTTAGAAACTAAGAGTCGTGTGACGAGTATATCATGTCTATAATATGTTAGAGAGATTTTAGTGTATAAGGCAGGTTAATTTGACAGGGGAATACAATAGAGAAAATTAGCAGTTCGGCGGTATACTAGAGAATATATACGTTAAATAGGCGGGAAAAATTAAATATACCTTAATTTAGAGAAAAAATCAGCTTATTCAATTCTGATTTATTTATTTCAGTGATCATGAATATCAGATATCTACACATGGATGCTATGAGGATCAACCGACGAAAGAAAAAAAGGGGACTCAAGTTATCGATCTATTCCATTAATGACAATCCTGAAGCCTTCGTAGTGATTATTACTCAGGAAAAATTAAAAATAATCTAGGGAAAAAATTCTTTGTCGGTGAGTTGCATATAATAATGTTGGTCTGTACCTGAATTTGTGGGCATGGAGATTGCCAGCATTTGAAGAGGACTCATGGCCAGAAATTGTGAGGTGATAATTTGCAATATTTTGGCTATGATGAATTTTATCAGCATGAGATGTGCATATTTGCTTTCGCTCAGTGATTGCAGAGAAAAAAACCTGTCAAATTTTGAATCAATCTCATGTCAAAGGAATATATAATGATATGAGACTGGACAAACCATACAAGATGAATATATAAATGAAAGATGTGAGATCCTGAATGACATCAATATGTACAAACAATCAAATGTTCTTCTTTACCTCAAGAAAATTCTTACATTAAAAAAATTAAGCTATTCTGAGTATTGATGTCTCTGTACTATAATAAAAGTTGAATGTTTTACATTCTAAGTAATACTCTTGCTTCTAATAAATAATTTTTTTATTATTCATGGATTTTTTCCTTTTTCAGTGCATAAAGCCTTTTCTCTGAACCAGAAAACATCCCTTGGCGTTCACCAAAGTATAAGTCCTCTTCCATGGTTATAAAGGTTGAACAATTCTCTATTCTCTATCAGCAAATTCTACATGACAAAATGGGAAGATAATTTATCCAAAAGGTTACCCCCAAAACTAAAAGTGTACCTGATCAAGCTAATATACGACAATGCATGATACCCTTACAGATATAGTAAGACATCTTTGTTTCTGATTTAGAATCAGTATAAAACTAAGACATCCAGGAAAAAGGTCTATGACTAAATTAAATCCAAGAATCTACTACGGAACTAGTTGTTTGTGTAAACAATTTATTTTAAATTGCCTAACCATGAGTTAGCAAGTATTAATCAGCTAGAATCACTTTTGAATCATAAGGAGGCCAACTCAGATCACCCATTTATTGAACTGGTTAGATGTGTGAAAGGTCACTGCCACTTCACTAAAACTCCAAAGGTGTGATGAGGTTGAAGGTTACAGTTTTATACTCTAACATGCCCCTACAAGTTGAGCATAGGCTGAATTCTGGACTCATATAATAGTGTCAATTTTTTGCAAATTCCTCTTTAAATTTAAGGCCGATAAGAATTAAGCTCTAATACACCGTCGAAGGTCCCTATCTCTAACTCCAAAATTATGGTGAAGGTTGAAGGTTATAGTTTTATACTCTGACAAGAGTAGGTCTAATCGTTGACATTAACAAACGTGACCTGAATACTCCATAAATATAATTAATCCATTACTTAAAGATGACCGATCTTTATAATCACTGATCAGAGTGTTCAAATTCTAAGGCTGTTAATGATAATGTCAAGCTCCAATCTTGTCACCACAATCAAATTCTTTTCGTTAAAATTAAAATGTCACATTTGGGT
Organism: Asparagus officinalis; assembly: GCF_001876935.1. Lineage (NCBI taxonomy): Eukaryota > Viridiplantae > Streptophyta > Magnoliopsida > Asparagales > Asparagaceae > Asparagus > Asparagus officinalis. Next base: position 67,850,590 of record NC_033803.1, on the reverse strand, counting down.
TCTTTATTAAAACAGGTTAACCAGACAGGTGCAGGTTGGGGATCAGTTTGGTGAGATGACCTGAGTCTACGCGTATAAACAAATATAATTGGACATATAAAGTGTATACTAAATTTTCAAAAATCACTTTCATATCCGTGGACTCAAATATTACCCTTGCAATTGGAGCAAAGATGCTACCCTGAGGAGGCTTGTTACTGTAGAACACCATGCCACACATCAAGCTAATCAACCCAATTGCCATGATCACTGCCGATACCCCAAACCCTATATCCATACCTGAATGCGTCTGGATCCAAACGACAACAGTCAAAGCCATCATTTCTCCGGCACAGAAGCTGAAATATGCAGTGTTGAAGTAAGTAGAGAGCTTCCTGGATTGATTTGGATCATGTTTGGTGAACTGATCAGCCCCATGAGAGATCATGTTAGGCTTTAGGCATCCACTCCCCATGGCTATCAAGTAAAGGGCAAGGAAGAGTATGGAGGCTTTGTAGCCTTTTGCTTGTAAGCAGTGTTCTCCTTCGGCCATCATGTTGCATTTGGGTGGTTTTAGTTGGGGTAGATGTGCTTGAATCGATAATAGTAGAAAACCCTGATTAAAAAGATGGCATACAATCAGAAAACAAAACATATATACAGGCATAATTCGGCAAGGAAGAGTGAAATAATTAGATTTTGTCATGAATTTTTGACATGTCATCGCCACCATGGACTGTGTTCCTATTGATAAAGCACTACACATGGTAGTACATGATAATCTAGTACAAAAGGACAATATCATGGTGCTCTTGTGGAAAATGATTGAAGTCCGTGATAGTTTTTGAGAATTTGATGCTGAACACCTTGGTAACTGATATTTGCCATTTAGGTTAAAAAAAATCAGTAAAAAGAGGGGGTGCTTACAGAGAGCTCCACCAGGCCAAACACCAACATTGTCTTAAAACACCCAAGATATGAATCAGAGAGGAAGCCACCAAGAAGGGACAACAGGAAAACAGTGCCAATGAAGTTGGTCACTATATTTGCTGATTTGGACAAAGGAAAGTGCATCTCATTGAAAACGTAAGTTATCAAATTGTTGCCAACTGCAGCAATCGCCATAATCTCAAATGCTTGTAGACCTGAATTAAAATGAATCAAAAATTTTCAAATATTAGCGTGCTACGAAACGCCACTCAAGTCAGCATAAAACACATTTTTTTGAGAAAAATCAACACGTGGGTGTCTTGGATTTTCTATAGCAGGCATACGTCAAACAGATGAGGAGCAGGCATGAGACCCTAAGCTAAAATGGAGCAAGAAGTCAAGTATTGCTCTACTCTGGAGCTTCACTCGAAATAGTACCCCATACTTAAAAACAAAGAAGCATGAAGACCCAATCATTCAAATCGACCGTAAACCACATCATTAGCCTAGATATAGTAAATTCCCTTTAAAGTTTCAGAAAAATCAAGATATGGGCATCTTAGACTTTCTATGATAAGTACACCTCACATGAAGAGAGTTTAGACAAAGAGTGAAAGACCTAGAACGAAGGAAGCTGCTCTCATGCCTCCATGCTTGTTGGGGTTACAAGGTCTGCCCCTCCAATCGAAGGATAACTGATCGGAGGAGGTACCATCCCCGTCGAGGCTCTCTCTTGTGCGCTCAACTTCCATATTTTGTTTGCTGAAGAAAGCCTGGAATGATTAACTCCCCCTTCGAGGAGAAACTCTCAGCGAACCATCTTCTTCCAACAGATCGCTAGACTAGCTTTCTCACGCACCAGGTGGTATTTATAGTGCGGAGGGGGAGCTTCTGGGTTTCTACTGTGGATAACGTGTGGAAAAAAAAAAACAGGTAAGGCCAGGCCACCACAAAACAGGTGGTTTAATTAGCGCGCTAAAATTAATCCACGGACAATGACAGCTTTAATCTTGTAAGGGTGAATTTCCATAATATCCCCATGAACATCGGGGGTTTGCGCAAAAAGCCTCTAAACTTACATATATAGATCAGAGAAAATATCCATGAGAGCTCAAAATTATACTAAATACCCCGTAACCTACACATTAGGAAATCTCATAAATAACATGGTACCGTGAAGGGGTCTCGTGAGATATGCTTGTTGTGTCCTTGTTCTCCCTCATTCGACCGTTGCCGAATAAATCCAAGGGCCTTACGATTAAGTTTCTTCCACTCTGACATTAATTGGACCTAGATTTTGAGTTCGGGCTTACATTATTTGCCGTCTCCTAAAGACGCGTAAAGATCCTCACAATATAGTAGATTATCAGAGTTAAAATCCTATTGCCATCGAATACACGAACAACTCACATGCACATTGTAGCGGGACGACATTGTTCGGATCCCAAAAGAGGAATTCCAGCCCAAGATCCGTGTGGGAGTAGAACAATCAAACGCAGAATAGGCAACACAAAATTTCCGGAATGGAAATAGCAAGAGTGTTGTGCGCGGAAGACAATTGTTGTGCTTCGAGAAACTAAATCAAACAAACCAAAATAACGACAGAAACACAAGCACACCAATTTTATGGTTCGGCAAGTTATCTACGTCCACGGGCAAGAAGGGGATGAGTTTTCACTAATAGAGAAGTGTTGTGCGAGGCAATTGAAGAAATGCAGGAAACAGCAAAGAATCAGCCAGGAAGACTGGCGGTCGACCGCCGCGGTCGACCGCGAACGTGCACGAAGGCTAGTAGGATTCGGAGCTGATGGCGGTCGACTGCCGCGGTTGACCGCGGATGACTGTAATCGATTTAAGTCTCGGGTTTGTGGTTCGCACGGTCGACCGCGATACTTGAGCGGTCGACCGCAAACTGGATTGGGCTGGGCTTTTGGTTTTTGACCCGGTTCGTTTTTGAGTTGATATATAACCCTAAACCTGATTAATTATGGTAGAGCAAGGACGATTTTGAGCAGTCTTGGAGAGAAAATTATTGCATCCAATTGTGGAAGAGTTGTGAGAGATCTAGAGCTTTGTTTTAAGGTTTGATCTGTGAGATTTGTAACTCTACTTGTATTCTCTAATTTCTAATAGTAAGAACTCCCCCCTCCTTGCCCCGTGGACGTAGGCAACTTGCCGAACCACGTAAATCGTTTGTTCTTATTGTGGTTGTGTTTTGCTTATTAGTTATGGTTTATCTCGAGTTATTGTTCGTGTTGCACAAGAAGCTTCCGTCGCGCACAACAATAACTCGAGATAAACCACAACCAATAAGCAAAACACAACCACAGTAAGAACAAATGATTTACGTGGTTCGGCAAGTTGCCTACGTCCACGGGGCAAGGAGGGGTAAGTTCTTACTATTAGAAATCAGAGAATACAAGTATAGAATTACAAATCTCACAGATCAAACCCTAAAACAAAGCTCTAGATCTCTCACAACTCTCCCACAATTGGATGCAATAATTCTCTCTCCAAGACTGCTCAAAATCGTCCTTGCTCTACCCTAATTAATCAGGTTTAGGGTTATATATCAACTCAAAAACGAACCGGGTCAAAAACCAAGAGCCCAGTCCAATCCAGTTTGCGGTCGACCGCGCAGGTTTCGCGGTCGACCGCGGCGGTTGACCGAACCACAAACCCGAGAGCAAAAATC
>NC_033803.1:67717471-67845986 GCF_001876935.1 Asparagus officinalis | reverse complement strand
AAACTTTGGGACTTCGGGGACTCACTCCTTCAGATCTGGTGCTCGGCGATCATCAACGTCAAATAAGGCAGGTGTTCGAGAGGAAGATCTGAGATCTACACGAGATCATACTCCGGATCAAAGCTTGGCCTTTGATCCCGAGAATTAAAGGCTACTATTTCCTTGGCGAAATAGTACCCTCGGCTATTATTTCCTTGGTGAAATAATACCCGTCGTACTGCGTAGATCCGACCGGATCTAGATCGCGCGGTGGTCCACGGATTAACCCCGGCGTTGGCAAAGAACCCACAAAAGCGAGCGACCGCAAAACAGGAGCTCGCGATTTGTTCGACACAAAAGGAGAAAGTTGTAATCTTTGTTTATTTTTCTTTGATTTTCATTGTAACCGGATCTTATAAAAAGACCGGATCTTTTGTAACCACAAAAAGTTGTTATTTTGAGATCACAATGACATCAATGAAGAAAGACACGATTTTCCCCGCGAACAATAATCTCTTTATTTTTTGGGGTCAACAACGTCCCCCACTTTGCTCCATCCTCTCGTCGCTTGACAAAATACTTATTTAGTCTATAAAATGTCCTCACAACCAACGCTTGTATGGGCATTGCTCGAGCCCCCTTAAGTACACATTGAAGCTTTTAGAACAATTAGTTGTCATCATGCAATAGCGATTCCCTCCATCTTTACTTAGTGCCCACCGGTCGACGTAATCGCTTCCCAAACTACTCTCAATCCAATCATGTGCAGCTGGAGATGTTGCCTTGATTTGATCCCGTATCCGATCATACACATACGTTTCGGGTGTAATACCCGCTTGCCAAAGAAGGTTTTATAGATGTACTTGACCAAAGCTCTTTTTTAAATTAGCTCTAATGTGTCGTAAGCAATAGTGGTGATTGTGATCAGAGCCAAATCACCTGTACAATGCTCTTGGAATACCTTTCATCCTATCGGATATAAAAGTAATTTTTCTAGGAGGCAACATATTAAAAATATATAATTGGATGCAAGAAAAAAACCACTCCTAATTTTCACTGTTCTCAACCTCTAAAACTGCGAAGGCCAAAGGAAATAAGCCCCCATATGCATCTACTCCTGTAGCGACAAGCAATACACCCTTATATTTACCGTATAAGTGTGTCCCATCAATGCTAAGGATCGGCCGACAAAATTTAAATCCCTCCATCGAAGGACCAAATACCCAAAATACAGAGGTGAATTTATGAACTCCCGGATTGACCTCTTTGGTTATGAGTTTGTATTCAGATCCAGGATTACTTCTTTTGATCGCATTAAGATATTGAGGCAGAGTCACGTAAGACTTCTCCCAATCACCAAATATTTTTGTCATCGCAATTCTCCTTGCATTCCATGCTTTGATATACGATATTTTAATCCACTTATCATGTGACACTCTCTCAATTATGTCATCGGGCTTTAGTTCAAGCTTCTTTTTTAATCTTGGCATAATCAACCGAGCTATGTAAGAGGAGGAGGCACCACTGTGGTCTCTCTCGAATATTGGATTGTTACACGTGTGAACACCGCAATATTTTGTGATCCTAAAATACCCATTATGTTTCTTTCCGGCAAATGCATATAACTTCCAAGGACATGCGTAATCAGATTCATTCCCCTCTGCCCGACCTTGCCTTTGTGTATTCATAAAATAGATTGCCTCATAACTTGTACGATTGCTTTTAATTTGCTTGAATTTGACCAACTTTTTGATTGAGTAATCACGAATAGCATCAACCAATTGGTCTTTAGTCTCAAATAATTCACCAACTCTGAAAGGGACCTCCTCATCATCTCCTCTATTGGATGAACTTTCGCCAATGCGGATATCATGTACTGTGGAAGAACGAACCCACTCATCATCCTTAAACTGGGGGGGGGGTTCTTCATGCTCAACATTTTTTATTATTAACATAAGCTTCATCTGGCCAATCCAGATTCTCTTCATCATCTTCACTCACAAATTGCATGCTATCAAGTGGTGCATTATCTTCATCTTCACCATCAGAGACGTCGCTTCTTTCATCCTCTTCATATGAAGGTGCACCACCCTTATATTGAAATTGAGTCCGTTGTATTTCACTCGAAGAAGAAAGAAAGCTTTCAGACTCAACTCCCAAATCTAACATGCGTGAGAATTCTTCTAGAGGGTTGAATATTCGGCCCGTACTATGTGGCACCGTTTCAATAAACAATTCTACCGTTGGTTGTGACTTGCTCAAATTAAACAAAATACTCATCAAATGATCGTTTGAGATCTCAACTGCGGACGTTCTATCATAAGTTATCGGCCAATTGCATATTATTTTTAGCCGGCAATCTCGTGGGTCAATTGTCGTAACTCCATGCAATTCATTAACCAAGTCAAGGTAACTGCATGATTCCGATATCATTAACGGGATTGTCATCCCTCCGACGTACATTGGCATTTTATTCATTCCATACTTAATCGTTCCACCATAAGAGCAAGCAATAAAAATCATAATGTTCAACCTATGCAAATCAAAATTATATTATTTAAATACAAAAAATTTAAAAAATATTATCTATTAATACCCTAAAACCTAATTACAACCCTAAAACCCAATTATAACCGTAAAGCCCCAAATCCTAAACCCTAAAATTGACCCTCAAATTCTAAACCCTAAAATTAAGTATTCTATGCCCCCAAATGTTTAATTTCAACTACAACAAAAATAAAATTTCTAAATAAACCATTGCAAATAGAGTTCAAACACTATAAATTCGTTTTGGAGAGAAAACCCTAGATTTCTTCGTGTCAAAAGATGAGAGAAGGGAGAGAAAGTACCTGTTAAATCTTTCACGCTAAAATTCCTCACAAAACTTGAGGTTGAAAGCTGCGATCCGTGGCTCAAAGAGAGTTTGTGAGGAGGAGAACGACGAAAATAAGAGAGAGAGGCGACTGGAACCGAACAGGAGTGAGAAGAGTGAAGTTGTGACCTTTATATAGGTCGCGGGCCCAGTGAACAAATAGTCGGGGTTGTGAACCCTGACTATTGTCGCTTAGCCGTTTTCACCGCTCGGCGACTGGGCCAGAGGTCTCTGCCATATAGTCGGGTTTGGGAACCCCGACCATTTCGAAATGAGCTTTACAAATGGTCGGGGTTGCCAACCCCGACCAATTAGAGAGGGGCCTAAATTAGTCGGGGTTGGAAACCCCGACTATTTTAGCTTGTCCATAGCTAAATAGTCGGGGTTGCCAACCCCGACATAACTAAATAGTCGGGGTTGCCAACCCCGACTATTTAGCGGCGTCATTTAAAAAAACTGACCCATTTCGTGGCCACGCTGCTGATGTGACACGAAATGGATCGGTTTTGCTAATAAAAACTTGAATGAGTCGAATTTTATAATAAAAAAATTAAATGGGTTTAATTCAAAAATTTGTTCTTTTATCAATACATCAATAATTATTATTTCTAAGCATCTGTTATATTGACAATTTTGGATCATCAGCTGCTTCTACTTTATCTAAATGACTGATGTTCTTTCACCTAGATAGTTGATGTTAACGAGGAGAGGTATAAACTTTGATGATAAAGAGATCTGAATAAGATTATTGTTATGTTTATAGAAGTCTTAAAATCTCTGTCATTGTGACACGATTTTAAGATTTTGCCGATAGTTGTGGAATTCAGTTTCATATTTTATGATATATAAGGCGCCAACTTGTATTGCTAATATTATTATGCAAATATTTTACGAAATGCATGGAAATAGTTAATTTTTAGTTCTTTCAGCTTCAATGTCAAGATCATTATTGATTTGGGTGGACTGTGCAAGATTTGTTATATATGTGGTACAATTGTAGCTTGCCAACTAAAAGCATTGTAGCGACATTGCTTTTTTTTTAAATGATTAAGGCCAATAATGTGGATACGATATTTGATTTGGTTTGGTTAAGATATGATTGAAATAAAATATTTTTTTATAAAAAATTATTGGAATTCGTAGATATTACCAAACTGAATTAATCAAGCATTGTCTATATAACATCACTCTATAGTCTAGAGATTATTTGTCCTTCTATAAAAACATTATATTTCCACGAGGTGAATATATTAATTGATAGACATCATCTTCACAATTATTGATAAGATTTTTCTTGGTTCAACAAGATTGCCATATTAATATAAACATCATCTCCACAATTATTTATATGATTTTTCTTGGTTCAACAAGATTGCCAAGTTGCCCGTTCAATTCGAGGCTGTATTCAGTAGTTCTTATCCTACACGTGTCGGAGCCACACATATTTGTGCTTAGACCATGAAAACAATGACGTATCATCGTGCACTATTATAATTTTCAAAGAAGTCACTCGTTCTAGAATTACTTTCACTCAAACATGTTTAACTATAGAATTATTTGGCCAATTCAAAATCGGAAGTGTTTAATCATTATTGCACTTAAATTTCAAGATTTACTATTTAAATCCTTAAATTTCAAGACTTACTAGTAACCTCATAAGTGAGGCTCTATCAACCAAAGTAAGCATGCAGCAGACCGCAACCTACTCAAGGTGGCATATACGTAGGGGTGAGCACGGTTCGGTTCGGGTCGGTTTTCACCAAAATTTGAACAACCGAACCGAACCATCTACAATTCAAAACCGAACCGAACCATTACAAATCGGTTCGGTGCGGTTCGGTTCGGTTTGTTCGGTTCTAACTTCATCAAGTATAACTTCACTTTAATTTATTTTTTATATATTATTATTACCCTATGCCAGCATGTATTTGTTTTTTAACTTCACTTCAATTTATTATTCTTGCTCATGTATGTATACTGTTTTTAAGTGAAGTAACTTGTCCTTTTGGATTAAATACTAGAATCTGACGTTGTAATTTTTTAGTAACGGACTTGCTTTGTCTTTGTGTAGCAAGCTTTGACTTTGGTCTTTGTGGAGGCAAAAAAAAAGAGCTGACTCATTAGAACATTGGTTATGTATGAATCAATTCCATGCAACTGCTATTCATGGTGATCGAAGACAGCAATAAACCCACAAATCAAAGGCACAAATATATTCGGTTGGTCCGGTTCGGGTCGGTTTGAAAAATTGTCAACCCGACCCGAACCGCCTTACTCATAAAACCGTTTTTTCCGGATCGGTTCGGTCGGTTTTTTCGGTTTGAACCGAACCGTGCTCACCCCTACATATACGTTCAACCGATACATAACTAGTCGATGGATACAAACTAGGTAGGTTATCACTAGTAAAAAACAGAGCATTGGTGGCGGGAAAATCCGTCGCCAATGCAGTTAAATCCGTCACGAATGCACATTCGTGACGCCCAATTATCCTTCATCAATGCGTATGCCAATACGTTCCCAAGACTGCAACCGAGTTGATAGGATCGCATACATAACTAGTCGAACTCAGCCTAGCCCCACAAGCTGGTTGGATGGAAAAGCTTCCTATCACTCCCCGAAAGAATCATGCCTTCGAGAGGCCGGTAGGATACATATGATCTGTGACACTGAGAAACCATGCATGATGGCAAGATCAGTAGTTTTTCTTTGTGACAAGTGAGCCCACAATCTTATTTATAGGCCAAAGAAAGTCAAAGGGACACATTGGTTGATGGGCTAGTATGTCGACTGCTTTATGAAGTCGTGGAGATCAAGATCAATGCCAGTTAGGAAAGAAGCAAAGTCAGATGAACGATGACCAGAGGGGGGAAATGTGAAATATCAAATCCTTGTCGAGCATATGGCACCTCAGGGGAAATTTTCAATGAAGTCGAAGAAACTTGCGACGATTATCAATTAAGGAGTAGCATCGTATCTTCATGACGTCCAGAATCTCAACAGTATGCCTGATAAATCTATATCTATAATTAATGTGATTAGACGAGACATGGCTGATGAGTACCAGCGCAAATCTTATCTACTCTTGATCAAGATTTTTTCTCAGTTCGCCCACTGTTATGCATACAAACGGGAGTTTACATTTGGGCTAATCAGAACATATCATGACAACAAGTCGACTTGGTCAATCAGGCATGCACTTGCTAAACCGCGGGGCATTTGCACGCAGTATACAATCTGCACACAGCCCAATGGACCTAACCTAAAAGCTTGGATAGGGCAGTAAATATCTGCACACGGCCCAATGGACCTAACCTAAAAGCTTGGATAGGGTAGTAAATATCTGCACACGGCCCATGGACACGGCCCATGCACCTAACCTAAAAGCTTGGATAGGGCAGTAAGTATCTGCACACGGTCCATTGACCTAACCTAAAAGCTTGGATAGGGCGGTAAATGTCCATAATAGCGAAACTCATTAGTTTTGTTGTAATGCCTACACTATAATGCGGTCTAGTTTTATGGCAATCTGTCTAGTTGGAGATAATTGACTCGGGTTATATCATATCCTTAATATACCATGTGAGTAGACATTGATCGAATACTCAATCTCTCTAATTTTCAAATTTCATAACTTACCGTGTCTACACATATGCCGGTTGTACCATCCTTTGCCAATGAGGTACTACTACATGGATTTACTTGCATGCCAAATAACTACCATCACAACCTCGACCATCAAGATAGTGACACGTATAGAGGCTAGTCTTCTCTAAGCAATCAATATAAATATCCCTCCTTGACCTCATATAATTACACGACACGGTACCGCTAACCTTCAATCTATGATCTTTCTCCTCTAGAATGGTTAATTTGCAAATAGGAATGATTCGAGGGGTATATACTAACCTCAAGGTTTAATTTTGCCAGTTATAGGAGAAACCATTATAGAGGTTAATGGCAAATATTCAAACATTTTAGCGGTATTTTTATAATTGCAAATATTTTGGGGGTTCAACACTACCCAAAGTATGAGAGGTTTATTAAAATACCCACTCCACCACTCCCCCCCCCCCCTTCTTTGGCCTTTTATTTGATGATGTTTTAACAAACAATTTATGACTAATATTGTTTGTCTAGTGTTTGTGTTTTCTTATTTATTTTAGACAAACAATGAGTTGAAGATTGGATGAAATCAAGCATTCACGATCATATCCATTGGAGGATGGAAGGAATAGTGGAATGAAGCCAATACATTAAGTTAAAGATTCAAGATCAAGCTTCATCCGCGACCAATAAGAGCTTATTGAAGACCAATAGCTTGGGTAAATTAGTTTAGGGTTTATATTATGTGTGTTAATACTCTAAGCTCAATATCATATACACACATATTTTATTGATATATATATGTGTGTGTGTGTGTGTGTATTTTGGTTTTTGGTTTTATCCACAAACAGTTTTTACAAATAAATTCCAAAAAAATTGTCTATACATGTTTATTTTCAATGTGGATAAATGGTTTTTGGTTTAGTGATATAGATATGAAACAAATACACATTTGTGCACATTTGTACACATTTATATATTTCATATTTATCATTTTGTCAAATGCATATATTATGAAAAACTTTATTTTTACATAATATTGAATTTTTAGTTTGTAGACTTCATAATAATATTTTACATCTTTTATCAAGTCTATAAAAATATTTTATAAGGTGTCAAAACATTGTTTAAGTCAAAATATCAAAAACAAGTGTTTCATATTTTCATGTTTTGACCAAGTTTTGCAAAACGATGATATTTTACAAATGGGAAGTGCAAATTCAAAAAATCTTTTTGTAACATGTTTATTATCATATTTATAAATATTTTCTAAAGTTTTACATTTTTCTAAATTTATTTGCTATTTTTAAAAGTACTTTAAAAATCAGATTTATTGTTTTAATTAGGCTGATAACTTGTTATCAGTCGAGTAATAGAGTTTATCAGTCGACTGATGAACTCACCTGAAATTGTTAAAAGTTTTTGTTTTTATGACTGATGAACAATCAGTCGACTGATGAACTATCAGTCGACTGATGAGGTCTTCAGCCGACCGATGAGCTGTGAACTGCCTGTAACGGTTAGCTCATCAGTCGACTGACAGTCTCTAATGGCTATATTTTTCAGATTGTACTGTTTTTTGTTTTTTGGTTTTTTACCTTGTTTTCTTTGTTTTTGGGGTTTCTCTTGTGATCCTATATATACCCCATGCCTCATAACTTCTGAGCTACTTAAGAAAATTATTTATACAAGTTTATAAAAGTTTAACAAGAGTTTAAGTTTGTTTTTAGTGTTTGTTTTAAGTTATTTTGTGAAGAGATTTTTACAAGAGCAAGAGGAGATAATCTTTGGTGTTTGAGCTTCATTCCATTCTCTCTCACTCTTGATCTATAGAGAAGTTTTCCTAAACTCTTTCTAGCTTTATATTTATTTGTTTGTTACTCTTGATCTATAGAGAAGTTTTCCTAAACTCTTTCTAGCTTTATATTTATTTGTTTGTTAATCATTTTTTTAAAGCTAGATTTATATTGAGTTTAGATTTGTTTTACTCATTGCTTACACACACAACCATTGAGCTTTAGTATTTTCATACATAGTATATTTGGATTGTGGGGTTGTGCCTTAAGAGTGAGCTTATTTGTGTTCTCATTCATATTAGAGAACAAATTATTGTATTGCGCTTTTATTGTGAGAATACATTTTATATTACACTTGTACACCGAGAGGAGTGTGTGTTGAGAGATGGGGTCATCCCAAGAGGAGTGATGTCGGTGGTAAAGTCTAGGGAGAGGTTATAAATCCGAGCACTTGAGGGAGACACGGGCCAGAGACCAACACTTAAAGGGTATAGAGTGAGATTGTAAGAGTGTTGATTATAAAGTTTTCGGTAATCTAGAAAACCGAGTGTGAGGTATAAACGTTTTCAGGTGAGCGTTGAAAACCTGGTGTGATAGTGGATTTCTCCCCGGGAGTAGGGAGCGGAGACGTAGGACGGAAGGTCCGAACTCCGTGATCATTTCTTATGTGTTTGAGTTTGGTTTGGACATCCCTTATCATAGAATTTGGTGGGGAAAAGAGCTAGCTCAACATGAATTGTATGGTAATACTAAATTTTCGTATGACCAACTCCAATGGTATAAGGATAAAGTTATAGAAACTAATCTGGGATCAATTATTCACTTAGAGCATGAAGGCGGATGATTTACACGAGTATTTGTGTCTTATTATGCTTGTTGGAAGGGGTTTATGGAGGGATGTAGATCAATGTTGTTCTTGGATGGTACACATCTTTTTGATAGGTATGATAGAGTTCAATCTAATCAAAACTTACATTAATGTACCACTTTATAGTAAAATATTATACTTTGTTTCATGATTGTTCTTTTCTTTTATAGGTATAAAGGAACCTTACTTGCCATAACTGCTCTAAATGGAGATGGAGGTATGTTTCTCGTAGCAATTTGCATATGCGGGACGGAGAATGAGAGTAATTTGGAATGATTTTTGGAATGTGATGCAGCATAAACATATACCAAAAATTGTAACTGCACAACTAATCAAGTTATAGTATAAAGAGTTATCAATCCCGCGAGGAAAGTGTTTGTAAGAAATTATTAGAACCGGTTCGTATGTTGTGTGCGTAACAATTAGGAGTGAAGAAATGTGATTGTGGAGAGATATGAGGAGTGTTGTGAATATGTGTAAAAGTCAATAAATGAGATTTTAGATGATAGAAATAAAGAGTGGATGTGATAAAATAAGAAATAAAATCATAAGAAAAGAAAAATAAAGGAAATAAAAATCAAGAAACAAATAAGAGAAAGTCAAGAACTAAGGAAAAATCAAGAAAGAAAAAGATGAAGGATTCAATCAAAGATATGAGAAATCTAGAATTGAATTCACTAGCTAATCTCAATTATAAAATATACACTTTTCTTTTTTTATTATATTTCACTTTAGATTTATTAAGCATAGACCATCAAACCATTTAAGAAAAATATAACCTATCAAATTATCATCTAAGCAAAATTAATATTCATGATAAGAACAATAACAAGAAATTAATACTAGAATTCATAAGTACAACCTATCAAACCATTTAAGATAAGCATAGATTATCAAATTCTTCTTCTACCAATTAGTTCTCTAGTTGATCATCCTATACATGATTATTTTAAGAATAAGAGAATAATTCATACAATATAAATAAAATAAAGCTAATTTCATACAATTCTAAGATTCCTACAAGAATTAGTTCCACATCTTAAGAAATAAAAACAATGAATAAAATAAAAAGAATAAAAACTAATTACAAAGAAAAGAAATAAGAACAAAGAACTTTACATTACGAATGTTTGGTGGAAAATTTGTAGTAAAAAGAATGAAAGAAATTTGATTTGTATTCTCTCAATCTCAATTACAATTTGGATTGCCGATTACAAAAGAGAGAGGAGAATTGATCTGAATTCTCTCCTTTGTTTAATTCTAGATTCTTCACGGTAGCGATGTAATGTCTCCTTCGATTGCTCGCGTCAAGTTTGCTCTCCGTTGACGATCCGAACGTCTTGATCCACTGGAATTGTATCTCCTCCTCACGATTTGACGCTATGGAAAACTTGCAAAGCAAGTTTTAAAGAACTCTTGATGAGTTAATAACTCTGAACGAGTTTGAAACTCTATGAAAGAGTTGATTTAACCGAAAATCGGTTTGACAAGCCAAGGCCGAGGGCTCCAAGGAACTTTGTCGCAGTAGGAAGCTCCAAGATGATCTGCTGCCGGAAGCTCGAAAATGATCTGAGGGAGCCGATCTCTAAATCTCCAAGATACTCCAAGATCCAAAAGCCTGAACTCCGTTGAGTTTACTCCTATTTATAGGAGATTAAGGGGTGTAACCGCCCCCTTAATTCTCTCCTAAGTGGGGCTGAATGAGGTGTCACCGCCCCCTTAAACAGCTCCCTAAATCATGGGGAAACGGTTTTGAAACCGTTCAGTTCGTGCTTTGAACGAGTCAAACGCTGAAAAATAGCGTTCAGGGCCCGAACTCTGCGTTTTAGACCAAAAACGTAGAGTTGGGCCTATTTTGGTGGTTGAACGCACAGGTCGTGCTGCGTTGTAAATCTGAAACACAGAGTTTGGATGTAGAGATGAACTCCGCGTTTTGGACCTGAGACGCAGAGTTAGGCTCTGCATGAACTCTGTGTTTTGGACCTGAGACGCAGAGTTGGGCTCTGCATGAACTCTGTGTTTTGAGTCCACGAACTCTGCGTCTGGACTTCAATGTTGGGGATGGCCTCTGTGTTTTGACTCTGGAACGTGGGCATGACCTCTGCGTTTTGATGTTGTAACACAGGGATGACCTCTGTGTTTTGATGTAGTAACACAGGGATGACCTCTGCATTTTGATGGTGTAACGCAGGGATGACCTCTGCGTTTTGATGTGAAGAGAACATCAATTTGTGGTCTCTTTTGCTGGAGCGTTACAAAGACCATCATCTTGTAATATTCATCTTGGCTCCTTGAAAATACGAGAGTCGTCAGATTGTAACTCTTGATTTTGATTGTGAAGGTTGCTGATTAGAACTTTGATCAGTTATCGTAAAAGTCGTCAGATTATAACCTTTATCGATCAACGTGAAAGTCTTCAAATTGCAATCTTCTAAAAGTCGTCAGATTATAACTTACATCATCGGTGTTTGACAGGGGATCAGCTATCTGCAGTGATTTTTAGATAGCCTACAGAACCCCCTTTAAAGTTTTCGAAAGTTCACGGTTGACTGGGATGAATTTTCGGAATACTTTGGATCTCAACTCTAATCTTGGAGCTGTTGATTCCTTATCATAAAGGAGTCGTTCTCTGCACTTGTTTCAAAGGCATCTTAGTTGAAGAGATTTTCCACGTAGGACCTGTATGAAGGTATACGTCATAATCCTGCTTCTGGAATATGGGGGTGGACCCCTGCGTTTTGAACTTGAGGCGCGGGTCTCACCCTTACGTTTTAAATTTGGAACCCGGGTATGACCTCAGTGTTGTGGTATTTGTAACACGGGTCTGACCTTGGCGTTTTGACTTGAGACGCAAAGGTGGCTCTCATGCATTTTTGACTAAGTCTTTGAGACTTGTCTTTAGCTATTTCAAGTCTCGGCACACATCCATTAAGCTGGTGAGCCTACAAACATGCATAGGATTTTTGGCAAACCCTCAGCCATCAACAGATTTGATAAGTCTTTACCGATTACCGTTTGATTCGGGCTAGCATGTGGATTGTCTAAGTCCGTTCCACATGTAACGTTATGCTAAGAAAATGAACCCTCTTAGACTTGATGCTATGATTTTGAATACATAGACTTTGTCATTTTTACAAAAAAAGACTAACCGGTAACGCGTGTTAGGCGTAGAATTATCTCTAATTAGGGGATCGAGATAAAGTCCCCCATGCATGTGAGGCATGGATTTTGGTGTCTTTTGCATGACAAAAGACTAATCGGCAACACGTGTTAGGCGTAGGCTTATCCCTACTTAGGATTTGGGATAAAGTTTCCCGTGCATGTAAGGTACATATTTTGGTGTTATTAATAACGGTCTGCCACAATGTTGAATACGTGGGCTTTTATCCTTTTTACGTCAAAGACTAACCGGCAACGCGTGTTAGGTGTAGGCTTATCCCTACTTAGGATTTGGGATAAAGTTTCCCATGTGTGTAAGGCACAGATTTTAGCGTTATTAATAACGACCTGCCACGATGTTGAATACGTGGGCTTTTGTCCTTTTGAAGGTCAAAGACTACCCGGCAATGCGTATTAGGTGTTGACTTATTCCTACTTAGGATTCAGGATAAAATTTTCCATACATGCGAGGTGTAGTATTAACTTGGCATGAATTTTTACTTAGAGTGAAATTCAGAAATTTTCTTTATTATCACTAGGATAATTCTAGAAAATCTTTAATCTGTTGGGGATTTTATAATAAAAACTCTCTATTATTATCGAAAAAATGATTAACAAGTTCATTAGGGGGTTTGACTGTTAGAGGTGTGATGTTAACCTAACAGTATTTTATGGACCTATAGCTCTATCGAAGAGAGTCGATAAGTTAGTTTGGTCATCAGAGGTGTGATGTTAACTTGACTTGTTTATGGGCCTATCGCTCTATTGAGGAGAGTCGATAAGTGGATTGTATCATCAGAGGTGTGATGTTAACTTGACGGGTTTGTAGACCTATCGCTCTATTAAGGAGAGTCGATAAGTTGATTGTGTCGTCAAAGGTGTGATGTTAACTTAACGGGTTTGTAGACCCATCGCTCTATTGAGGAGAGTCGATAAGTTGATTGTGTCGTCAGAGGTGTGATGTTAACTTGACGGGTTTGTAGACCTATCGCTCTATTGAGGAGAGTCGATAAGTTGATTGTGTCGTCAGAGGTGTGGGATTAACGTGATAAGAATTTGTTATGATCGGAGCAATCTTAAGGACCTATCGCTCTATTGACGAGAGTCGATAAGTTAATTATCAGAGGTTTGGTGTTAACATGACAGGAATTTATTACGATCAGAGCAACTTTATGGACTTATCATCCCATTGAAGAGGATTGATAAGTGGATTTGTCAGAGACGTGATATTAATGTGATAGGAATTTTTTGCGATCGGAGTAACTTTGTGGACTTATCATCCTATTAAAGAGGATTGATAAGTGGATTTTGTCAGAGGCGTGATATTAATATGACATGAATTTATTACGATCGGAGCAACTTTGTGAACTTATTATCCTATTTAAGAGGATTGATAAGTGGGCTGCCAAAGGTATGATATTAACATGACAAGAGAATGTGTACTTATGACTTGCATAAGATTTTGAAGACTTAGCGTCTTGCTGGGGAAGCTTGATAGGTGAGTTTATCACCAGAAGTGATGAATTTTGATACTTGTGATTTGAATTTTGAAGACTTAGTGTCTTGCTATGGAAGATTGCGATTTGAGCAATTTTGAGGATCTATCATCCTATTAACAAAGATTGATAAGTTGATTGTAAGAGGTATGTTGTTAACGTGATAAATTTGGAGTGATGCAAACTGAATTCATACTCCATGGGGGTGATGATCGTCAGAAGTATAATGTTAACTCGGCGATGTGAAAGATTCGTTACTCTTAATCCAATGGATTCCAAGTAACTAGCCCCCAGTCTTGATTAAGACTTAGCAGGGGAAGAAAAAGAGGGGTAGACATGGCATCTCGCCTTGTGGGCCACTATACATCAAGTCGGAATAGAGGCACGTCACATGGCAGGCCGCTACCTAAAGAGTTTGGCTATCAAAGGTAACTGTTAACATGATAGTTTTGTAAACCCGCCATCCTATTGAAGAGGATTGACAGATTGATGGACTATCAGAGGTAGATATTAACGTGATAGTTTTGATGGACCCGTCATCCTATTAAAGAGGATTGGTGGGAATTTAGAGAAAACGGACTATCAGAGGTGATCATTAACGTGATGGTTTTGGTGGACCCGCCATCCTTCTTGAAGAGGATTGGTGGGGGAATTTGGGGGAAGTGGACTATCAGAGGTGTATTATTAACTTGATAGTTTTGATGGACCCGTCATCCTTCTTGAAGAGGATTGGTGGGGGAATTTGGGGGAAAGGGACTATCAGAGGTGTATTATTAACTTGATAGTTTTGGTGGATTTCGTGGTTGACAGAGGTATTCTATTGAACATGACAACTCAGAAAATTTATTACTCATAATCCAATGAACTACAAATAAACCAACCCCTAGTCTTGAACAAGACTCAGAAAATTTATTACTCATAATCCAATGAACTACAAATAAACCAACCCCTAGTCTTGAACAAGTGTATGGGGAAAAAGGGTAGACATGACACATCGCCTAGTGGGCCACTACCTAACGAGTTTGACTATCAGAGGTAACTGTTAACATGATAGTTGTTAGACATGCCATCCTACTAAAGAGGATTGGCTTCAATGGCCATAGTATCTTCCCCTTCTGACTGAGAAGATTGGGCTTGGTTTGATTGCTCAGGTTGATCCTGCCTACTTTGTTCTTCAGCTTTGATCATGGAAATAATCTTTTGAGCCTGTTCGCCTTGAGAGATTAATTGTCTCTAGGAATGGTATTCTGTAACCCTCATTTGTGCTAGAACGTTGGTCTGCAAGTTATGTTAACATGTCTCCACTAAGGTAGTTTGTGTCATGCCTGACGAACATCGAAGAGCCATGCTTCGGAACCTCTTGACGAAGGTTTTAACGGGCTCCCTCTTCTTTTGGTTAGTGGCGAGAAGGGTATGGATGGAGACTTTTGTATCCTCTTCAAATAATCTTGATAGAAAGATGTTCGCGGTGAAAATTGCCTTCATTGAATTCATTGTCATCTTGAATAACAACTTTTTGAGTTACAAAAGATCCGGTCTTTTTTAGATCCGGTTACAACGAAATTAAAGAAAAAGAAAAAATTACAACTTTCCTTTTACAACTTTCCTTTTGAACGAATCGCAAGATCCTGTTTTGCGGTCTCTTGCTTGTGTGAGTTCTTTGCCGACGCCGGGGTTAATCCGTGGACCACCGCGCGATCTAGATCCGGTCGGATCTACACGATTTGACGGGTATTATTCCGCAAAGGGAATAATAGCCGGGGAGGATTAGTTCACCAAGGAAATAATCATCCAAATCTCGGGATCAAAGGCCAAGCTTTGATCCGGAGTGTAGTTTCGTGTAGATCTCAGATCTGAACTTTACCTCTCTCGAACTCCTGTCTTTTGTGACGTGGACGCTCGCCGAGAATCAGATCTGAATCTTCAAGTCCTCAAGTCTTCAAAACTCCAAGCTCAATCTTCAATTCGGCAGAGTTTCGGCTCTCAAAGTTCCAACCTTTTGAAATGAACAACCAATGGCCTATTTATAGGCACCCAGATCTGTGCCCAGGCACAGATCTGGGCTGAGGTGGCTCGGCCACAAGTGACCGGCCACCCCTGGGTGGCTCGGCTCATGCCGAGCCACCCTGGGGTGGCTCGGCTTCTGAGTTCGAGTCTGAAATTGATCTTGATTCGATCGTGATTCGTCCGAGTCTGCCCTTGGTTGGATGACTCGTTGACTCTTCGAACCCTTGGCTTGATTCCACACGCGAATGGATGTATTCTGTTGCTTGCGTGCGATTCGTCAACCTCGTCGCCTTGTTGGTTCGTCGGTTTGTGCCGAGCTATGCTAGGGGACCTATAAGCAATTTTATATGCCTACAGATACCCCCTCCAAAGTATTTCAGCCTCGTTCTTTTATAGAAGAGTCTGGAATACTTTGGATATGATTGTCCCAACCTTCAATCGGTGTAACGGGACCTTGGAATGGCTTCCGTTCTTGATTCCTTCAATCTTCCAGGCTATTTTGTGCTTTGTCGAATGTCTGTAAGAGTTCCGGTGCTGCATTTATTGTCTGACCGTTGTCGGAATTTTGAACTTGAAGTCGACTCCTGATTTTCTAATCTTTAGTTGACCATCGATTGTTGGCGCTGAGTTTTTATTCGCGACGCGTTGTCCGGCGTGGTGTTGTTGAGTTATCCTTAAGAATATTTATGAAAAATATTCTCCAGGAACTTCTCAACCAAAAATAGGGAATAGTTTATACTCATATACCTTATTGGAGTATTTTCTGTGCCCAAATGAGCTGAACCGGCTTGATAATGAGCCAAAAAAGGCAGTAATTCGGCTCAAAAAATCTTCTGATTTTTCCGAACATGTGGGAGAGGCAAGAATAATTCAAGGACTGAATCCTCTGACGATTTGAAGTTGTTTCGATGCTCGATTCAGCTTCAATTTGGATTCTGGTTCAAACCAGGTCTGGTCCGGTTCAACTTGGTCTGGTCTGGTTCAATTTGGTCCTGGTTCAACATTATAAAAGAGGGTTTTTTACCCCTTACTAGGGCCGGCCCCCCTCTCTCTTTCTTTTTCACTTTTCTCTTCCCTCGAGCGTCCGTTCTCCCTCAAAACTTCATATTTGCATTAGATCTAGTCTTCCTTTGGATCTTTGACTGAGAAATCCCTCAAAACTTCCATATTTAGAATTTCTCTCAGGCCCCTCGAGCGCGTGGTCTGAGCCTTTTTCAAGATCTGATTTTTATTAGATCCACGAGCTTTTCCTCAGGTAAATCCTCAATCATTTTAGCATTTTTTATGCTTAATTCAATTTATGAATTTGTGGGGTCGCATGCGAGGGTTGAGGGAGTGGTTTGCTTCGGGCACGTCGACAGAGGTTGCCCAAGTGGTGAAGGAAGGTGGATATCGAGCTCTTCGCCAGTTGATTACAGATGCGCCCCTCGTGAAGGATGCCAGTTCGATTCAGCCTCTCAAGAAGACCGACTTTTTATTTGGCGATTCTGCCAGAGATCCGGATGCCGTGTTTATTGATGCTGAGCAGTGGCTTCATAAGACTGGCAGTGGTTTCATATATTTACCGAAGATTCCTCGGCACTATTTGTTGACTGAGCTTCGGCGTCAGGCTGTGACACGGGAGATGTCGTGGCGCTTGACGGAGGAGCATGAGAGAGGAAGGTGGACATCGAGCTCTTCGCCAGTTGATTACAGATGCGCCCCTCGTGAAGGATGCTAGTTCGATCCAGCCTCTTAAAAAGACTGACTTTTTATTTGGCGATTCTGCCAGAGATCCGGATGCTGTATTTATTGATGCTGAGCAGTGGCTTCATAAGACTGGCAGTGGTTTCATATATTTACCGAAGATTCCTCGGCATCGTTCGTTGACTGAGCTCCGGCGTCAGGCTGTGACACGGGAGATGTCGTGGCGCTTGACGGAGGAGCATGAGAGCGTTCACTGTGGATACATCACTCATCAGGCAGCTCCTGGTTCGAGCAGGAGTCACATCACTGGATTGCATCCTGGAGTATTGGGGTTAGATGCACCGCCACGTAACAAGCTCCTTGCCGTTGCTTCTACTTTGAAGAATCGCCTTGCTGCTTTAGGACGGGAGATGCCTGCGACACGCCACATGTTTTATGGTTGGGTCCATTCTTTGGACAAGCTTTGGTGGACTCGCATGACGAAGTACGTCTTGAGCCGATGGAGCGAGGAGTTGCACGCTTGTGGTCTGTATGCAGCCGTTCGTGCCACCATGTATGGTTTGCCTGTTAGCACGAAGCACTTCTTCGCTTTGTGCGAGCTCTACAACCCGGATTCGAACACTTTTCTGACCTGGCAAGGGGAATTGGGCTTGGCCCTCCACGAGATGCACAAGATTTCTGGTTTGCCCATGGGACAAATGCTATATCAGGAATACTTTCCCTCCAATCAAGAACTGAGTCAGCTGAAGGATCGCATGCCCGACCGCTACGAGACTTTATGGGATCTCACATGTCATTATCATATCGCTTTGGCGCAGTCTGAACCTTTAGCGAAGAGGGCTAAATCCCATGTGAGCCAGAAATAGTTTGCGTCTTATTTGTTCAGGAATCTAGAGAGCAATCTTGGCGAGGCTATTTGTGAGCTGGCTCCACTTACTCCTTCAGGGGTTAATAATCTACTGAAGAAGGTTAATGCTCATTCATATACCACTAGCAGTCCTGAGAGTGGTTTTCCTACAGGGACCAAGTTTAAATCATTCTTGTGGCATGCGACCGCGCCGATTCGACCGATGACCCTTCTCGCCGGTTACCTCGCTATCTGGTTAAAGAAATGCGTGGTCCCATATCAGTCTAGTGATATCTTGCCATTGGAGGTGCTCTACCCAGCGGTTCAGCTTGCCTACAAAAAGGAACTTTCGCTTCTTCCGGTGATGGTGGCTAACATTCATCGAGGGCTTCGACAGATTTCTAGTGCTTTTACACGGAAGGAAAGTGGACCACCGACTCAGATTCCTACCATTAAGGTGGAGCTTCCATACACTTATTTGATGGCTTGGTTTGTCCTTCATCGTTCCGATATGATGTCAATACCGTATGCCACAGACCCCTCCGCTCCCCTACTACAGCTGTTTGAGAATGGCAAGTGGGAGGGGCGAGGATTCCCTGATGTCAGACAGCAGCTACAGGTCCACAAGTGTTGGGCGTTTTCCGCTTGTTTTCCGCAGTTCTCCGGTCGATACGGCGAGTGTCTGATTGATGAGGAGAGGCCGAGGGAGTATCGGACTCATTTGGACATCGGCTGCTTTAACTGACTAGTGAACATCAGGTCGGGTTATCTGACTTTCCGGGTGAGGAATCAGTGTTTCATAGAGCCATTGGGAGGGGCGAGGATTCCCTGATGTCAGACAGCAGTTACAGGTCCACAAGTGTTGGGCGTTTTCCACTTGCTTTCCACAGTTCTCCGGCCGATACGGCGAGTGTCTGATTGATGAGGAGAGGCCGAGGGAATATCGGACTCATTTGGACATCGGCTGCTTTAACTGGCTGGTGAACATCAGGCCGGGTTATCTGACTTTCCGGGTGAGGAATCAGTGTTTCATAGAGCCATACCTACCCTGCCGATTCGCTCGCCAGTTTGGCTATGATCAGCTTTATGTCGGGAATCCACGTCAGCAGCTTCGGACCCACGGCGGTTTGGTGGACGGTCTTCGTGCATGGTTGTGGACCGTGACGGGCTGTACTGGTGCTAAGTTCAGTCTCCCGAGTTCTGAGCGGCAGTTGAACCTCACTTTCCTAAGCTGCAAGTGGTTGTTAGCAGCCAATAAAACTATTCCTGTGAAGCCGATTGCAGAGCTAGAGGCTGAGAAGGCTTCTCAGGCTGATTCCCGTATGATTTGGGAAAATGCTCGATCACAAAGGGCACGACACAAGACCCGTCGGATTGACGAAGAGGGAAAGAAGATCTTTCATTCTGCTGATGAAGCTTCAGGCGGAGATCTTGAAGATCACGAGGACTGTTCTGATTGAGGTCAGTTTCTTACTCTTTCCCTTTATCTTCCAGAATTATTAAGCCTGACAATGGTTTGATGTTTCAAGGACCACAGCTAACCAGGATGAAGAGTTCCGTCTTTCTCCCCAGACGAGACCTTCGATTGTTGCCCCTGCCGCTAGGCAGAAGAGATTACGGATATGGATTTGGCCGGTGACGATCCTGCTAGTGATGGAGGTAACATCTACCCTATAGACTAGCCTCTTGACCATTCAGAACTTTGACTCACGCTTTTCCATTTCTATATAGGAGAGCGTGGGGAGAGCGAGATGAGTCCTGATCCTGTTTTTCACGATTCTACATCTTCTGGTGAGCCCGACTCACCACACCAGGTAGAAAGACCTGCAGAAGCTGGTGACATTAGGGAGACCGTCAATGTAGGACCCGGTTCGATGAGTCCAGGTACATCTACCATTAACAATACACAAAGGAGTTGAATGATTTGGGATTCGTGCATTCCCTAATCGTCTCTATACTTCTTGCTCTTTTAGATAACTCGCCGGAGGCAAACGTGGACTTTGGGAATAGAGAGGCTGACGCACCCATGAGAGGTAACTCATTTCTATTGGTCGTAATCTTTTTATTCTCCTTTCGTACTTATATTCTTTTGTGTCAGATTTCTCGATTGATGATTTTGACGGGGAAGGCTTGCTCGTAGACACTCCTATGCTCCACTTCATGTATGGTTCTCCTCAAATTGATGACCAATTGCCTGGAGATGTATTTCCTGAGCCTACGCCTGAAGGTACGTAGCTCTTCTCAAGTTAATTATAGGACCAGTCAATTTTTGACTAATGCAACTATAATATGATGCATCTGAGAATTCTATTTTGTATTTGACAGGAGCTTTTGTCGAGACTGATCCTGTTGAGCCGACTGTAGGACCAACTACACCAGTTGATACACCCCCAGCCGTTACACCTCCACCACCCCCGGTGATTCAAGGGGAAACACCCCCAGCCGTTACACCTCCACCACCCCCGGTGATTCAAGGGGAAGAAGGTATAACTTGAGCAACTTAGGAATATCATTCATTTCTTCATCAAGGCTTTTGACGGATTTCTCCTTTTTGTGTAGGGCTTTCTTCTCGGCTTCACGTCCTTGTGAAGGAGTTGTTATCAGACAGCGACCTAGAGAAGATTGTTATCTGTATAGAGATCCGTTCCTTCTTCTCCTTTGTGAACGCTATGATTGACAAGCTCTTCCACGGCGGACTTTCCCTTCATCAGTTCAAGCCATTCCTTGATCTTAAGATAAATTCAATAAGGGATGCAGGGTACCCAGATCTGGCGAAGTCTATTGTTGATGATCTTGACTGCCTAGAGCGTGAGCTTCAGATGTTTCGTGAGCTCCGGGATGCAGGTGCCTCTTCATTCATCACTGCCGAGTTGGACACCCACTTACAGACATGGCGCGATGCTAGGTTTCTTGCTGAGTTCGACATTCAGGTGCAGCGGGATCGAGTGGACCGAGTTGAGGCCCCGTCGTACGTTGACTTTTTGATCGCAACGCATTGAATGGCGTTGACCTAGGGTTACGCGTTGTCTGGCGTTGACCTTAGGGTTTTGAATGTCGTTGTTGACTTTTTTTGATCGCAACGCGTTGACTGGCGTTGACCTAGGGTTACGCGTTGACCGGCGTTGACCCTAGGGTTTCGAATGTTATTGGATGCTCAATTCACGAGACCAACTAATGAAGCTGATGCGTCAGTGACTCTCGTATTTATAGGATTTTTGGCAAACCCTCAGCCATCAACGGATTTGATTAGCCTTTACCGACTACCGTTTGAGTCGGGCTAGCATGCGGATTGTCTAAATCCGTTCCGCATGTAACGTTGTGCTAAGAGAGTGAATTCTCTGAGACTTTCGTGCTATGATGTTGAATACATAGACTTTACCATTTGTTACGGGAATAGGCTACCCGGCGACACATGTTAGGTGTTGACTTTAGGATTTTTGGCTAACCCCCAGCCTTTAACGGGTTTGATTAGCCTTTACCGACTACCGTTTGAGTCGGGCTAGCATGCGGATTATCTGAATCCGTTCCACATGTGACGTTGTGCTAAAGGAATGAACTCCTTTAGACTTTGTGCTACAACTTTGAATATGTAGGCTTCGCCATTGTTATGGGAATAGGCTACCCAGCAACGTGTTATAGACGCTGACTTATCACTACTTAGGCTTCGGGATAAAATTCCCCAGAATCGAACTCTGGTGTCTTTTTCTTCGGAGAAAGACTAAACCGGCGACGCGTGTTAGGCGTCGGCATATCCTTTCTTAGGATTCAGGATGAAATTCCCCATGCATGTAAGGCATGGATTCTGGTGTTATTAATAACAACCTGCCACAATGTTGAATATGTGAACGGGTGTTCTTTTTGACGGTTAAGAACTAACCGGCAACGCGGGTTAAGCGCAGACTTATCCTTGCTTAGGTTTCAGGATAGAATACCCCAAAATTGAACTCTGGTGTCTTTTTCTACGGAAAAGGACTAATCCGGCAGCGCGTGTCAGGCGCAGACTTATCCCTGCTTAGGATTCGGGATAAACTTCCTAGGATGAATCCCAGATTGACAAATTTTGGAAAAGATCAATGCGGGAAAGGAAGAATTTTATATTCTATTTCCCGGTCTTCTTTTAGGGTGAAGGCAAACCTGAAAAACAAGGAAGTAAGAATTTTATATTCTATTCCTTGATTCTGGAAAGGAAGAATTTTATATTCTATTTCCAGCGCAAAAGAAACTAAAAGTGGGATCTCCACTCCGAGAGTCTGGGAAATCTAGATAAACCTGCCTTTTATAGGATTGGTTATCTAAATTGAAAAAAGAGTTCTTTGTTTATCGAAGTGAAACTTTAACTTCGGTCATAGCCATGAGAGGGCTTACCCAAGGAGAAGAAGAAGGGAGTTCTTTCGTTTATCGAAAGGGGACTCCGAAATGAAAGTGGACCTCTTGTTCATGGAAAGAGTCAAGAGGGCCAGAAAGACATTTTTAGTGGACCCACTGTCAATTGAAATTGATCAGTGAGGGATTTTGGTGGTGAAAAAGATTTTGGGTTATCCTCTAGAATATTAAGTGTAATATTCTTCAAGGAACTTCCCGGTAAATGGGTTATCCTGAATGTACTAGGGATAGTACTTTTTCAGGAACTTCCCATTTATTGGCATTAATTGCCTGGTGCCTTCTTGAGTAATCAGGCGATATGCACCGTTTGAGTAGACTGTGTCTATCACAAACGGTCCTTCCCACTTGGGTTCGAATTTACCTTTCTTCTTGGAGGTTAGGATTATTGGTCGGCGAGCAGCGAGGACCAGATCTCCTTCCTTGAAGCTTCTCTGTCGGACTCTTTTGTTAAAAGCCCTAGATATTCTGGCTTGATAAAACTCAATGTGTTGTTGAGCCTCCAAGCGCTTTTCATCCAACCTCTCGAGTTCTTCGAGACGTTTTTGATGCTGTTCTTCTGTCGTCATCTCAGTTGCGAGAGCGATCCGAAGTGACGGGATTTGAATCTCCAGAGGTAGTACAGCTTTACATCCGTATACCAACGAATATGGGGTCGATAAGCCCAGAGTGCTGCACCGAGTTTATCGTCCCAGTCTCGTTTATTGGCCTTCACGAGCTTTGACAGGATCTTGATGATCGTCTTGTTGAAAGCCTCAGCTAGTCCGTTTGTGGCGGGATAATAAGCTGTCGACGAGACATCTTCAATCTTGAATTTGTCACAAAACCTGATGAAGGCGTTGCTTATGAACTGTGGACCATTGTCATGAATGATCCGTCTTGGCACGCCGTGTCGGTATATGACATGATGTTTGATGAAATTGATGACGTTGTTCGTCTTCACTTCTTTAAGCGGAATTGCTTCAGCCCACTTCGAGAAGTAATCTGTGATTGCGAGGATGAATCGATCACCTTTGACTGAAGGGGGGAAAATAGGACCGACAATGTCCATACCCCATGTCTCGAACGGCCATGACGTGGTTGACGTGTGCAACTGCTCTGGCGGTTGATGCATATAATTCGCATGTATCTGGCAAGCGTGGCATTCTCGTGCGTATTCGATTGCTCCCCCATGTCTCGAACGGCCATGACGTGGTTGACGTGTGCAACTGCTCTGGCGGTTGATGCATATAATTCGCATGTATCTGACAAGCGTGGCATTCTCGTGCGTATTCGATTGCGTCACGAACCATCGTTGGCCAAAAATATCCCATTCTCCTGATGCGATCATACAGTTTGGGACCGGGCTGATGCGCACCACATTCTCCTTCGTGTGCTTCCTTAAGAACTTCTTCTGCTTCTTTGTTCGAAAGGCATCAGAGTAATAAACCATCGTATCCCCTACGGTATAACGTATGGGTCTCGGCATTATAAAAGAATCTTGGCGCTCTTCGGCGAATTGATTCCCTTTCTTTTACATCCTCTGGCAAAATACCATACTGGACGTAGTCAATGATGGGAAAACGCCAATCTCGGGACTCAGACCCAATTTGAGTTGAATTCACCTCTTTGGCGTTCACGTTTCTATCCTCTTCTTCTTCAATCTCCGTACTGTATATGGGTACGCAGAGTTGATGCGTCCGTACTGTGACTAACAGCTCAGCTTCGGGAGGCTGTGCCAGCGATACTGCTAGTGCCGCTAGTGCGTCTGCATAAGCGTTCTGGAGACGAGGGATATATTCGATGAAGAATTCTTCAAAAGATTCTGCCATTTTGATGGCTTCCTGGTGGTACGGGATCAGGTCTTGATTCCTGACTTCATACTCACCGCGAACTTGGTTGACTATCAATTGCGAATCTCCAAAAGCTTCGAGATATTCGACCCCCAGCTCTTTGGCGAAACTGAGTCCAATGAGAAGCGCGTTGTATTCGGCAACATTATTGGAGCACGGACTAGTCAACGAATAAGCCCGAGGCATCACGTGCTTTCCAGGGGAGATTAAGACGACTCCAACTCCAGAGGAAACTGTAGGACATCCCGGGGTTATTACTCTATTAACTGCCCTTGAGGCACCATCGAAGTATAATTGCCATACTGACTTCTGCTGTTTGAAGTGCAAATCGTATTGGGACAAGAGAAGGGCCCACTTCGCTAGCCGCCAATTCATAGAGGCCGGTTGCGTCATAAACACCCGTACTGGATTAACATTGGAAATGACGTAAATCGTCTGTCCAACCAAGTAATGCCGCATCTTTTGCATTGCGAATACCAATGCGAGGCATTCTTTCTCAATCATCGGATATCGAGACTCGGCGCCTATCAAGGTCCGACTTAGGTAATAAACTGCCTGTTCGTGACCGTTATCGTCGTCTTGTGCTAGTAAAGCACTTATCGAGTGGTTCATCGCCTTGAGGTAAATCAAGAACGGTCTACCTGATTTTGGTGCGACGAGAACAGGAGGATTCGTCAGATACGTTTTGATATCTTCGAATGCTTTTTGGCAGGCGTCGTCCCAGATGAATGACACCCCTTTCTTGTTTAGCTTAGAGAATGGTTGGTACTTCCCAGAAAGGTTTGAGATGAACCGCCGGATGTAAGCTAGCTGCCCTTGCAATCCTCTGAGCTCCCTTAGATTTCTAGGAGGTTGTAGTTCGTGTATCGCCTTCACTTTGTCAGGATCGATATGTATACCTTTAGTGGTGACGACGAATCCAAGGAATTTTCCGCTGGACATTCCAAGGAAGGATTTAGTGGGGTTCATCTTCAATTGATGGCTCCGCATGAGATCGAACATCGTCTTCAAGTCCTTGATGTGATCTTCTTTGTTACGGCTTTTCACAACCAAATCATCGACGTAGCATTCGACTGTTTTCCTGAGATGTTCTTGGAAAATCTTAGTCATTGCTCGCTGGTACGTGGCGCCTGCATTCTTTAGACCGAAAGGCAGCACCGTGTAACAGAATACACCAAGGGGCGTTCTGAACGCTGTATGCTTCTCATCATCTGGGTGCATCTTGATTTGGTTATATCCTGAGAAACCATCCATAAAAGACATTCTCTCAAATCCGCATGTATTGTCAATAATAACATCCGTGATTGGGAGAGGAAAATCGTCTTTTGGACATGCCGTATTTAGGTCCCTGAAGTCGATGCAAATCCTGATTTTACCGTTCTTCTTCATGACTGGAACGATATTGGCTAACCAATCCGGATGTTGTTCCTCTCGGATAAATCCTGATTCAATTAATTTCTTAACCTCTGCCTCGATGGCTTCCATTATCTGCGGACGAAACCGTCTTTGCTGTTGCTTGACAGGTTTGGCATCCGGCTTGATATCGAGGCGGTGCACTGCCACATTGGGGTCGAGCCCTGGCATATCCTCGTAGTTCCAAGCGAAGACGTCAATATACTCCCTGATGAGAGCAATTAACTCCTCCTTCTCATTTGAGGGAAGACTATCGCTGATGAATATCGGCTTTGGGTTGGCCTCGTCGCCCATGTTAACTTGGACTATTTTATCCTCAGTTGGGGGTTCTCTCTGTTCGAACCTATCGCCATACTGCATATTCAGATGATGAACCCACGGGTCTTCCCATGTTGGCATTTGATCATCGTCCTCCATTGTAGACGGATCAGCTATAGCCATGTTTACCATTAGGGCTTTGAATGCCTCCCCTAGACTTGTGTCGGAATTCCCAGCTGAAGAATCAGAAGGGTACCCGTTCTTAGTTTTGTTAGCAATTTGATCGATGATCTGCCAACCACATTCAGCCTCGCCCATATTTATAATAATCCTCAGGTTTCCCTTTTGGTACATATACCGCTTTGGCTGGATTACGAGGACCTCGATCGAAGTATAGACCTTCTCCGAGTGTGAAATCGTACCCCTGCTTTTCCATGAGCTTGCGCGCTTCTAGACTATACTTAGATAAATGCCGACCAGGTTTGTCATCATCTTCATTTTCACTTAGGAAATGATCTGGTAACGGAGAGCTTTTTCCTTAACCATAAATTACTTTGTTTGCACCTCCTATCTTGTTTGGGATGATCATGGTTGTTCCGAAGGAATGCTGGAGGCGTTCCTTTGTTACATAGGACGACCGAAGCGGCATATACAAGTCAGGATTATCATACAATTCTGTTATCACGTCATCAAGAGACAGGGAGTACTCTAAATCATTATTTATTTCATTAGTGGCAAGTTGCCAGTTACAACTGCCTTTGACGTTTGTTCATCGTCAAGGTTGATTACAAAGGGTACAATGTCGTTTAAAACATAACCTCCATTGTAATCAAATCCGGCTTCGGTATCAGCTTCTCCTCCGCTGTCCGTGCCTTGGGCCGATGATTCAGTATCGGATTCGTTACCATAAAGGAGAGAATCCGTAAAATAATTCTCATACCCTTTAAATGGTTGCTTATCCGCGACCACCGTTCTAACCCTATTATCAGTGTCGACATATTTCAAACACTAATGGAGAGTTGAGGGGATTATAACGTTACCATGGATCCAAGGTCGACCCAATAGTAAGTTATACGACGTCTCAGCATCAATCACATAACATGTGACTTCTGTCTTCAAATCTCCTATTTGACACTTTATCCGGATTTTACCTAAAGGTCTTGACCCACTGGTATTGAACCCATAGATAACAGTGCCTGTGGACGCCAACTTGCTAACTGGAATACCAAGGAAGTGCATCAAGCGAAGCGGCATAATACTCACAGCAGAACCCGGATCCACTTGGATTCGGTTGACTTTGCTGGAGCCGATGTACCCGATGAAGTATAGCGGTCGATCGTGGTTCGAATTCTTCGTCTGCATGTCCTCTTTGGTGAAAGTAATGCAGTGAAGGTTTTTGGTCACTATGTTGCACTGTTGACTCAGTGGTTCTGGCCGTTCAGGCACCGGCTTGATTTGAGTCAGAAACACCTCTGAATTGGCCAAAGCTTCTTGCAAGGCCTCCCTGGTTTCCTTGGACAACCGTAGCAACTCATACAACGTTATCCGTGCTGGAATATTGGCTAGTTGAGCCATTATATCGAAGACTTGTGGAGTCTTCGAGCTTTCCGGTTTGTCTTTTCCAATCGGGCGACTGAAACGAGACTGCTTCGGATTCTGAACTTCCTGGGGATTCTTCTCTTTCGGTTTATTCACCGGCTGTCGTCGAGCCTCTTCGCCCGGTGTAGGACTTGTAATCACCCCCATCTCCGTGAGAGTTTTGGCTGGTCCCCGTTTATTCATCCCCTGCTCACTAGGTGGTGGATAGTTGTAGTGATACTCATTTCCGCTTCGGGTTGCAAAGACTTCTTGTTCTTCTTCAGAGAGCGGAAAAGCTAGTATTCTTTCGACATCTTTTCCTGGGATAGCAGAGACTCCGCAGCAAGACTTTCCTTTCCTTTTAGACTTCTTCTTGGATGACGACCCGGCCCATTGTTTATCTTCAATCAGGTCAGGATGAACCCAGAGGATTTTGCCGTTTGGAGCTGTATGTGGCACAAGTCCTTTTTGGCGCTGTCCATGCGGGTCGTCGTTTACTGTTTTCATTCCCACTTTGGTGATGCGTTTTGGTTCAAACCACGCTGTGGGTACTAATCCAAAGCTGATCGAAACCGCGTTTGCTCCAACATTCTTGGACGGCTTCGGGGTTATGACGCCTACATCAATTAGCGCCTGGATCTTGTCCTTGAGGTGGTAGCATGACTTCGTAGGGTGATGGACCGCTCTATGGTATGCACAATACCTCGGATCCGTCACTTTGCTAGCCCCTTCTTGATCAATAATCGCTGGCAGCTGGATTTTGTTATTTTCCAACAGGTACTTAAAAGCGCGGAAACTCGCTCACTCTTTGAAGGAGTACACTTTGGGGAATCTTGGCTTCTGAAGACTTCTAGCTTCTGAGCCCTGTGGCTGCCCTTTGTGACTGTGATGTTATTGCGCTCGTTTGTTGCTGCCCGCTTGTTGTTGTTGCTGGCACGTTGCCAATTGAAAGGTTGGTAGCATTCCCAACTGCCATTAGCATGCACTGCCTTTACCTTATCCCCCCGTGGAACGAAATTCTGTTGTGGCACTTCGTCGCCTGGTTGGCCTCTCTCCGCCATCTTCCTCCTAGGAATCGCTCTGCTTGCTCTCCTCGCCGACCTTCAGATCCTTCATCGTCTGAGACCGGTGCTGTCCCATGCCCTTCCAACACTCTACCATGTGCCGAGGTTGTTGTGCGCACGCTCTGGCAGGATGAATTCCTCCGGTGCATCGGGTCCCGACAGTTCATCGCCTTGTTCCGCGAACCTTTGTACGAAGGGTGTCCACCAATTCCCCATCTTTCTGCCTCTCATCCAGCAATATCGATGGATATCTCCATGTCGTCGTCGAAGAGTTGTCGAGAATTTGGTCTCCATAATTGCTCCCCAACTGTCTCACTACTACCTCCCCCCCATGCTTTGCAGGCGGCGATACCAGTCGAAGGCGGCTCCACGAAGAGTGCCAACGAAGGACCGTACCATCAGAGGCTCATTACCAGAGATAACCCCCAGGTGCGATTTGAAGTAAATCAAATGCTGAGTGGGTGAACCCATCCCATTAAACGGCGTGAAGTTAATTAGATTGAACTTCGCCGGATATGGGATCGATTCCCATTCTCTTGGGTATGGACAAGGAATGCCTGTTTTCTTCATCTCTTGAGCGGAAATCAACGTATTGATTTTGCTCTCGAGGTTTTTAATCTTCAAGCTTTCACCTGAGTCTTCGTTAGCATTCTCGTTACCACCCCCTGCATTGACGGGAGGATTATTGGTATTACGAGCTTCATTCGTATCCTCGTCTTCCAGATTAACCGGGTTACGACGACTTGGCTCGCCTTGCTGGTTCGTCAATGCTTGGATTTGTTGGTCATGCATTTCTCTCATGTTTTGCATGGCCATCTGCATTTCGAACCTGAAGGTTTCCTGTTGCTTAGCTAAGGCGTCTTCAAGCATTTTGGCCACTTGCTCCGCACTTATCATAAATGCCTCGCGGGGTTGTCCCTCGCTGGATACTGTATTGTCTGATGCAACCGCGGAGCCAGCATCAGATTCTTCATCTTCTGAGGGGAGCCTTGTTCGAACCCTACCGTAGGTTGCCCGCTTGATGGTTCCGGACTGCAAACGGGTTCTAGGCCGGGATGCTTTCAGAATCGATTCAAGGTTATCTCGCGCCGATGTCCCTCTGCTGGTCATGTTGGTGGTGACCCTCGGAAATTCTCCCTCTTCAACCACCGTTCTTCTTCGTCGGAAACGCCTAGGCCTTGTATTCGGCGTTTCGGTACTGAACCTTTCAAAAACCAAAACTCGTTCGGGGACCGCCTTGATGCAGCTGCATTCAGACAATACTGCCTGAATGAGTTTGGAACAGGGACACTGAGTTTCCTGTTCTTGGGGACTCCTTTTTCTGGTTTTATTCGTACCCCCAGCACGATAGTACAACTTGTCTGCTTGACAATCGGAGTAACCTATCGTGTGTTGGCACGACTTCTCAGGTATAACACTATCGTCATCGGACGATAATGTTTCCTTCTGAGGGGGAACTGCCTTCTTAGGGCTTTCAAAAGTCACGCGCCTCGAAACATGTCTTTTTGGGCATGAGTTCTCGGCGGGCTCCTGGACTTCAATGCGCAAGTTGGTGCGCATGACTGCCCTGGTCTCTTTGTCATGTTGGAGGTGACGGCGACCCCCAGCATGCTGCGTCGTCCGGGGCTTCTTCATCGGGCCCAAACGATCTTGGACGGGAGCTTTGCCTCTCTCGTCGGGAATCGGACCGAGGCGCTCCAAGACTGGCTTCTTCCTTTGGGACGATTCTGCATGATCTCCCGGAGAAGTTATTGGGATTACCGGCGACTTTGGTTGATTCACCGGGAGTTGAATTTTGGTTGGAGGCTGCTTCGGCCTCCACACTTGGCGGGTTGGTGGCGGCTTCTTGGCCACTCTTTCTTTCTTCAATTCCTCGGCCTTCTGCACGAGGATTCTTGCTTGTGCAAGTAATGCGCGGCGTTTGTGAATCCGCTCTTCGAGTGTCGAACGGTTCCGTTTGACCCGGATCCATTCGCTCGTCGGCGGTTTGGAGGAACCGCCATTCTTCAATTGTTGAGGCTGTTTGCCTCTCCTATTCTTCAGATCCGTGTTGTAGCGGACCCCGTCCGTGGACTCCATCGCTTTGGCGAATTGCCGCGCAAGGCGTTGACGTCGCTCTGGCTGGCTCTCTTCGAGAGAGTCACAACGCCTTCAACGGTAGAAGCGTTGACGAGAACAGGTTTGACCTCGTTGGAGGTCGGTGGAACTTCACCTGACGCAACTTTGGCGTCAGCTGGGGGGAGAGCGTTGTTGGCATTCTGGACTTCTTCAAACCAACGAGCTTTTCTCCTGGAGGAGAACTTCTTGGACTTGCGGGGGGAGGTAGATCCGGACGAGGATGAAAGGTACTCCTCGAACTTGGCCTGGTCGAATTCATACTCGACCTCCTCCTCGACCGGGATCGGAATCCGCGGCTGCGACGTGACGATCTCGGCAGCGAGATCGTTGGCTCCCACTGTGGTCGCCAGATTGTTCGCGGTGAAAATTGCCTTCATTGAATTCATTGTCAAAATAACAGCTTTTTGAGTTACAAAGATCCGGTCTTTTTTAGATCCGGTTACAACGAAATCAAAGAAAAAAAATAAAAATTACAACTTTCTCCTTTTGAACAAATCGCGAGCTCCTGTTTTGGCGGTCTCTTGCTTGTGTGGGTTCTTTGCCGACGCCGGGGTTAATCCGTGGACCACCGCGCGATCTAGATCCGGTCGGATCTACACGATTTGACGGGTATTATTCCGCAAAGGGAATAATAGCCGGGGAGGATTAGTTCACCAAGGAAATAATCGTCCAAATCTCGGGATTAAAGGCCAAGCTTTGATCCGGAGTATAGTTTCGTGTAGATCTCAGATCTGAACTTTACCTCTCTCGAACTCCTGCCTTTTGTGACGTGGACGCTCGCCGAGAATCAGATCTGAATCTTCAAGTCCTCAAGTCTTCAAAACTCCAAGCTCGATCTTCAATTCGGCAGAGTTTCGGCTCTCAAAGTTCCAACCTTTTGAAATGAACAACCCATGGCCTATTTATAGGCACCCAGATCTGTGCCCAGGCACAGATCTGGGCTGAGGTGGGTGGCTCGGCCTTGGCCGAGCCCCCCTGAGGTGGCTCGGTTTCGGCCGAGCCCCTCAGGGTGTTTGGGTTTTGTGATTTTGTCCGTTGTATCCGTTTTTGTCCGTGATTCGGTTGTGCGGTTGATTTGTCTTGACTCGATTTGTTGACCTGATTTGGCAGTCGATCCGAATCCTGATTTGGCAGTAAATCCAATTCTGAGTTCGAGTCCGAAACCGATCTTGATTCGATCGTGATTCGTCCGAGTCCGCTCTTGTTTGAATGACTCGTTAATTCCCCGAACTGTTGGCTTGATTCCACGCTCGAATGGATGTATTCCATTGCTTGCGTGCGGTTCGTCAACCTCGTCGCCTCGTTGGTTCGTTGGTTTGTGCCGAGCTATGCTAAGGGACCTATAAGCAATTTTATATGCCTACAGAAGAGTCTCTCTAGATCTGCCCACTTTTGGATACAACTCGCAGGTAGTTTCCTGAACCATTCAAAGGCAACTTCCTTGAGGGTGCCAATGAACAATCGAGCCTGTATGGCATTATTTGATATCATATTCCCAGTCTGTGACTTGAAATGATAGATATGTTGATTCGCTGATCCCGTGCCATCGAAAATTTGTAGCATCGGGACTTCGAACTTTGGAGGATAAGGGGCTGCATCCTATTTGGCAGGATAGGACCTATCAACTCCCTCATCTTGGAGCTCGCTTCTGTAGGCTATAGCATTGAGGCGGACTTTCAATTCTTCCATTTTGGCAGATTGGAGATTCTGCTCGTTCTCAGTCTCTCTTCCTTGATCAGAGGAAGATTCTAGGTTGTGGGCTTCTTGGTCAGAAGCAGCGTCATCAACCACTTTCCCCTTCCTTTTGATTGTGTGAAGTCGGGATGAAGGCACTTTTCTTCTCCGGGAAGATTCTTGCCTAGGTGGCGAACCTGTCTTCTGAGAGTTGGCCTTGTCTGTGAAGATTTGAGTCAACAGGGCCATGATATCATTGAGGGTCTTCTGCTGTGATTTGTGCATGGCATCCTGCTCAGCAACCCTCTTTGATAGATCTTCAGAATTTTCTGCCATGTGGACGAAGCTCTCGTGTTCAACGAAAAAACTTGATGATTGAGACTCCGCAACGACTGAATGTTCGTCATCGGAATTGGTTCCTCTGGCTAACCTCCGATAGTTGATAGGGGGAATAGCTCCTGTTCGTGTCCTAGTACGTTGGTAGATTCCTTCAAACTCGTTAGTGATTTCTCTGACGGTCGGTGAATGACTTGTCTCAGGATCATCGGAACTAGGACCTGATGCTTTCCCTCTGCCGTTCACATTGATAGTGACTTCAAGATACTCGGTCTCTGGGGACTTCTTCCTGTACGAATGTCGTTGTTGGTTAGGCAAAGTAACGTTCGTTAATTGGTCAAACACCAATGGTTTGGCCGCATATGAGCAGCATTGACATCTCGAGAGGACCGTAGGAATCAGTCATTCATATTAGAATGAATGAATGCCTTGTTGCATCAGTCTTCCTCCCAATATGAACTCTCTCAAATATGTTGTAAAAACTCGAGAAGAGTTAATTGCTGATCGCGAGGTTTGAATTGGAACCCCCAGTCTATGATTGGACGGGACTGGCTCCTGATGAACATGGATCTTCTTGAAATGCCTTGAATCAATGGACTTCTTATATCCACCGCTCAATCTAGTTGCGCTACGCAGAGTAGTCGCTCCATGGTATACACCAGGTTTTGTATTGGATTTTGTTACCCGAATGCATGCCTGAGCTCCAGGTGTTGCTGGTGAAACGCCGTCCTGAGGTCTGCATCTTGCTGATGAAACGCAGTCCTGGGGTCTGCATTTTGCTAATGAAACGCAATCCTAGGGTCTGTGTTTTGCTGATGAAACGTGATCTTGAAATCTACATTTTGATTTTGGAACGTACTCCTGAAAGTTGCGTTTTGGTTCTGAAACGCACTCCTGAGAGTTGCGTTTGGTTTCTGGAACGCGCCCCTAAAGGCTGCATTTTGATTGTGCAACGCGCCACCGAGGGCTACGTTTGGCACAAGCTGAGCCCACTCCTTCGGAGGAGGGGCTGTTCGAGCAATCTTGGCTAAAGGAGAGGGCTTCCTTCGACATAGGAGCAATAATTGGAGCTTTAGTCTCCTTGAAGACTTTGCGGTACTTACGCATAGCCTTGGGGCTAAGGGATCCGAAGGAGAGTAACTCCTCATACTTGGCATGATTGAACTCCACAATGAGAGTCTCGACCTTGGTTCCAGCGAGATTGACGTTGGATTACGCCACCACTTCTTCGTCAGAGAAGCTAGTCCCCAGCGGAGTCGCCATCTTTTATTTAATGAAAATTTTGCAGTAAAAAGAATGAAAGAAATTTGATTTGTATTCTCTCAATCTCAATTACAATTTGGATTGCTGAATACAAAAGAGAGGAGAATTGATCTGAATTCTCTCCTTTGTTTAATTCTGGATTCTTCACGGTAGCGATGGAATGCCTCCTTCGAATGCTCGCGTCGAGTTTGCTCTCCGTTGACGATCCGAACGTCTTGATCCACTGGAAAGGTATCTCCTCCTCATGATTTGATGCTATGGAGAACTTGCAAAGCAAGTTTTAAAGAACTCTTGATGAGTTGATAACTCTGAACAAGTTTGAAACTCTATGAAAGAGTTGATTTAACCGAAAATCAGTTTGACAAGCCAAGGCCGAGGGCTCCAAGGAACTTTTTCACTGTAGGAAGCTCCAAGATGATCTGTTGCCGGAAGCTCGAAGATGATCCAAGGGAGCCGATCTCTAGATCTCCAAGATACTCCAAGATCCAAAAGCCCGAACTCCGCTGAGTTTACTCCTATTTATAGGAGATTAAGGGGTGTGACCGCCCCCTTAATTCGCTCCTAAGTGGGGCTGAATGGGGTGTAATCGCCCCCTTAAATAGCTCCCTAAATCATGAGGAAATGGTTTTGAAACCGTCCAGTTCATGCTTTGAACGATTCAAACGCTGAAAAATAGCGTTTAGGGCCCGAACTTGGCGTTTTAGACCAAAAACGCAGAGTTGGGCCTATTTTGGTGGCTGAACGGACAGGTCGTGCTGTGTTGTAAATCTGTAATGCAGAGTTGGGACGCAGAGATAAAATCTGTATTTTGGACCTAAGACGCAGAGTTGGGCTCTGCATGAACTCTGCGTTTTGGACCTGAGACGCAGAGTTGGGCTCTGCATGAACTCTACGTTTTGGACCTGAGACGCAGAGTTGGGCTCTGCATGAACTCTACGTTCTGAGTCCACGAACTCTGTGTCTGGACTTGAATGCTTGGCATGGCCTCTGCATTTTGACTCTGGAACGTGGGCATTGTAGGTGTCAAAAAATGCTGAGACATATCCAAACACAGCTCAAAAGGAAGTCATCCAAAATGTCAAAAAAAGAACACAAGTATAGACTGTCTCGCACGCGAGACAGTCTTTACTGTCTCGCACGTGAGACAGACTTGACTGTCTCGCCGCGAGACAGACTTTTACTGTCTCGCCCACGCGAGACAGTCTTTACTGTCTCGCCGTGCGAGACAGAATTTACTGTCTCGCACGTAAGACAGCTCTCAGAGGGTCAAAACTACTTTGCATAACCACCAACACATGGCCACTAACTATTCAAGAACGTGGGAAACGTCATGGGCGAGAATCACATTGATAACTACCAAAATAACGGAGTTTGAAACGTGGGAAGGCAGTTATAGCGAAAACTGTCAGGAATATTCCTTTTCCAAGACAGTGTTTACTGTCTCGCGGGACGAGACAGCAAACACTATCTCGCCCGCCGAGACAGCAAACACTGTGCAATCCCTTGAGATTCGAGCTTTGACTTGATCTTAAGAAGAACGACTATCTTACTTTGATAAGATATCGTTTCAAATTCTCACTTCGATAAACGAAGGAAGAATCATTAAACCCATCACGATTCAATCAGAATCTGTGATTTGGTGGTCCACGAGTCAAAGCGCTCCCGGCACAGGCAAAGATCCGACGCGAGCAGCGATCCAAACAACGATCTTGCGTTTGTTTCTAAAAAGTTGTAATTTTCTTTTTGTTGTGTAAAAGGAGTCTTATAAAAAGACTATCTCTTTTGAATTTGTTGTAATCGACCGAAGATATAATGAATTCCACAACGAAGTCAACTTTTGACGTAAACAAACTGGCGACCACAGTGGGAGCCAACGGTCTCGCTGTCGAGACCGTCGTGTCGCAGCCAACCATCAAGATCCCGGTTGAATCAACGGTCGAGTACGAGTTCGACCAAGCGAAGTTTGAGGAGTATTTATCATCCTCATCTGTAAAGTCTTCCTCGCCTCGCAAATGCAGGAAGATTTCATCTTTGTTGAAGTTGTCAAACACTACAGATGAAGACTCTCGCTTAATTGTTGCTGAGGATTCTACTCGCAACCTCTCTGCTCATAATGACTCTTCTTCAATTATGGAGTCATTAAATCAAAGCCCGACGGCATTGACGAAAAGAGCTCGTCAGAGACAACGCCAACGCTGCGCTCGCCAAATGGCTAAGGCCTTGGAGTAACCCGACGGAGTTCGTTATCATGCGGACTTAGAGTCGAAGAGGCATCGAGTTGTTCAGTTGTCTCAACGACCAATCACTTATGTCTCTGCTAAACTCACGACGGAAGAATGGACTATTGTCAAAAGGACTCGTTCGACCCTTAAAGAATGTATACAAAAATGTCGTGCAAACGCTGCTCATGCCCGTGCTCTCTTACAATAAAGACGAGAAAGGATGAAGGAAACGGTGGCCAAAGAACCACCGAAACTCTGCCAAGTTTGGATTCCAAAGTCTGAAGTTGTAAAAAATCAGCATTCGGAGCCCGTTAGGACTCCACACCCGCAAGGGGGTGGTTCTAAACGTATGACTCTTGACATAACCTTGGATCGCTCAGAGGCGACGACAAGTCATCCTGAGTATGTTAACAAGGTTCAAACACAAAAACAGAAGATAGGTTGCTCTGGTCACCATGCTGACGAGTTGTACTATCAAACTAAAGGTGGAAACAAATCACATAAAAGGACTGTTCGAGAAATGAATCGTCATTGTGTATGTGAAAAACTTATCAAAGCAGTGTTGTCCAAATGCAACTGCTTTAAAGCCATTCCGCCGAAAGTTTCTGTGTTCCAGATACTTTCTACTGAAATGTGAAAGTCCAAACCGAGACGTTTCAACAAGAAGCTTGTTATTCAAGAGGATGAATTCCCTGAAGTCACCATCAACATGGCCGATAAAGGAAAATCTAAGTGGCATTCAAGTGAACCAAACCCCGACTTTTCCCCGTGAGGAAAAGTCGATTCAAGAATTGCCCGACGGATGTCTCGACTCCAGCTAGGAGCTATCAGGCGTAGAGACTATAATAGAATGCAAGAAGGAATGTCCTCGGAGGATGAATTCTCGGACACTTGTTCTGCAATCGCTTCTGATGATACAATGTCTAGCACGGGACAAACCAGAGAAGTACTCACGATCACCCCTGATCAGTTTGCTCAAATGCTTCAAGAAGCTCTGAGCCGAAGTGAAGACAGAAATGGAGTTAGCTATCCAACAAATGAGAGAAGTGCTAACTCAACGGCCTCAACCTTCTGAGTCCAGTCAGCGAGCTGACCCCACCCGCCACACTCAGAATGTGGAAGATGATAGTGATCCAGAAGTGGATGAAGTCATTATGGCTGATACACCTTCCAATAGCAATAACACTGGGGGTGGTTTAACGCACCCTCCTAATAACGATATTGGGGGTAGTTAAATGGCACCTCTTACAGGGGGTGGCCTAACTCATTCTCCTCAACGTCCTTCGAATGAAGACATAGACGATGACGAGAAAATGAAAGAGCGTGAAAACAAAGTCAATGCTTTGATGACGGCTCAAGAAGTGAAAAAGACGGGTATTCCATGTCCCTATCCATGCTTTGATGACGGCTCAAGAAGTGAAAAAGACGGGTATTCCATGTCCCTATCCAAGAGAATGGGATTTAATACCGTACCCGGCAAAATTCAATCTGATTAACTTCACACCGTTTGACGGGAAGAGCTCGCCTATTCAGCACTTGATTTATTTCAAGTCTCATTTGGGCATGATCTCTGGAAACGAGGCTTTAATGGTCCGGTCATTCGTTGGCACCCTTCGTGGGCCCGCCTTCGATTGGTACCGACGGCTCAAACCAGGGAACATCAATTGCTGGGATGACATGGAAAGTTTGTTCCTCAGTAACTTCTTCGATGATGACACCGAAGTGTCAGTCGGAACCCTTTTGGATGAGAAGCAAAAAGACGGAGAATCTATTGATAATTTTGTCAAGCGCTTCCGTGACAAAGCAATGAATTGCAGAGATCCTGTTACAGAGGAGTTTATCCTGCAAACATGCCACAATAATCTCTCTATCGATGTCCTGGAAACCCTGGGGGTCATACCATCCAAAACTTAGAAATATTTTAAAATGCACGGTGAACAAGCTGAACACTTTCTTAAAAGAAAGAAAGCTGGGAGAAACCGATCGACGACATCTGCAATCACTGGGAACACGACTCCCGATCCGAGGTTTCAAAAGGAGTATTCTTTCGAAGATGATGAAGCTCCAGCCATCTTGAAATACCTCATCGCCAACGACAAGATTGAGCTACCACCTATTAAAGATCAGGAGGGAGCTCCACAAATTGAACGATCAAACCTTTAAACAGTTAGGATCGTCTCAAATTCCCATCTTGGTCAAACCTTTAAACAGTTAGGACCAAAGCCAAAATCCCCTCTCGATTCGTTCCATGAACGAGAGGTCCACAAATTGAACGATCAAACCTTTAAACAGTTAGGATCGTCTCAAATTCCCATCTTGGTCAAACCTTTAAACAGTTAGGACCAAAGCCAAAATCCCCTCTCGATTCGTTCCATGAACGAGAGGTCCACAAATTGAACGATCAAACCTTTAAACAGTTAGGATCGTCTCAAATTCCCATCTTGGTCAAACCTTTAAACAGTTAGGACCAAAGCCAAAATCCCCTCTCGATTCGTTCCATGAACGAGAGGTCCACAAATTGAACGATCAAACCTTTAAACAGTTAGGATCGTCTCAAATTCCCATCTTGGTCAAACCTTTAAACAGTTAGGACCAAAGCCAAAATCCCCTCTCGATTCGTTCCATGAACGAGAGGTCCACAAATTGAACGATCAAACCTTTAAACAGTTAGTATCGTCTCAAATTCCCTTTTGGTCAAACCTTTAAACAGTTAGGACCAAAGCCAAAATCCCCTCTCGATTCGTTCCATGAACGAGAGGTCCACAAATTGAACGATCAAACCTTTAAACAGTTAGGATCGTCTCAAATTGCCCATTTGGTCAAACCTTTAAACAGTCAGGACCAAAGCCAAAATCCCCTCTCGATTCCTTCCATGAACGAGAGGTCCACAAATTGGACGATCAAACCTTTAAATAGTTAGGATCGTCTTAAGTACCCATTTGGTCGAACCTTTAAACAGTTAGGACCAAAGCCAAAATCCCCTCTCGATTCGTTCCATGAACGAGAGGTCCACAAATTGAGCGATCAAACCTTCCTACAGTTAGGATCGTCTCAAAACCCCCCGCTTGGTCAAACCTTACTACAGTTAGGACCACAACCAAAATCTCCTTTCGATTCATTTTTTGCGAACGAAGGGTCCACTTTTGAATTGAGTAATCAAACCTTATGACAGTTAGGATTATTCAAACCAATCCAGATTCTCTAAGTGGAGATCCCACTTTGAGTTTCTTTACTCCAGGAGATAGAATATAAAATTCTTTCTCTCCGATTCTGGGTTTATCTCTACCAACAAACAAGAGACCAGGAGATAGAATATAAAATTCTTCCTCTCCATCATCGGGTTCATCTCTACCAACAAACAAGAGACCAGGAGATAGAATATAAAACTCTTCCTCTCCATCATCGGGTTCATCTCTACCAACAAACAAGAGACCAGGAGATAGAATATAAAATTCTTCCTCTCCATCATCGGGTTCATCTCTACCAACAAACAAGAGACCAGAATACTCCAATAGGTATACGAGTCTAAACTATTTCCCTAATCTCAACAGGAAGTTTCTGGAGAATATTACTCAAAATATTCTTAAGAATAACCTGATAACCTCCCAACGGGTATATGAGGTTAAACTGTCTCCCGAACACTCCAATAGAGTATATGAGTATAAACTATTTCTTTATTCTTCGACGGCAGTTCAAATTCAAGACTTCGACAACGGTCACGCGATAAACGCAGCACCGGAGGAATTTTAGCTATTCTA
Source organism: Asparagus officinalis (assembly GCF_001876935.1). Lineage (NCBI taxonomy): Eukaryota > Viridiplantae > Streptophyta > Magnoliopsida > Asparagales > Asparagaceae > Asparagus > Asparagus officinalis. The sequence continues at coordinate 67,805,774 of NC_033803.1, read as the reverse complement.
CAAAGCGCTGAATAGGCTAAAAGATGAAGAAGTCAAGGATTGAAGCCATTCACAAACCATTCTACGCAATTTCCTCAACAAAGCACTGGAGAAATTACAGGGAAAGCTTATCATATCCAAAGTGTCCCAGACCCCTCTCTAAAAAAATGATGAGTCTGAGATACTTTGGAGGGGGTATCTGTAGACATCAAAAAATGCTTACAGACATTCAAACACCACTCAAGACGATATAGAAGAACAATATACACGTCATCAAGCAACATATGGCGGCGCGGCAGGACATGGTGCCGCGGCTAAGGCGCGGCAGACCAAGGTGCCGCGGCTAAGGCGCGGCAGACCAAGGTGCCGCGGCTAAGGCGCGGCAGACCAAGGTGCCGCGGCTAAGGCGCGGCAGACCAAGGTGCCGCGGCTAAGGCGCGGCAGACCAAGGTGCCGCGGCTAAGGCGCGGCAGACCAAGGTGCCGCGGCTAAGGCGCGGCAGACCAAGGTGCCGCGGCTAAGGCGCGGCAGACCAAGGTGCCGCGAGACAGCAAACACTGTCTCGACAGCCGAGACAGCAAATGCTGTCTCGCGAGCTTGTTTTCCGCCAACTGTTCATAGGGGTTATAAATACCCCCCGAAGGCCATTTTTGAGGGGGGCGGGTCATTTTTGAGGACTTTGGAGCAGAGAGAGCAGAGTTCCTGAGCTTCCGGCAATTCCTTGAGATTCGAGCTTTGACTTGATCTTAAGAAGAACGACTATCTTACTTTGATAAGATATCGTTTCAAATTCTCACTTCGATAAACGAAGGAAGAATTATTAAACCCATTTCGATTCAATCAGAATCTGTGATTTGGTGGTCCACGAGTCAAAGCGCTCCCGGCACAGGCAAAGATCCCACGCAAGCAGCGATCCAAACAACGATCCTGCGTTTGTTTCTAAATAGTTGTAATTTTCTTTTTGTTGTGTAAAAGGAGTCTTATAAAAAGACTATCTCTTTTGAATTTGTTGTAATCGACCGAAGATATAATGAATTCCACAACGAAGTCAACTTTTGACGCAAACAAACTGGCGACCACAGTGGGAGCCAACGGTCTCGCTGTCAAGACCGTCGTGTTGCTGTCTACCATTAAGATCCCGGTTGAATCAACGGTCGAGTATGAGTTCGACCAAGCGAAGTTTGAGGCGTATTTATCATCCTCATCTATAAAGTCTTCCTCGCCTCGCAAATGCAGAAAGATTTCATCTTTGTTGAAGTTGTCAAACACTACAGATGAAGACTCTCGCTTAATTGTTGCTGAGGATTCTACTTGCAACCTCTCTGCTCATAATGACTCTTCTTCAATTAAGGAGTCATTAAATCAAAGCACGCCGGCATTGACGAAAAGAGCTCGTCAGAGACAACGCCAACGCTGCGCTCGCCAAATAGCTAAGGCCTTGGAGCAACCCGACAAAGTTCGTTATCATGCGGACTTAGAGTCGAGGAGGCATCGAGTGGTTCAGTTGTCTAAACGACCAATCACTTATGTCTCTGCTAAACTCACGACGGAAGAATGGACTATTGTCAAAAGGACTCGTTCGACCCTTAAAGAACGTATACAAAAACGTCGTGCAAACGCTGTTCATGCCCGTGCTCTCTTACAACAAAGACGAGAAAGGATGAAGGAAACCGTGGCCAAAGAACCACTGAAACTCTGCCAAGTTCGGATTCCAAAGTCTGAAGTTGTAAAAAATCATCATTCGGAGCCCGTTAGGACTCCACACCCGCAAGGGGGTGGTTCTAAACGTATGACTCTTGACATAACCTTGGATCGCTCAGAGGCGACGACAAGTCATCCTGGGTATGTTAACAAGGTTCAAACACAAAAACAGAAGATAGGTTGCTCTGGTCACCATGCTGACGAGTTGTACTATCAAACTAAAGGTGGAAACAAATCACATAAAAGGACTGTTCGAGAAACGAATCGTCATTGTGTATGTGAAAAACTTATCAAAGCAGTGCTGTCCAAATGCAACTGCTTTAAAGCCATTCCACCGAAAGTTTCTGTGTTCCAGATACTTTCTACTGAAATGTTAAAGTCCAAACCGAGACGTTTCAACAAGAAGCTTGCTATTCAAGAGGATGAATTCCCTGAAGTCACCAGCAACATGGCCGATAAAGGAAAATCTAAGTGGCATTCAAGTGAACCAAACCCTGACTTTTCCCCGGGAGGAAAAGTCGATTCAAGAATTGCCCGACGGATATCTCGACTCCAGCTAGGAGCTATCAGGCGTAGAGACTATAAGAGAATACAAGAAGGAATGTCCTTGGAGGATGAATTCTCGGACACTTGTTCTACAATCGCTTCTGATGATACAATGTCTAGCACGAGACAAATCAGAGAAGTACTCACGATCACCCCTGATCAGTTTGCTCAAATGCTTCAAGAACCTCTAGCCAAACAACGTGAAGAAATTAGAGCTGAGATGAAGACAGAGATGGAGTTGGCTATCCAACAAATGAAGGAATTGCTAGCTCAACGGCCTCAACCTCCAGAGTCCAATCAACGAGCTGAATCCAACCGCCACACTCAGAATGTGGCAGATGATAGTGATCCAGAAGTGGATGAAGTCATTATGGCTGATACACCTTCCAATAGCAATAACACTGGGGGTGGTTTAATGCACCCTCCCAATAACGATATTGGGGGTAGTTCAATGGCACCTCTTACAGGGGTGGCCTAACTCATTCTCCTCAACGTCCTTCGAATGAAGACATAGACGATGACGAGAAAAAAAAAGAGCTTAAAAACAAAGTCAATGCTTTAATGAAGGCTCAAGAAGTGAAAAAGACGGGTATTCCATGTCCCTATCCAAGAGAATGGGATTTAATACCATACCCGGTAAAATTCAATCTGATTAACTTCACACCGTTTGACGGGAAGAGCTCGCCTATTCAGCACTTGATTTATTTCAAGTCTCATTTAGGCATGATCTCTGGAAATGAGGCTTTAATGGTCCGGTCATTCGTTGGTACCCTTCGTGGGCCCGCCTTCGATTGGTATCGACGGCTCAAACCAGGGAACATCAATTGCTGGGATGATATGGAAAGTTTGTTCCTCAGTAACTTCTTCGATGATGACACCGAAGTGTCAGTCGGAACCCTTTTGGATGAGAAGCAAAAAGACGGAAAATCTATTGATAATTTTGTCAAGCGCTTCCGTGACAAAGCAATGAATTGCAGAGATCCTGTTACAGAGGAGTTTATCCTGCAAACATGCCACGATAATCTCTCCATCGATGTCCTGGAAACCCTGGGGGTCGTACCATCCAAAACTTGGAAAGATTTTAAAATGCGCGGTGAACAAGCTGAACACTTTCTTAAAAGAAAGAAAGCTGAGAGAAGCCGACCGACGACATCTGCAATCACTGGGAACGCGACTCCCGATCCAAGGTTTCAAAAAGAGTATTCTTTCGAAGATGATGAAGCTCCAGCCATCTTGAAATACCTCATCGCCAACGACAAGATTGAGCTACCACCTATTAAAGATCAGGAGGGAGCTAAGAGGGTTACGGATCCAAACTACTGCGCGTACCACAGAAGGGTTCTTCATCCCACCGAGATTTGCTTCGGACTCAAAAATAAAATCCAAGCATTAATTGACTCCGGTGTCATAATGGCGAAACAAGCCAAATAAAGACGATGCAAAACTCCATTGGATACACGAGTATAAACTGTTCTCCTTAACTCCATGGGATACACGAGTATAAACTGTTTTCCCCTAACTCCGAAGAGTATACGAGTATAAACTGCTTCTTCATGTAACTCCAAAGAGTATATGAGTATAAACTGCTTCTCATTCCTCCAACCGGTATACGAGGTTAAACTGCCCCCTGATACTCCAATAGGTATATGAGTCTAAACTGTTTCCCACTCTTGACGGGAAGTTCCTGGAGAATTATTTTACATGTAATATTCTTAAGGATAACCCGGTCATGTGACTCAGTATGATGTTAGACCCATTTTCGCGAAGAAAGCTGGGGGTGGGTGGTTCGTGTAACGAAAGTTCCCAAAAGAATGTTAAATATAATTTTCTCAGGGATAACCTGATTATTACAAACAAAGTGATAAACACTATATCCCCATGGTGATTTCCGAATACTCTTTTGCTGAGATGAGAAGTTAGGATCGTCTCAAATTCCCATCTTGGTCAAACCTTTAAACAGTTAGGACCAAAGCCAAAATCCCCTCTCGATTCGTTCCATGAACGAGAGGTCCACAAATTGAACGATCAAACCTTTAAACAGTTAGGATCGTCTCACTGCCCATTTGGTCAAACCTTTAAACAGTCAGGACCAAAGCCAAAATCCCCTCTCGATTCCTTCCATGAACGAGAGGTCCACAAATTGGACGATCAAACCTTTAAACAGTTAGGATCGTCTCAAGTAGCCATTTGGTCAAACATTTAAACAGTTAGGACCAAAGCCAAAATCCCCTCTCGATTCGTTCCATGAACGAGAGGTCCACAAATTGAGCGATCAAACCTTCCTACAGTTAGGATCGTCTCAAAACCCCCGCTTGGTCAAACCTTACTACAGTTAGGACCACAACCAAAATCTCCTTTCGATTCATTTTACGAACGAAAGGGTTTACTTTTGAATTGAGTAATCAAACCTTATGACAGTTAGGATTATTCAAACCAATCCAGATTCTCTAAGTGGAGATCCCACTTTGAGTTTCTTTACTCCAGGAGATAGAATATAAAATTCCCCTCTCCAATTCCGGGTTTATCTCTACCAACAAACAAGAGACCAGGAGATAGAATATAAAATTATTCCTCTCCGATTCCGGGTTCATCTCTACCAACAAACAAGAGACCAGAAGATAGAATATAAAATTCTTCCTCTCCGATTTCGGGTTTATCTCTACCAACAAAAAAGAGGCCATATTACTCCAATAGGTACACGAGTCGCCACTGTTTTCATACATTCGACAGGCAGTTTCTGGAGAATATTAATCTGAATATTCTTAAGGATAACCTGACGAATTCTCAATGGACATACAAGCATCAATCTGGAAATACCAGCCTCGATTCAAGATCTCAACAACGGTCAAGCGATAAACGCAGTGCTGGAGAAGCATTAACTATTCTAAAAGGAATTGAATAGATTAATGGATGAAGGGATCAAGAGCTGGAGCCATTTTACAGATTCTTCTACACGATCTACTCAATCAAGTATTGAAAGGATCATAAGTAAGACCTATCTTATCCAAAGCATCCCAAAACTCCTCTATAAAAGATTGAGTCTGGAATACTTTGGAGGGGGTATCTGTAGGCGTCAAAAAATACTGAGAGATATCCAAACACAGCTCAAAAGGAAGTCATCCAAAATGTCAAAAAAAGAACACAAGTATAGACTGTCTCGCACGCAAGACAGTCTTTACTGTCTCGCCATGCGAGACGGTGTTTACTGTCTCGCCATGCGAGACGGTGTTTACTGTCTCACGTATGAGACAGTGTTTACTGTCTCGCACGCGAGACAGCTCTCGAAGGATAAAAAACTGTTTTGTATAACTTTCGACACGTGTCGATTAACTGTCAAAGAACATGGGGAACGTCGTGGGCGAGAATCACGTGAATAACTACCAAAATAACGGAGTTTGAAATGCATAACCACCAACATGTGGCCACTAACTATTCAAGAATGTGGGAAACGTCGTGGGCGAGAATCACGTTGATAACTGCCAAAATAACGGAGTTTGAAACGTGGGAAGGCAGTTACAGTGAAAACTATCAGGAATATTCCTTTTTCGAGACAGTGTTTATTGTCTCGCGGGCCTAGACAGCAAACACTGTCTCGACAGCCGAGACAGCAAATGCTGTCTCGCGAGCTTGTTTTCCGCCAACTGTTCATAGGGGTTATAAATACCCCCCGAAGGCTATTTTTGAGGGGGGCGGATCATTTTTGAGGACTTTGGAGCAGAGAGAGCAGAGTTCCTGAGCTTCCGGCAATTCCTTGAGATTCAAGCTTTGACTTGATCTTAAGAAGAACGACTATCTTACTTTGATAAGATATCGTTTCAAATTCTCACTTCAATAAACGAAGGAAGAATCATTAAACCCATCACGATTCAATCAGAATCTGTGATTTGGTGGTCTACGAGTCAAAGTGCTCCCGGCACAGGCAAAGATCCCACGCAAGCAGCGATCCAAACAACGATCCTACGTTTGTTTCTAAAAAGTTGTAATTTTCTTTTTGTTGTGTAAAAGGAGTCTTATAAAAAGACTATCTCTTTTGAATTTGTTGTAATCGACCGAAGATATAATGAATTCCACAACGAAGTCAACTTTTGACGCAAACAGGCATGACCTCTGCGTTTTGATGTTGTAACACAGGGATGACCTCTGCGTTTTGATGTAGTAACACAGGAATGACCTCTACGTTTTGATGGTGTAATGTAGGGATGACCTCTGTGTTTTGATGTGAAGAGACCATCAATTTGTGGTCTCTTTTGCTGGAACGTTGCAAAGACCGTCATCTTGTAATCTTCATCTTGGCTCCTTGAAAATATGAGAGTCCTCAGATTGTAACTCCTGATGTTGATTGTGAAGGCTGCTGATTAGAGCTTTTATCAGTTGTCGTGAAGGTCGTTAGATTGTAACCTTCATCGATCTATATAAAAATCTTTAAATTGTAACTTCTGAAAGTCATCAGATTGTAACTTCCATCATTGGTGTTTGACGGGGGATCAGTTATCTGCTGTGATTTTTAGACAGCTTACAATGAACAAGAAATAAATCTAACTAAATTACAAAAGATATGAAAATGTAAGAAAATAAATCTACTCTACAAATTAAAATACAAAATAAAATAAAGACAAGAAAATAAACCTACTCTACAAGACATGAATGTAAATCTAAACTAATAAGCAATAAGAAAGAAATTACTTAAAAGAAATAAGAAATAAAAGAGAAAATTAAAATAAAAGAAAACCTTCAAATTGATCTTCATCTCCATCATCATCATCAAACAAAGAGAAAAAAATTTAAAAGTGGTGAAAAAATTCTTTTATTGAAGGTAACAAAAGTTACAAAATTGGAAGGTCATCACAATTAAGAGTACCATCCTCTTGAAATAGAGTTACAAAATTTTTTACACCCTCAACCTCTCACTTTTTATCCCTATTTATAGTAAATAACAATGAATGAGAGCCCTTGGATGAAGACTTAAGCCCTAAGGAATCATTTTTAGCCTTTGAGCTTTTGGGCTTGGATTCTTAGGCCTTTTGCTTGTTTTGAGCTTTTGGGCTTGGATTCTTAGGCCTTTTGCTTGTTTTCTTCATTAATTCAATGGGCTTTTGTTGAGAGAAGAGATCTTGGGCTTTGTCTTCATTAATCTTCAAATTCTTTCCATAATTACTTCTCCAGCGTAGAAATTCAAATTGTGCTTCTTTGTACGAATATTTGCTCGTGATATGTTCTAATTTTAGAGATATCATAAATACAAAAGTTATAGATCTCGTTGTCAGCTTTCCAGAGAATATTTATTCAGCCAATTCTAAATTGATACGAGACAGATATGACCAAAACACCAAAAATTATCGAGATGTCCAGATTGCACGATTTTTTTCCTTTTTCACCAAACTTCTTCATTTGTTCTTTGATGGTATATTTATTTTTCTTGGGCTTTTAGGATTGGACTTTTAGGCTTGTTGCTTGTATTCTTCTTTAATTCTTTAGGGCTTATTGAGAGAAGTGATCTTGGGCTTTTATTCTTTATTAACGTGCAATTAAAGATAAAAACAATTATTAATGGTATATTTATTCATTAAAAATAGATATGAGGGTATAAAATTATAATAAAAATTTAATTATCAAATATCCCCACACCTAAACTTTTAATAGTCCTCTAGCAAAGAAAGAAATTAATAATCCTAACTTACTTTCGCTAGAATCGCAGTTTATTTAGCGCATACAACAAGCCTTTAAACCCGTAGGTTACCCTAGATGACGAGTTGTAGTCTTGTGAGGGTTTGCAGTAAATATACCCACAAAATTTAGTCAACTTGCCAATTTAAAAAGGTCAGTAAATAACTAAATTTACTCGATAAATTTAGACAATCTAATTGAAGCTAGTTATTACTCAAGAAAACGTTTTTATATATAACTCCAAAGTGAATTTCCTAGAAAGTCTTCTCATTATAATAATACAAAACCAAGTGAAACTTAGAAATTTAATTAAAAGTTTTTGAAAGAACATGCTGACTCTTTGTTTTAAATAATTTTTAAATCTCTTGATAAAAAAATTTCAAGATCATATATAAAAATATAACAATATATAAAACATTTGTTAGTAAAAAAAATTCAACTATTTCTTCCTTGGTGAATTTTTCTACTTTAACGGGCTTTCTAAGTGACCATTTAATGAGTTTTAGGCCAATGAATCCCAACCCAATATGGATTAGGTCATTAAGTATGGAAATACTCGTTGGCCTTAATTACTCGGTCAACTTAGGTTTTATAAGATAGAATCACCTTGAAATCAAGAGTTTTTTTTTCTTTTTTTCTTTTTTTTGGTACTCATTTTTCGCACTCTTCTTTTGCAAGAATAGTTTTTACATGTATATATTCTGAAAAATATGCAAATCAAGACAACTTGAAAAATTATTTTCAACTCTAAGTTAAGCATGCAAAAAAATTATTATTTTAATTAAAAGTCCAAGTTAAGGCTTTAGTAAAGTATACTACTTTGAAAATTATTTCTTAAGAAATTTATTTAGAGTTATCATTAAAGGTAAACTTGAGTATATAACAAACTAGGGATTAGAAAATTTAAACTTTATCAAATGAATCAATTATTACTTAGCTATATTAATTTGGCAAGTGACAATTTTTTTATATTTTTTTTAAGAAAGAAAGAAAATAAAAAATTTGTGAAAAAAATGCAACAAAAAGGAAAATAAAGAGGAAGAAATAACTACTTTCCACCCCCCCCCCCCCCACACCCACACTCCTTAATGTAAACTTAAATTGTGTATTGTCCTTAATGCAAATTCTATGATGCACAAAGTAATACAGATAAGAAGTAAAGAACTTACATTTGGTCGACTGATCTACAATTACCTGTGATCCAAGGAGGATGAAAATTCATTCTTCTTCTTTTTGATATATTTTTTGTTTTTTTTCTTTTTTTCCTTCTTTTTTTACAACTAAATAAGAAATTCTCAAATGAGAGAAGAATAAATTCTTTTTATTATTATGAAATAAAACAAAACAAATAATGTAGAATGAAGGGTTCAACATGAAGAGCTCGTATTTTACATTGAATCCTACCTTATTGCTAAAAATTCTCCCTCGTATTTTAAATAAATTCACAATAATATGATCAATGATGTGTGTAAATTTTGAACATTCCAGGGTGTTCAATGATTTTTACAGCAATGTAAGGTAAGTATTATTGGTGTCATGCATTTTGAATTTCTTATTGAACTTAGACTCTTGATTTGTGAAGTTTTTTTTTCTAACAACTAATTCTTCTTTAACAACTTCCTCAACCCCAAGATTCAAGGTTGAGGTATGAAAATTTGGTTGTAGTTTATTTTTCAAAAATCTAAGTTCATTAAGAAAGAGTTCTTCAAATTTTAGTTCAAAGTAGCAAATATTTAACACAGTTTCCATATTCTGACAAACATGATCTACTTCTTCTAAAAATTTTAGCTCCTCACCAAAAATTTCCTCAAAACTAAAACCAGGCTCATCTGTTTCTTTTTCTAGTCTTTTCTAATAACACATATCTTGAAGAACTGGTGGATTAGGATATGTCATGTCTTTGAAAATTGGCTCAAAATGGATTAAATGATTTGTGTTGTCCCTGATCCATGTTCAAAGCAGATTCTTTTAATAATTTTTTTAAAGAAAAAAATATAAGTTTTTTTAAGATTATGAGAAGAAAAAGGAAAAACCTAACTATAACAAATAAAAATAATAATCACTTTGCAATTACTCTAAACTCTAGGGTTAAGCCTAACTCAGCTAGACTAGCTCCTAACCAAAAATTCCTTAAGTGAAAAGATCAAAGTTTTACTCGGTTAGTTAGGTAGGTAAGGATAGTACTTGAGAGAAATCAAAGATCAATTAAGCACTTCGTTCTTTGCAGAGCGCTTTATACAACCCCTAAACATTGTCTTAGACACCAACTAATCCAAGAAAACTTAAACCGGTTCACTTAGGGATTTATTGTTTCTTATTGAGCTCGAGTCCTTAGGAGCCAACGTCTAATGAGTTTTAGGAGGATTAGGTTTGTGTAATAAGGAATTAGTGATTTGTGGGCTAAGGAAAAAGTGATGAAATCCATCACCTTATCTTGATTAGGAGGTTGTCCTTAAGAAATATTTTTAAGTGTGTGCCAAATCAAGATGCTCAACTCACTTTGGTGAATTCCTACTATTATATGCAATGCAACCATTAGGAATTAAAAGCGACTACGAAAGGATGATAAAAAAGAAAATCTTTTTTTATTATTATGGTCAACAATCAAACAAATGTGAGAAAAGAGCTCTTGTTTGAATTTATTTTATTGTTAATATTTATTCAAGTGAAGGGTGAATTTTATTATGGTCGACGAAAATAATTTTTTTTAAGTCCAACTTGTCTCTAATTGTGAAGACTAACTAAAAGGATGGTATTGAAAATACTAGAATGAAGAGTTACCTCAAGCAAATCTTCATTTCCTTAATCTCCAATCCTTGATCTCCAAGTAGTTCTTTCACAAAAAAACACACAAGTTAAAGAACCAAAATAGATAAAATCCTACTTAAGCACCCTCCCCGACAACGCCGCCAAAAACTTGATGCAATATTAACATATACCAAAAATTGTAAGTGCACAACTAATCAAATTATAGTATAAAGAGTTATCAATCCCACGAGGAATGTGTTTGTAAGAAATTATTAGAATCGGTTCTTTTGTTGTGCACGTAACAATTAGAAGTGATGAAATGTGATTGTGGAGAGATATGAGGAGTGTTGTGTATATGTACAAAAGTCGATAAATAAGATTTTAGATGATATAAATGAAGAGTGGATGTGATAAAAAAAATAAAATCATAAGAAAATAAAAATCAAGAAAATAAAAATCAAGAAACAAATAAGAGAAAATCAAGAACTAAGGAAAAATCAAGAAAGAAAAGATTGAGGATTCAATCAAAGATATGAGAAATCTAGAATTAAATTCACTAGCTAATCTCAATTATAAAATATACACTTATCTCTTTTTATCATATTTCACTTTAGATTTATTAAGCATAGACTATCAAACCAATTAAGGAAAGTATAACATATCAAATTATCATCAAAGTAAAATTAATATTCATGATAAGAACAATAACAATATATTAATTCTAGAATTCATAAGCATAACCTATCAAACCATTTAAGATAAGCATAGATTATCAAATTCTTCTTCTACCAATTAGTTCTCTAGTTGATTATCCTATACATGATTATTTTAAGCATAAGAGAATAATTCATACAATATAAATGAAATAAATCTAATTTCATGCAATTCTAAGATTCCGATAAGAATTAGTTCCACATCTTAAGAAATAAATGTTAGCCCTTATGTTTTGATGATGTTTTACAACCACCATTATCGGTACTAATGGCTTATTGAGTGCAAATGTAGTAAATTCTTTTATCAAGCTTGTTAGTGCCATTAATGGAGGATTGGATGGAATATACGCTACAACGATGATATCCAAAGGAGGAGGAGGCATAGTGATGAAGCAATGTTATTTCAAGAACAACAAATTCATATAAAAGCTTCATCCAAACTCAAGCTATATCAAGACTCAAGAATTGTATTCTATGTGAGGATATTAGCTAGTTTTTATTCTCTCTCTAGTATTAGAATGTAGGCAAAGAGTTATTGAATTCACTTAAAGCTATTGGGACTCACACACACGTTTTCATACTTAAGCTTTTAAGCGTTTTTCACAAAATACTATTTTTCACAAGTATGAGGACCTATCTGCAAAATTCTTTTTCCAAACAGTTTGTTTTTAGTATTAAAAACATTTTCCAAAGTTTCATAATTTTCAGAGGTCAAATAAATATTTTCCAAATATTTCTGTTGAGTCAAAATCCTGTTTCCAAAATATGTCAGAATGCGGTCGACCGCACCGGTCGACCGCACTTATGATCTTTCGTCACTGGAGTCTAGAGAGTTTGTCGGTTGACCGGTGCGGTCGACCGAAATCTCGATTTTTCTATCGGTCGACCGCACCGGTCGACCGATGAAGTCTCTGCTTTTCTTCTGTGTTTTCAAAGATGCTCGCGGTCGACCGGATTTTCGGTCGGTCGACCGAATTCATCTTTTCGGTCGACCGAATGTTCTGGCGGTCGACCGAAAGCTTAATCGGTCAACCGAGACTTTTTTCAAACGGTCGTTTTCCTTGTTTACTGTGCTTTCACTTAACTGTGTTTAGCACAGTCTGTGGCAATAGTCTGTATAAGAGATTATTTTCTTAATTGGGAAGATTGGGTTGTGATTTTAAAATGATTAATCTTTCCTATTTAAACCCAGACTTCTTCTTCTTCCCAGTTGCCCTAACTTCTGCAAAAACCAGAGAGACGCTATCTTCCTGAGAAAAATTTTCAAAGTCTGGTTTCTGTGTTTTCTCTCTGTTTTTGTGTGTGTTCACTTCCCAGCTTCAGTACTCTTTCTCTTTGCCATAGGGACTTGTAAAGAGAGAGTCTTGCATTATTTCTATTGCTGTGTGAGTGTGATCTTGTGTAGATCAACTGTGAGGGTGTGGGATCTGTTGAGATCAACTGTGTAGTGAGAGATTGAGAGGGAATCGCTGTGTAGACGAAGTTCCGGCTTCCAAACCGGGTGTGTAGTGGATTTCTCCTCGAGAGTGGGGAGCGGGGACGTAGGTCAGCGGACCGAACCTCGTTAACACATCGCGCGTCAAAGGATAACGATTCCTAACCATATCTCTCTTACTTTGATTGCATTAGTATATTGTGTTTTACTTGTCTTAATTTTTATTGCATAATTAGAGCCTCTTGACCCTAATCAACCCCCCTCTAGGGTCCAACAATAAAAACAAGGAATGAAAAGAAAAGAATAAGAACTAATTACAAAGAAAAGAAATAAGAACAAAGAACTTTACATTATGAACAAGAAATAAATCTAACTAAATTGCAAAAGAAATAAAAAAGTAAGAAAATAAATCTACTCTATAAATTAAAATACAAAATAAAATAAAGACAAGAAAATAAATCTACTCTACAAGACATGAATGTAAATCTAAACTAATAAACAATAAGAAAGAAATTACTAAAAAGAAATAAGAAATAAAAGAGAAAATTAAAATAAAAGCAAACATTCAAATTGATCTTCATCTCCATCATCATCATCAAACAAAGAGAAGAAAATTTAAAGTGGTGAAAAAAAATTATTGAATGTAACAAAAGTTACAAAATTAGAAGGTCTTCTTAATTAAGAGTAACACTCCTCTCCAAATTGTGGCGCCCCTGGGTTCACACAAAGCTGCAGTCCGAGGTGAATCCAAGAATATCAAACCTGTCATGCACCACACCGTGCAATAACATGTTTCACCATCACAATTACTATCTCTCTAGTAGAGTCAACAATAGGTGTAGGAACAAGCAAGTAAAAGATAATACAAAAGATAAATGATGAAATGATAGAAATCAAAACAATACTTCATCATCCAGAAAACGGAAATACAAAGGTCCATGTCTGAGTTAAACAAATCTGGAGATCTCAACAAGTATCAAATATACAATGTCTGATAATATGAAATAAGGCGCACAGCCTTTACAATACTAGAATAAATACTCTCAAGTCTAAACAATACATCTATGGTGGAGCACCAAAATAAAATGTAACTAAACTAGACAGCTGATCACTATAGTGCATCGCCATCAACCTGCGACTCTTTGGCTCCTGGCTCGTTACCTGAAAGGGGGAGGGACAACGAGTGTCAAAGCGCTAGCGAGCAACATCACAACCAACCCCAAGTGATAGGGCTCGTTGTATATGAAAATACAGTTAATATATAATAATATAATATCATCGATCCTACCAAAGGAAGGGTTTTAGTATTTAGGAAACTACAACACGAGCATAGGTACGTCGAACGAAATAATCCAAACAAGGAAACCCTCATGTATATACCTTGTATCTCAAATTGTAAATCTCTAAATACCAAACTCGGAATTTAATACAGGAAACAAACAAATTAAAAGAATACAAAACCCATCTCTACTTCCAAACATAGTGTCATGTCGAACTCACATGAGTGTCATGTCCAAAAATGATTAAGTGTCCAACACATAGACTATATAGATTAAATGTCCAACACATGGACTACATGAAGTAAACGTTCAACACATGGACTGAAAGTAACGAGTGTCCAACGCATGGACTGAATATAACCAATGTCCAATGCATGGACTGTATATAACCAATGTCCAACGCATGGACTAAATATGACCAATGTCCAACGCATGGACTAAATATGACCAATGTCCAACGCATGGACTGAATATGACCAATGTCCAACGCATGGACTGAATATAACCAATGTCCAACGCATGGACTAAATATGACCAATGTCCAACGCATGGATTGAATGAAATGAATGTCCAACACGAGGACTGAAAGGAATGAGTGTCCAACACTAGGACTAAATATAAATGTTGCAAAGTGTAAGTGTCGATGATATTTATACACAAAAGATACACATAGACTCATGTCACCCGTGCCTCGGTGTGCGGATCGGTACTTGTGTCAAAAGTCAACTCACATGTACAGATAAATCACTAACATTGTAAACTAGTGTCAGATAATCGAGGCGACCCCAAAAAGCAACTCAAACAGATCAAAAATCTATAAAACACCTCATCAGTTGACTCATGTGTCGACTGATGCCATCAGTCGTCTCTTGTGTCGACTGATGCCATTAGTCGACTCATTGGTCGACTGAGGAGATCAACCAGAACGACATCAGTTCGCTAGTCGACTGATCGGTCAATTGGGGAACTGACAGAAAACAAAATCAGCTCATCAGTCGACTGATCAGTCGACTGATAGCTGGAAAAATCCAGCCCGTCGGTCGACTGATCAGTCGACCGAACCGACGCAAAACCTGTTATGCAGGTTTTGATTAATTCAATAAAATTTATCTAAAATCATCATCATAAATCCCAAGTATAAAGATACCGATTTTATATATGTACTAAACTAAAATGAAAGTTCTGCATGTAAACATTTATCAAAAACCTTAAACAAAATAAAACATGTTTGATATGTTTTGAAATCAATAAATCATGAATTAACACTTGTCAAACGTTTTCAGATCTAGATCTCTTTAATAAAACGTTGATGATCTTTTTATAAACTAAAAAGCTTAATATTTCGCATCATATACTATAAATATTTATTCTTTGTACTAAAAATACGTTTTAGGCTTAATAAAAACTCATTAAAACTCAATAATTTCGGGTAAAACAAAAGGGATAGAGTTGGGTAAGATGTTACTCGCCTCTGGGGTATTGTAACACTCCTGGATCTGCGAGAGGATGATTCCCCTTTGCTGCAACGTTTGAAACCCGATGAAAATCCTTTGAAACGCCCTAAAATCGCCAAGAACGAACCTAGGGTTTGAGAGAGGAGAGAGGGGGCTAGGGTTTCTTAGATCTGATGGTGAAAAGAGGGGGGGGTTTCGGGTAGAGGAGATCATATATGTACAGCCAGACCCGACCCAAAACCCGAACCAATCAAAACAAACCCGAAACCTGGAAAAACAGGAAAACAGCTCGTCAGTCGACTGATCGGTCGACTGAACTCGTTAGTCGACTGATCGGTCGACTGATCCGGTAGTTTTTCCTATTTCGTGCATGTTTTGCTCATTTGCAAAACCAACGCACAAAACTCTATATACATACACTCATATCATCTCAAATAACTTGTTATCATGTACATCTATGACCTCAAGTATTTATCACAATAATTCACATATATACATAACCAAAAAAAATTACGGGGTTTTACATTCTTCCCCCCTTAAAAATATTTCGTCCTCGAAATTCGGAAATTATATCTAGACTAATAATAATACTAGAAAAACACGCCGAGGGTTTAATTCAACCCTCACGCATACACGTCTCATAAAATTAAACATTAGATAAGCATATAGCGATATTTATACTTTACGATCCAAAATGATAATATTCCCGCTCAACCCCTAACCTAACGGAACTGGTACGTCGGGTGAAAAATCCAAACAAGGAACCCCCCATATATATACCATGTGTCCCGAAATATTAAGAATTAAGCGTAAATATCCTCATCCTAGCGTTAGATGTAAATATAACCATATGTAAATACATAAGTAAATCACATATCCTAATCAATCCACCTCCTCAATAGGTGCAGGTAGACGTGCTGCATAACATATTCGCGTTCCCGAAAATCATCCTCGATGTCTACACTTAACTATCTAAAATGCAAATACTCCCACTTAACCCTTAAACACTCCTGGATCTGCGAGAGGATGATTCCCCTTTGCTGCAACGTTTGAAACCCGATGAAAATCCTTTGAAACGCCCTAAAATCGCCAAGAACGAACCTAGGGTTTGAGAGAGGAGAGAGGGGGCTAGGGTTTCTTAGATCTGATGGTGAAAAGAGGGGGGGGTTTCGGGTAGAGGAGATCATATATGTACAGCCAGACCCGACCCAAAACCCGAACCAATCAAAACAAACCCGAAACCTGGAAAAACAGGAAAACAGCTCGTCAGTCGACTGATCGGTCGACTGAACTCGTTAGTCGACTGATCGGTCGACTGATCCGGTAGTTTTTCCTATTTCGTGCATGTTTTGCTCATTTGCAAAACCAACGCACAAAACTCTATATACATACACTCATATCATCTCAAATAACTTGTTATCATGTACATCTATGACCTCAAGTATTTATCACAATAATTCACATATATACATAACCAAAAAAAATTACGGGGTTTTACATTCTTCCCCCCTTAAAAATATTTCGTCCTCGAAATTCGGAAATTATATCTAGACTAATAATAATACTAGAAAAACACGCCGAGGGTTTAATTCAACCCTCACGCATACACGTCTCATAAAATTAAACATTAGATAAGCATATAGCGATATTTATACTTTACGATCCAAAATGATAATATTCCCGCTCAACCCCTAACCTAACGGAACTGGTACGTCGGGTGAAAAATCCAAACAAGGAACCCCCCATATATATACCATGTGTCCCGAAATATTAAGAATTAAGCGTAAATATCCTCATCCTAGCGTTAGATGTAAATATAACCATATGTAAATACATAAGTAAATCACATATCCTAATCAATCCACCTCCTCAATAGGTGCAGGTAGACGCGCTGCATAACATATTCGCATTCCCAAAAATCATCCTCGATGTCTACACTTAACTATCTAAAATGCAAATACTCCCACTTAACCCTTAATTAAATGGAACAAGTACATCGAGCAAAAAATCCAAACAATCAACCCCTCATATATATACCATATGTTCCGAGTACTTAGGAGTTAAGTGTTAATATCATCATTTCAGTGTTAAACATAAACATCACCATACAAGTAACCATAAGTCATAAACAAGTCATACAAACATTTCATTTATCTGCTCCAACATGTGTGGATGGTCGCGACATATATCCTCCTCGTGCTCCTAAGAAATTTCCTCAACTCCTTTCCGGTTTCTCCGAACTTCCACCAAGGTAAACATCTTGTTTCTAAATTTCTTGTCTTCTCTTAGCAAGTATACAAACTGCGACTTCCATAGTAGTCAAATTATCCTGAAGTTAAAACTCTGGTGCATTCAACACTCGTTGCTACTCTTCATCATGTAAGTGCTTCTTGAGCATTGAAATATGAAATACATTGAGTACGCTAGACACCGATGCGTGCTTCTTGAGCATTGAAATATGAAATACATTGAGTACGCTAGACACCGATGCTGGAAAGTCTAGTCTATATGAAACAGTTCTAGTATGCTCCAAAATCAGTACGCTAGACACCGATGCTGGAAAGTCTAGTCTATATGAAACAGTTCTAGTATGCTCCAAAATCCGAAACGATCCAATATAACTCGGTGCAAACCCTCTCTGTCTTCTGTATCGTTGCACGCCTTCCTTAGGTGATACTTTCGGCCTAACTAACTCTTCAATTTCTGAAACTTTAAGGTTTTTTGTCTCTTATCTGCATAGCTCTTTTGCCGACTTTGATCAGCTAGAATCTGATCTCAGATCAGTATTTCATTAAAAACCAATAATGCCCACTCGTAACATGATTTCCAACACTTGGTTTACTCTCTCTGTCTGACTATTTGTCTGAGGGTGGAATACAATGCTGTAAGATAATCGGCCGCCAAATGAACCCTGGAAACTCCTCCAAAAATGTGAAGTGAACTCTCATCCTCGTTTCGATACAATCATCTCTGGAACTCCATGAAATCAAACTATCTTCCAATTAAATATCCTTGCGTGAGTCTCAGCTGTATAGTTAGTATTTACTGGAACAAAATGTGCCGACTTCATTAGTATATACACTATCACCCCTACAGAATCATTTTCTTTCTTCAACTTTGGCAATCCTACAAGGAAGTCCATAGAAATATTTGCCTACTTCCGCTCCAGAATGGGTAAAGGTTGTAGGGTTCCTACTGATCTCTGATGTTCTGTCTTCACTTGTTGGCAGGTAAAACCTTAGCTACATACTGTGAAATCTTCCTTCGCATGTTGTTCCACTAAAATGTTTCTTTCCGATCCTTGTACATTTTAGTTGTCCCTGGATGCACTGTGTACCGAGCACGATACACCTCGTCAAATAAGTTCCTTTCCAATTGTGCAATAGCTGGTACCACTAATCGGCTCTTCTTTCGAAATCCTTCATCTGTTCCATCGACCAAGTCAGCCTGTAAGAGTCTTAACTGAGCTCTGACTACTCTGTCACTCTAAAATGGTTGTACTGACATAGCTCCTAAAATATATATAATACAATATTCATGCTTCTTGCTCAATGCGTATGCCACAACATTCATTTTTCCCGGATAATACTGAATTTCATATTCTTAATCCTTCTTAAACTTAACCTATCTCCGCTGTCTCTGATTGATTTTTCCTTCTAAAAGGAAAGGTACTTCAAATTCTAATGATTGATGAATAGCTCAAACTATACTCCATATAAATAATATTTTCCATGTCTTTCGTGCGAAGACCTCTACTGCCAAATTTCAAATCATGGGTGGGATAATTCTGTTCATGCACCCTCAACTGTCGTGAGATATATGCTACTACCCTCTGAGTCTACATCAAGACACCTCCTAATCCTGCCAATGATGTATCTGTGTAGACGACGAACATCCTGTCGCTGCTCGAAATAGTCAAAACTGGTGCTAAAGTCAACTTAGTCTTCAAGATAACAAAGGCTTTCTGGCACTCCACATGAACTGTACACCCTTCTTCGTAAGGCTTGTAAGTGGCATCAAAATCTTCAAGAAGTACCGGATGAACTTCCTGTAATAACCTGATAATCCCAAGAAGCTACGAATCTTCGTCACCGTCTTTGGCGGTTCCCAATCAAGCATTGCTATAACCTTAGCTGGGTCTACTGATATGCCCTCTCTGCTGATGACGTGGCCGAGAAATCTAACCTCTGAGAGACAAAACTCGCACTTGCTGAACTTGGCATATAATCGGTGCTCCCGTAGGGTTTGCAAAGCTAATCGGAGATGCTGCTCATGATCTGCCTCCAATCTCGAATAAATAAGGATGTCGTTGATAAAAACAATCACAAATTGGTCCAGATAGGGATAGAAAAACTTGGTTCATCAAATCCTTGATTATCACGGGTGAATTGGTCGACCCAAATGGCATGATCAGAAACTCGAAAGATACATCTCGAGTAAGAAAAGCGGTTGGAAAAATCCATCTTTCAAATTCGCAACCATAATAACCCAAAACGAAGATAAATCTTTGAGAAATGTTGTGCTTCACGCAGCTGATCAAACAAGTCATAAATCCTATCAAATCTGGATAGTGACCTTATTCAACTATCTATAATCAATACACAAATCTCATACTGCTGCCCTTCTTCTTCATGAAGAGGACCGGCGCTCCCCACGGAGAAAGACTCTGATGAATAAAACCCTGAGCTAACAACTCGTCCAACTGGGTCTGAAGCTCCCTCATCTCAGCTGGTGCATGCGATAGGGTGCGCGGGATATCGGGGCTGTTCTCGGCTACAACTCAATATAAATCTCAACCTCTCACACAGGAGGTAACCGAGGTATGTCCTGAAAGACATCCTGATACCCTGAGACAATTCTAGTCTCCTATAAGTCAATACTCCGATCCTGTTGCATCACCTCCTCGATATACGCCAGAAATGACTCCCAAAACGGTTACCCTTAGAGGTTGCTACAATCAACTTAGACCCATCGGATGCTCACAAATTGACTGTCTTCGCAAAGCAGTTAATACAAACATGGTAGGAATCCAACCAATCCATACCAGGGATGACATCGAACTCGGACACATGCAACACTATCAAATCCATGACAAACTCCGACTCATCTAGACTAATAATACATCTCCTACAAACGCTCTCCAGAAGCGATACCTCACCTAAAGGGATGGAAAACTGATAATGAAATGTCTAGAGGCTGAGCTATGATTTGGAGTCTAGTCATAAAAGCATACGAAATAAAAGAACACGAAACTCCCAAATCGAAAAGAATACGGGCGGAAAAATGATTCATGAGGAACGTACCCTCCACAACTGCTCTGCTAGCTCCATGATCATGCGGAACTACTGCATATACTCTGTCGATGGCTAAAGACTGCTCTGCTACTGGTGCGGGAGAATATGAGACAATCTGCCCCTGGGGAACCTCCTAAACTGCTAGAACTTGCCCCTCAGTCTTCTGTTGCTGCTGATTCGGACCATTTCCCTTCTGAGCTCTTGTTGGTGCACTGCGGCACTCTAATGCCTTGTGTCCGACCTTGTGACAATTAAAACAAGTTCCCCGGAACTTGCGCTGCCGACGTGCTCTCTGATCCTGTTGGGATCCCTTCTTATGAGGGCCCTGTTGCTGCTGCTGAGGTCCAGACAAGGGTATCTTGTTCTTACCCTTGTCTCCGGTGTGCCCTCTCTTAGCACTCCCTTCCTTGTCCTTCTGAAACTTAGCTGTCCCATTTTCCCGAGAAATGGCGGTTTCAGGTATTGGTGGTGGTGGTGTAATATGATTCGCCACAAGCTCCTCGATTACTGCTATCCTAGTGACTAGGGGAGCCATAAGATCTATCAGGTACTAGGGAGCCTGCTGCTGCTCAGGTGGTGACTGATGTGGCTCGGGTGGAGTTTATTATTGTCCAGTCTGTCCAGATCTTCGAGTACGCGGCATACCATATTCTGACATCTGAACATATAACAAAAAGAGTTCATGAGTCAAAATAGATATATATACATACATAACGTATCACCATACGATTTTCACAACATACAGTATTCACACAAATACTTTAAACAAAAATAGTTATCAAAAAAAATCTCAAATTTTTTGAGATATATGCATATATCGTCCTCACTCATACTAGGAAATCCTTAGCGAACTCTTTACATGAATCCTAAGAAACTCTATCCTAGCTCCACGACTCGACACAGGATGATCCTAAGGATACTGGAACTAGAGCTCTGATACCAACTATAACGCCCCTGGGTTCACATAAGGCTACAGTCCGAGGTGAATCCAGGAATGTCAAACCTGCCATTCACCACACTGTGCAATAATATGTTTCACCATCACAATTACTATCTCTCTAGTAGAGTCAACATCAGGTGTAGGTACAAGCAAGTAAAAGATAATACAAAAGATAAATGATGAAATGATAGAAATCAAAACAATACTTCATCATCCAGTAAACGGAAATACAAAGGTCCATGTCTGAGTTAAACAAATCTGGAGATCTCAACAAGTATCAAATATACAATGTCTGATAATATGAAATAAGACACACAGCCTTTACAACACTAGAATAAATACTCTCAAGTCTAAACAATACATCTACGGTGGAGGACTAAAATAAAATGTAACTAAACTAGACAGCTGATCACTATAGTGCATCGCCATCAACCTGCGACTCTCCGACTCCTGGCTCGTTACCTGAAAGGGGGAGGGACAGCGAGCGTCAAAGCGCTAGCGAGTAACATCACAACCAACCCCAAGTGATAGAGCTCGTTGTATATGAAAATACAGTTAATATATAATAATATAATATCATCGATCCTAGCTAAGGAAGGGTTTTAGTATTTAGGAAACTACAACACAAGCATAGGTACGTCGAGCGAAATAATCCAAACAAGGAAACCCTCATGTATATACCTTGTATCTCAAATTGTAAATCCCTAAATACCAAACTCGGAATTTAATACAGGAAACAAACAAATTAAAAGAATACAAAACCCATCTCTACTTCCAAACATAGTGTCATGTCGAACTCACATGAGTGTCATGTCCGAAAACGATTAAGTGTCCAACACATAGACTATATAGGTTAAATAGGTTAAATGTCCAACACATGGACTACATGAAGTAAACGTCCAACACATGGACTGAAAGTAACGAGTGTCCAATGCATGAACTGAATATAACCAATGTCCAACGCATGGACTGAATATAACCAATGTCCAACGCATGGACTAAATACGACCAATGTCCAACGCATGGACTAAATATGACCAATGTCCAACGCATGGACTAAATATTACCAATGTCCAACGCATCGACTGAATGAAATGAATGTCCAACACGAGGACTGAAAGGAATGAGTGTCCAACACAAGGACTAAATATAAATGTTGCAAAGTGTAAGTGTCGATGATATATATACACAAAAGATACACATAGACTCATGTCACCCGTGCCTCGGTGTGCAGATCGGTACTTATGTCAAAAGTTAACTCACATGTATAGATAAATCACTAACATTGTAAACTGGTGTCAGATAATCGAGGCGACCCCAAAAAGCAACTCAAATAGATCAAAAATCTATAAAACACCTCATCAGTCGACTCATGTGTCGACTGATGCCATCAGTCGTCTCTTGTGTCGACTGATGCCATCAGTCGACTCATTGATCGACTGAGGAGATTAACCAGAACGACATCAGCTCGCCAGTCGACTGATCGGTTGACTGGGGAACTGACAGAAAATAAAATCAGCCCGTCAGTCGACTGATCAGTCGACTGATAGTTGGAAAAATCCAGCCCGTCAGTCGACTGATCAGTCGACCGAACCGACGCAGAACCTGTTGTGCAGGTTTTGATTAATTCAATAAAATTTATCTAAAATCATCATCATAAATCCCAAGCATAAAGATACTGATTTTAACATATATGTACTAAACTAAAATGAAAGTTCTGCATGTAAACATTTATCAAAAATCTTAAACATATGAAAACATGTTTGATACGTTTTGAAATCAATAAATCATGAATTAACACTTGTCAAACATTTTCAGATCTAGATCTCTTTAATAAAACATTGATGATCTTTTTATAAACTGAAAAGCTTAATATTTCGCATCATATACTATAAAGATTTATTCTTTGTACTAAAAATACTTTTTAGGCTCAATAAAAACTCATTAAAACTTAATAATTTCGAGTAAAACAAAAGGGACGGAGTTGGGTAATATGTTACTCGCCTCTGGGGTGTTGCAACACTCCTGGATCTGTGGGAGGATGATTTCCCTTTGCTGCAACGTTCGAAACCCGCTGAAAATCCTTTGAAACGCCCCAAAATCGCCAAGAACGAACCTAGGGTTTGAGAGAGGAGAGAGGGGGCTAGGATTTCTCAGATCTGATGGTGAGAGGGGGGGTTTTCGGGTAGGGGAGATCATATATGAACAGTCAGACCCGACCCAAAACCCGACCAATCAAAACAGACCCGAAACCTA
Source organism: Asparagus officinalis (assembly GCF_001876935.1). Lineage (NCBI taxonomy): Eukaryota > Viridiplantae > Streptophyta > Magnoliopsida > Asparagales > Asparagaceae > Asparagus > Asparagus officinalis. The sequence goes on along the minus strand of NC_033803.1, from coordinate 67,781,764 downwards.
GAAAAACTGGAAAACAGCTCGTCAGTCGACTGATCGGTCAACTGATCTCGTCAGTCAACTGATCGGTCGACTGATCCGGCAGGTTTTCCTGTTTCGTGCATGTTTTGCTCATTTGCAAAACCAACGCACAAAACTCTATATACATACACTCATATCATCTCAAATAACTTGTTATCATGTATATCTATGACCTCAAGCTATTTATCACAATAATTCACATATATACATAACCAAAAAAAATTACGGGGTTTTACACAAATAGAGTTACAAAATTTTTTACACCCTCAACCTCGCACTCTTTACCCCTATTTATAGTAAACAACAATGAATGAGAGCCATTGGATGAAGACTTAAGCCCTAAGGAATTATTTTTAACCTTTGAGCTTTTGGGCTTGGATTCATGGGCCTTTTGCTTGTTTTCTTCATTAATTCAATGAGCTTTTGTTGAGAGAAGAGATCTTGGGCTTTGTCTTCATTAACCTTCAAATTCTTTCCATAATTACTTCTCCAGCGTAGAAATTCAAATTGTGCTTCTTTGTACGAATATTTGCTCATGATATGTTCCGATTTCAGAGATATCATAAATACAAAAGTTATAGATCTTGTTCCTAGCTTTCCGAGAATGCTTATTCAGTCAATTCCAAATTGATACGAGAGAGATATGGTCAAAACACCAAACATTACCAAGATGTCCAGATTACATGATTTGTTTTCTTTTTCGCCAAACTTCTTCATTTGTTCCTTGATGGTATATTTATTTTTCTTGGGCTTTTGGGCTTGGACTTTTGAACTTGTTGCTTGTATTCTTTATTAATTCTTTAGGGCTTTTGTTGAGAGAAGTGATCTTAGGCTTTTATTCTTCATTAACCTGCAATTAAAAATAAAAATAATTATTAATGGTATATTTATTCATTAAAAATAGATAATGAGGGTATAAAATTGTAATAAAATTTTAATTATCAAACACCCCCACACCTAAACTTTTGCTAGTCCTCTAGCAAAGAAAGAAATTAAAAATCCTAACTCACTTTTGCTGGAATCGCGGTTTATTTAGCGTATACAACAAGTCTTTAAACCCCTAGGTTATCCTAGAGGACGAGTTGTAGTCTCGTGAGGGTTTGCAGTGAATATACCCACAAAATTTGGTCAACTTGCTAATTTAAAGAGGTTAGTAAATAACTAAATTTACTCGATAAATTTAGACAATCTAATTGAAGCTAGTTATTACTCAAGAAAACGTTTTTATATATAACTCCAAAGTGAATTTCCTAGAAAATCTTCTCATTATAGCAATACAAAACCAAGTCAAACTTAGAAATTTAATTAAAAGTTTAGGAAATAACATGCTAACTCTTTGTTTTAAATAATTTTTAAATCTCTTGATAAAAAAAATTTCAAGACCATATATATACAAATATAACAATATATAAAACATTTGTTAGTAAAAAAATTTCAAATCTTTCTTCATTAGTGATTTTTTTCTACTTTAACGGGCTTTCTAAGTGACCATTTAACGAGTTTTGGTCCAATAAATCCCAAACCAATAGGGCTTAGGTCATTAAGTATGGAAATACTCCTTGGGCTTAATTACTCGGTCAACTTAGGCTTTATAAGAAGGAATCACCTTGAAATCAAGAGTTTTTTTTTCCTTTTTTTTGTACTCATTTTCCGCACTCTTCATTTGCAAGGATAGTCTTTACATGTATATATTCTGAAAAATATGCAAATCAAGACAACTTGAAAAATTATTTTCAACTCTAAGTTAAGCATGCAAAAATTTTATTATTTTAATTAAAAGTCCAAGTTAAGGCTTTAGTAAAGTATACTACTTTAAAAATTATTTCTTAAGAAATTTATTTAGAGTTATCATTAAAGGTAAACTTGAATACATAACAAACTAGGGATTAGAAAATTTAAACTTTATCAAATGAATCAATTATTACTTAGCTATATTAATTTGGCAAGTGACAATTTTTTTTTTTTTTTGATATTTTTTTAAGAAAGAAAGAAAAGAAAAAATATGACAAAAAATGCAACAAAAAGGTAAATAAAGAGGAAGAAATAACTACTTTCCACCCTCACACCTAAATTTTGCATTTTCCTCAATGTAAATTCTATGATGCACAAAGTAATGCAGATAAGAAGTGAAGAACTTACATTTGGTCGGCTGATCTATAATTACCTGTTATCTGAGGAGGATGAAAAAAAATTCATTCTTCTTCTTTTGGATATATTTTTTGTTTTTTTCTTTTTTTCTGTTTTTTTTTACAACTAAACAAGAAATTCTCAAATAAGAGAAGAATAAATTCTTTTTATTATTATGAAATAAAACAAAACAAACAATGTAGAATGAAGAGTTCAACATGAAGAGCCCGTATTCTACATTGAATCCTACATTATTGCTAAAAATTCTTCCTCCGATTTTAAATAAATTTACAATGATATGATCAATGATGTGTATAAATTCTGAACATTCCAGGGTGTTCAATGATTTTTACAGCAATGTAAGGTAAGTATTATTGGTGTCATGCATTTTAAATTTCTTATTGAGCTTAGACTCCTGATTTGTGAAGTTTCGTTTTCTAACAACCAATTCTTCTTTAACAACTTTCTCAACCCCATGATTCAAGGTTGAGGAATGAAAATTTGGTTGTTATTTATTTTTTCAAAAATCTAAGTTAATTAAGAAAAACTTTTTCAAAATTCAGTTCAAAGCAGCAAATATTTAACACAGTTTCCTTATTCTAACAAACCTGGTCTACTTCTTCTTAAATTTTTAGCTCCTCATCAAAATATTCCTTAAAACTAAAATCAGGCTTATCTTTTTCTTTTTCTAGTCTTTTTTGATAACACATATCTTGAAGAACTGGTAGATTAGGATATGTTATGTCTTTGAAAATTGGCTCAAAATGGATTAAACGATTTGTGTTGCCCCTCATCCATGTTCAAAACAGATTCTTTTAATATTTTTTAAGAAAAAAAATAAAAGTTAGATTTTTTAAGATTATGAGAAGAAAAAGGAGAAAAAGGAAAAACCTAACTATAACAAATAAAAAATAATCACTTTGCAATCACTCTAAACTTTAGGGTTAAGCCTAACTCAGCTAGATCAGCTCCTAACCAAAAATTCCTTAGGTGAAAAGATCAAAGCTTTACTCAGTCGGTTAGGTAGGTAAGGATAGTACTTGAGGGAGATCAAAGATCAATTAGGTACCTCATCCTTACAAAGCACATTACGCAACCCCTAAACGTTGCCTTAGACACCAACTAATCCAAGAAAACTTAAACCGGTTCACTTAGGGATTTATTGTTCCTTATAGAGCTCGAGTCCTTAGGGGCCAACGTCTAATGAGTTTTAGGAGGCTTGGGTTTGTGTAGAAAGGAATTAGTGATTTGTGTGCTAAGAAAAGAGTGGTGAAATCTCTCACCTTATCTTGATTAGGAGGTTTTGCCCTTAAGAATATTTTTAAGTGTATGTCAAATCAAGATGCTCAAATCACTTTGATGAATTCCTACTATTATATGCAATGCAACCCTTAGGAATTAAAAGCGACTACAAAAGGATGATAAAAGGAAAATATTTTTTTATTATTATGGTCAACAATCAAACAAATGTGAGAAAAGAGCTCTTATTTGAATTTATTTTCTTGTTAGTATTTATTCAAGTGAAGGGTGAATTTTATTATGATCGACGAAAATAATTTTTTTTAAGTCGTACTTGTCTCTAATTGTGAAGACTAACTAAAAAGATGGTATTGAAAATACTAGAATGAAGAGTTACCTCAAGCAAACCTTCATTTACTTAATCTCCAATCCGTGATCTCCAAGTAGTTCTTTCATAAAAAAACACACAAGTCTAAGAATCAAAATAGATAAAATCCTACTTAAGCACCCTCCCCGACAACGGTGCCAAAAACTTGATGCAACATAAACATATACCAAAAATTATAAGTGCATAACTAATCAAGTTATAATATAAAAGTTATCAATCCCACGAGGAATGTGTTTATAAGAAATTATTAGAATCGGTTCTTATGTTGTGTGCGTAACAATTAGGAGTGAAGAAATGTGAGTGTGGAGAGATATGAGGAGTGTTGTGAATATGTGCAAAAGTCCATAAATAAGATTTTGGATGATAGAAATGAAGAGTGGATGTGATAAAAGAATAAATAAAATCATAAGAAAAGAAAAATAAAGGTAATAAAAATCAAGAAACAAAAAAGAGAAAATCAAGAACTAAGGAAAAATCAAGAAAAAAAAGATGGAGGATTCAATCAAAGATATGAGAAATCTAGAATTGAATTTACTAGCTAATCTCAATTATAAAATATGTACTATTCTCTTTTTATCATATTTCACTTTAGATTTATTAAGCATAGACTATCTAACCATTTAAGGAAAATATAACTTATCAAATTATCATCTAAGCAAAATTGATATTCATGATAAGAACAATAACAATATATTCATTCTAGAATTCATAAGCATAACCTATCAAACCATTTAAGATAAGCATAGATTATCAAATTCTTCTTCTACCAATTAATTCTCTAGTTGATTATCATATACATGATTATTTTAAGTATAAGAGAATAATTCATACAATATAAATAAAATAAAGCTAATTTCATGCAATTCTAAGATTCCTACAGGAATTAGTTCCACATCTTAAGAAATAAAAACAAAGAATCAAATGAAAATAATAAGAACTAATTACAAAAAAGGAAATAAGAACAAAGAACTTTACATTATGAACAAGAAATAAATCTAACTAAATTATAAAAGAAATTAAAATATAAAAAAATAAACCTACTCTACAAATTAAAATACAAAATAAAATAAAGACAAAAAAAATAAATCTACTCTACCAGACAAGAATGTAAATCTAAACTAATAAGCAATAAGAAAGAAATTACTAAAAAGAAATAAGAAATAAAAGAGAAATTTAAAATAAAAGCAAACCTTCAAATTGATCTTCATCTCCATCATCATCATAAAACAAAGAGAAGAAAATTTAAAGTGGTGAAAAAAATTCTTTTATTAAATGTAACAAAAGTTATAAAATTGGAAGGTCTTCTTAATTAAGAGTAACCCTCTACAAATAGAGTTACAAAATTTTTTACACCCTCAATCTCTCACTCTTTACCTCTATTTATAGTAAACAACAATGAATGAGAGCCCTTTGATGAAGACTTAAGCCCTAAGGAATTATTTTTAGCCTTTGAGCTTTTGGGCTTGGATTCTTGGGCCTTTTGCTTGTTTTCTTCATTAATTCAATGGGCCTTTGTTGAGAGAAGATATCTTGGGCTTTGTCTTCATTAACCTTCAAATTCTTCACATAATTACTTCTTCTGCGTAGAAATTCAGATTGTGCTTCTCTGTACAAATATTTTCTCGTGATATATTCCGATTTTAGAGATATCATAAATACAAATGTTATAGATCTCGTTCTCAGCTTTCCAGAGAATGTTTATTCAGCCAATTCCGATTTGATACGAGAGAGATATGACCAAACCACCAAACATTACCGAGATGTCCAGATTGCATGATTTGTTTCCTTTTCACCAAACTTCTTCATTTGTTCCTTGATGGTATATTTATTTTTCTTGGGTTTTTAGGCTTGGACTTTTTGGCTTGTTGCTTGTATTCTTCATTAATTCTTTAGAGGTTTTATTGGGAGAAGTTATCTTGGGCTTTTATTCTTTATTAACCTACAATTAAAGATAAAAATAATTATTAGTGGTATATTTATTCACTAAAAATAGATAATGAGCGTATAAAATTGTAATAAAATTTTAATTATTAAATACCCCCACACCTAAACTTTTGCTAGTCCTCTAGCAAAGAAAGAAATTAAAAATCCTAACTCACTTTCGTAGGAATCGCAGTTGTATTTAACGCATACGATAAGCCTTTAAACCCCTAGGTTACCTTAGAGGACGAGTTGTAGTCTCGTGAGAGTTTGCAGTGAATATACCCACAAAATTTGGTCAACTTGCCAATTTAAAGAGGTCAGTAAAAAACTAAATTTACTCGATAAATTTAGACAATCTAATTGAAGCTAGTTATTACTCAAGAAAACGTTTTTATTAACTAAATTTACTCGATAAATTTAGACAATCTAATTGAAGCTAGTTATTACTCAAGAAAACGTTTTTATATATAACTCCAAAGATTGAAGCTAGTTATTACTCAAGAAAACGTTTTTATATATAACTCCAAAGTGAATTTCCTAGAAAATCTTTTCATTATAGCAATATAAAACCAAGTCAAACTTAGAAATTTAATTAAAAGTTTTGGAAAGAACATGATAACTCTTTGTTTTAAATAATTTTCAAATCCCTGGATAAATTTTTTTTCAACACCATATATACAAATATAACAATATATAAAACATTTGCTAGTAAATTTTTTTCAACTCTTTCTTCCTTGGTGATTTTTTTCTACTTTAATGGGCTTTCTAAGTGACCATTTAACTAGTTTTGGGCCAATGAATCCTAACCCAATTAGGCTTAGGTCATTAAGTATGAAAATACTCCTTGGGTTTAATTACTCTGTCAACTTAGGCTTTATAAGATAGAATCACATTGAAATCAAGAGTTTTTTTCCCTTTTTTTTTTGGTACCCATTTTCCGCACTCTTCTTTTGCAAGGATAGTTTTTACATGTATATATTTTGAAAAATATGCAAATCAAGACAACTTGAAAACTTATTTTCAACTCTAAGTTAAGCATGCAAAAATTTTATTATTTTAATTAAAAGTCCAAGTTAAGGCTTTAGTAAAGTATACTACTTTGAAAATTATTTTTTAAGAATTTTATTTAGAGTTATCATTAAAGGTAAACTTAAGTACATAACAAACTAGGGATTAGAAAATTTAAACTTTATCCAATGAATCAATTATTACTTAGCTCTATTACTTTGGCAAGTGGCAATAGAGGAATAAATAACTACTTTCCACCCCCCCTGCATCTAAATTTTGTATTGTCCTCAATGTAAATTCTATGATGCACAAAGTAATGCAGATAAGAAGTGAAGAACTTACATTTGGTCGGCTGATCTACAATAACCTATGATCCGAGGAGGATGAAAAAAATTCATTCTTCTTCTTTCTGATATATATTTTTTGTTTTTTTCTTTTTTCTTCTTTTTTTTAAACTAAACAATAAATTCTCAAATAAGAGAAGAATAAATTTTTTTATTATTATGAAATAAAACAAAACAAACAATGTAGAATGAAGGGTTCAACATGAAGAGCTCGTATTCTACTTTGAATCTTACCTTATTTATGAAAATTCTCCCTCAAATTTTAAATAAAATCACAATGATATGATCAATGATGTGTGTAAATTCTGAACATTCCAGGGTGTTCAATGATTTTTACAACAATGTAAGTAAGTATTATTGGTGTCATGCATTTTGAATTTCTTATTGAACTTAGACTCTTGATTTGTGAAGTTTTATTTTCTAACAACCAATTCTTCTTTAACAACTTTCTCAACCCCAAGATTCAAGGTTGAGGTATGAAAATTTGGTTGTTGTTTATTTTTCAAAAATCTAAGTTCATTAAGAAAGAGTTCTTCAAAATTCAGTTCAAAGCAGCAAATATTTAACACAGTTTCCTTATTCTGACAAACCTTATCTACTTCTTCTAAAATTTTTAGCTCCTCACCAAAAAATTTCTCAAAACTAAAATCAAGCTCATCTTTTTCTTTTTCTAGTCTTTTCTGGTAATACATATCTTGAAGAACTAGTGGATTAGGATATGTCATGTCTTTGAAAATTGGCTCAAAATAGATTAAACGATTTGTGTTGTCCCTGGTCCACGTTCAAAACAAATTCTTTTAATAATTTTTTTTAAAGAAAAAATAAAAGTTAGTTTTTTTAAGATTATGAGAAGAATAAGGAGAAAAAGGAAAAACCTAACTATAACAAATAAAAAAATAATAACTTTGCAATCACTCTAAACTCTAGGGTTAAGCCTAACTCAGCTAGACCAGCTCCTAACCAAAAATTCCTTAAGTGAAAAGATCAAAGTTTTACTCGGTCAGTTAGGCAGATAAGGATAGTATTGAATATCATGTCTTCATGATATTATTTTGATGATAACAATTTATACAATGTGTGTTATACAAATGCACTAACTTTTATATGCAGCTTTCAATATCAAAATATGAACAAGTACAAGTTGAGTTCAAGGCATTATGAAGTGAAGAATATGAAGAACATATGAGATAATATATTTTATATTTTCTTTACTTAGAATTATTGTACAAGCCTTGATCACTCACACACACACACACACATAAATATTAGAACACACTAACACAGGCTTAGTGTGTTGGTTAACTATAGAAACCCCTATGTTAACCATTAGAGTTATAGTTAATTATTGAGTATCAAAACATTTAATTCATATTTTTCTACTCTTAGTAGTCGACTAATTAGAATAGTAGTCGACTACTCATGTATATGACTTAAATATAATTTTCTGTCAGTTTACAGTATAGTCGACTAATTTGAATAATAGTCGACTACTCAAGCTTATGATAGAAATATAAGTTTCTGTTATTTTACAGTATAGTCGACTAAATAATAGTCGACTACTCAAGCTTATGATAGAAATATAAGTTTCTGTTATTTTACAGTATAGTCGACTAATTGACTTTATAATCGACTACTGAATGTAAAATACATTTTTCAAGTTTCTGTCTAATTATAGTATAGTCGACTAATGACCTTTATAGTCGACTACTGAGAAATTTTCTGACTTCACAGAGTCTGTTTAAACTCAGTATAGTCGACTAGTATGTCCTTAGTCGACTACAGATACAGTTTTTTCAGATTTTAAAGTTTGAATTTATGACTGTTTATAGCCGTTTTTAAACATTTTTAAAGTTCATATAATTGTCTTTTCAAGGGCTATAAATAGGTTATTTGTTCAGAAAAAATGCAGAGACTTACATACCCATAAGCTTTGATCTTTGTGTATTTTTTCAAGTGAAAAACATTCAGATTTTGAGAAAAAGAAAAGTTTCTGAAATTACCTTTGAACATCATTCAAATACTTATTGTTTAGGCAATTTACAGAAGTTAGAATCATTCCTAAGCCACTACTACACTACACTACAAATCAAGGCTTATAGGAATCGAAATTGTTGCTTCAAAAGTTCTCTCGATTTGTGAGAGGTGTTAATCTCTTGGTTTAGAGATTGGTGTACAAATTGGCAAGGTGTTTGTTAATTGGTGTTGCAATTTATAGGAACTTGAAAATTGGTCAGGTTTGCTTTTGATTTTGTAAGTTTATTCAAATTCATAATGGAAACTCTCAAACGGAATTTGCTTGGGGATTGGATGTATACCGGATTAGTGGAACCAGTATAAAACTTTGTGTTTGTGTTTGTGTTTGTGTTTGTAAATTTCTGAGATTGCCATTTTTCTTTACAATTTATAATCTATTTTGCATAAATTTTAAAAGAACACTATTCACCCTCCTAGTGTTCTAGTGTATCTATTTCAGATCCTACATTTGGTATTAGAGTAAGGTGAAAGATGGCATCTACAAATAAATCATAATTCAAAGATAAATTAAGTAGCTCGTTCCTTGCAGAGCGCTTTACGCAACCCCTAAACCTTACCTTAGACACCAACTAATTTAAGAAAAGTTGAACCGGTTCACTTAGCGATTTGTTGTTCCTTATTGAGCTCGAGTCCTTAGGGACCAACGTCTAATGAGTTTTAGGAGGTTTGGGTTTGAAAGAGTGATGAAATCCCTTACCTTATCTTGATTAGGAGCTTTTGTCCTTAAGAATATTTTTAAGTGTGTGTCAAATCAAGATGCTCAAATCACTTTGGTGAATTGCTACTATTATATGCAATGCAACCCTTAGGAATTAAAAGCGACTATGAAAGGATGATAAAAAGAAAGTCTTTTTTTTATTATTATCGTAAACAATCAAACAAATGTGAGAAAAGAGATCTTATTTGAATTTATTTTCTTGTTAGTATTTATTCAAGTGAAGAGTGAATTTTATTATGGTCGACGAAAATATTTTTTTTCAAGTCGTACTTGTCTCTAATTGTGAAGACTAACTAAAAGGGTGGTATTGATAATACTAGAATGAAGAGTTACCTCAAGAAAATCTTCATTTCCTTAATCTCCAATCCTTGATCTCCAAGTAGTTCTTTCACAAGAAAACACACAAGTCAAAGAACCAAAATAGATAAAATCATACTTAAAATCCTACTTAAGAACTCTCCCCGACAACGGTGTCAAAAACTTGATGCAACATAAACATATACCAAAAATTACAAGTGCACAACTAATAAAGTTATAGTATAAAAAGTTATCAATCCCACGAGGAAGGTATTTATAAAAAATTATTAGAATTAGTTCTTTTGCTGTGTGCGCAACAATTAGGAGTGAATAAATGAAATCATAAGAAAAGAAAAATAAAGGAAATAAAAATCAAGAAACAAATAAGAGAAAATCAAGAACTAAGGAAAAATCAAAAAAAGAAAAGATGGAGGATTCAATCAAAGATATGAGAAATCTAGAAATAAATTCACTAGCTAATCTCAATTATAAAATATGCACTATTCTCTTTTTATCATATTTCACTTTAGATTTATTAAGCATAGACTATCAAACCACTTAAGGAAATTATAATCTATCAAATTATCATCTAAGCAAAATTAATATTCATGATAAGAACAATAACAAAATATTAATTCTATAATTCATAAGCATAACCAATCAAACTATTTAAAATAAGCATAGATTATCAAATTCTTCTTCTATCAATTTCTCTAGTTGATTATCCTATACATGATTATTTTAAGCATAATAGAATAGTTCATACAATATAAATGAAATAAAGCTAATTTCATACAATTCTAAGATTTCTTCAAGAATTAGTTCCACATCTTAAGAAATAAAAACAAGGAATGAAATGAAAATAATAAGAACTAATTACAAAGAAAATAAATAAGAACAAAGAACTTTACATTATGAACAAGAAATAAATCTAACTAAATTGCAAAAGAAATAAAAATGTAAGAAAATAAATCTACTCTGCAAATTAAAATACAAAATAAAATGAAGACAAGAAAATAATTCTACTCTACAAGACATGAATGTAAATCTAAACTAATAAGCAATAAGAAAGAAATTAAAAAATAAGAAATAAAAGAGAAAATTAAAATAAAAGCAAACCTTCAAATTGATCTTCATCTCCATCATCATCATCAAACAAAAAGAAGAAAATTTAAAGTGGTGAAAAAAAAATTATTGAATGTAACAAAAATTACAAAATTTAAAGGTCTTCTCAATTAAGAGTAACTCTCCTCTCCAAATAGAGTTACAAAATTTTTCACACCCTCAGCCTCTCACTCTTTACCCTATTTATAGTAAACAACAATGAATGAGAGCCCTTGGATAAAGACTTAAGCCCTAAGGAATTATTTTTAGCCTTTGAGCTTTTGAGCTTGGATTCTTGGGCCTTTTGCTTGTTTTCTTCATTAATTCAATGGGCTTTTATTGAAAGAAGAGATCTTGAGCTTTGTCTTCATTAACCTTCAAATTCTTCCCATAATTACTTCGTGAGCACAGAAATTCAGATTGTGCTTCTTTGTATGAATATTTGCTCATGATATGTTTCGATTTCAGAGATAACATAAATACAAATGTTATAGATCTCGTTCTCAGCTTTCCAGAGAATGTTTATTCAGCTAATTCCGAGTTGATGCGAGAGAGATATGGCCAAAATTTTCCTGTGAAAAGGTTAAAATTTAAATTTATGCAAAATTTTAAATACAAATCTTCGCGATATATGTTCATGTTATACTTACTATTTATTGACATGTATGCAGATATGGATGGTTGACATCAAACGTAGTGGAGTCATTCAATTCTTGGATCAAAGAAGCTTATTATTGCCAATTACCCAAACAATTGATAATATTCACAAGAAAATAATAAGGATGAGTTTTGAAAGGCGGGAGGTATCCCACAAGTGGACCACAATATTTGTTCCTGCTGTAGAAGAGCACCTTATTCATATCAATGAGCCATCACGTTGTCTTTTTACAATTTCTTCTATTACAAGAAAGTACAAGGTGTATGATTTCCCAACCGTTGAAGTAGATTTGAATGAACGCACATGCACTTGTCGTGAATGACAAGTTGTCGGGCTACCTTGCAAACATGTGGCGACGATTATTCGATAGAATAACTGTTTGCGTCAAAAGTTGGTTTTGTCATGGAATTCATTATATCTTCGGTCGATTACAACAAATTCAAAAGAGATAGTCTTTTTATAAGACTTCTTTTACACAACAAAAGGAAAATTACAACTCTTGAAAAACAAACGCAGGATCGTTGTTTGGATCGCTGCTTGCGTGGGATCTTTGCCTGTGCCGGGAGCGCTTTGACTCGTGGACCACCAAATCACAGATTCTGATTGAACCGTGAGGGGTTTAATGATTCTTCCTTCGTTTATCGAAGTAAGAATTTGAAGCGAATATCTTATCGATGTAAGATGTTCACTCTTCTAAAGATCAAGTCAGAGCTTAGATCTCTAGGAATGGCTAGAAACTTCTTGAGGATGTTTGTGAAGAAGAAAGACTCTCTCTCTTGCTCTAATTCTCCGAAACTCAAGGCTCTCTGCTCTAATCTCTCTGGAAAATGCTCAGCCCCTGTCAATGATGGCCATAGGGGGGTATTTATAGCCTCCTTAGACGATAACTGAAGAAATAGCTGGTCAATAACTGTCTCTTTAGGCGCGGCAGCTGATGCTGTCGCGGCTAAAGGGCACGACAGTCGACACTGTCGCGGCCAAAGAGCGCGGCAGTCGACACTGCCGCGGCTAAAGGGGCAGTTACACCCACGTTCATACGTGTTTGAAACAGTTCTCCCACGACCTTTAACCACCTTTTTCGTGGTTTAACTGCTTGTACACGTCAGAACACGTTCTATTTCTGACACGCTGCCACGTGGGCTTCAAAAAATCATCATACAACTGTCTTGTAACCGCCGCAGCACCCCTTGTAATAGCCGCGGCACCATAGGCTACAGTTCTCCCACGACCTTTAATCACCTTTTCCGTGGTTTAACTGCTTTTCCACGTCAGCACACGTTCTATTTCTGATACGCCGCCACGTGGACTTTAAATAATCATCAGATAACTGTATTATAACTGCTGTAGCATCCTGCTTTAACTGCCGCGGCACCATAGGTTGCAGCGGTTAAGCCGCGACACCATAGGCTGCCGCGCCTTAGCCGCGGCACCTTGGTCTGCCGCGCCTTAGCCGCGGCACCTTGGTCTGCCGCGCCTTAGCCGCGGCACCATGTCCTGCCGCGCCGCCATATGTTGCTTGATGACGTGTATATTGTTCTTCTATATCGTCTTGAGTGGTGTTTGAATGTCTGTAAGCATTTTTTGATGTCTACAGATACCCCCTCCAAAGTATCTCAGACTCATCATTTTTTTAGAGAGGGGTCTGGGACACTTTGGATATGATAAGCTTTCCCTGCAATTTCTCCTGTTTAAAGGTTTGATCGTTCAATTTGTGGACCTCTCGTTCATGGAACGAATCGAGAGGGGATTTTGGCTTTGGTCCTAACTGTTTAAAGGTTTGACCAAGATGGGAATTTGAGACGATCCTAACTGTTTAAAGGTTTGATCGTTCAATTTGTGGACCTCTCGTTCATGGAACGAATCGAGAGGGGATTTTGGCTTTGGTCCTAACTGTTTAAAGGTTTGACCAAGATGGGAATTTGAGACGATCCTAACTGTTTAAAGGTTTGATCGTTCAATTTGTGGACCTCTCGTTCATGGAACGAATCGAGAGGGGATTTTGGCTTTGGTCCTAACTGTTTAAAGGTTTGACCAAGATGGGAATTTGAGACGATCCTAACTGTTTAAAGGTTTGATCGTTCAATTTGTGGACCTCTCGTTCATGGAACGAATCGAGAGGGGATTTTGGCTTTGGTCCTAACTGTTTAAAGGTTTGACCAAGATGGGAATTTGAGACGATCCTAACTGTTTAAAGGTTTGATCGTTCAATTTGTGGACCTCTCGTTCATGGAACGAATCGAGAGGGGATTTTGGCTTTGGTCCTAACTGTTTAAAGGTTTGACCAAGATGGGAATTTGAGACGATCCTAACTGTTTAAAGGTTTGATCGTTCAATTTGTGGACCTCTCGTTCATGGAACGAATCGAGAGGGGATTTTGGCTTTGGTCCTAACTGTTTAAAGGTTTGACCAAGATGGGAATTTGAGACGATCCTAACTGTTTAAAGGTTTGATCGTTCAATTTGTGGACCTCTCGTTCATGGAACGAATCGAGAGGGGATTTTGGCTTTGGTCCTAACTGTTTAAAGGTTTGACCAAGATGGGAATTTGAGACGATCCTAACTGTTTAAAGGTTTGATCGTTCAATTTGTGGACCTCTCGTTCATGGAACGAATCGAGAGGGGATTTTGGCTTTGGTCCTAACTGTTTAAAGGTTTGACCAAGATGGGAATTTGAGACGATCCTAACTGTTTAAAGGTTTGATCGTTCAATTTGTGGACCTCTCGTTCATGGAACGAATCGAGAGGGGATTTTGGCTTTGGTCCTAACTGTTTAAAGGTTTGACCAAGATGGGAATTTGAGACGATCCTAACTGTTTAAAGGTTTGATCGTTCAATTTGTGGACCTCTCGTTCATGGAACGAATCGAGAGGGGATTTTGGCTTTGGTCCTAACTGTTTAAAGGTTTGACCAAGATGGGAATTTGAGACGATCCTAACTGTTTAAAGGTTTGATCGTTCAATTTGTGGACCTCTCGTTCATGGAACGAATCGAGAGGGGATTTTGGCTTTGGTCCTAACTGTTTAAAGGTTTGACCAAGATGGGAATTTGAGACGATCCTAACTGTTTAAAGGTTTGATCGTTCAATTTGTGGACCTCTCGTTCATGGAACGAATCGAGAGGGGATTTTGGCTTTGGTCCTAACTGTTTAAAGGTTTGACCAAGATGGGAATTTGAGACGATCCTAACTGTTTAAAGGTTTGATCGTTCAATTTGTGGACCTCTCGTTCATGGAACGAATCGAGAGGGGATTTTGGCTTTGGTCCTAACTGTTTAAAGGTTTGACCAAAATGGGAATTTTGTGAGGGAAGATTGATCTAAAGAGGTGATCGAATCTCATCTCAGCAAAAGAGTATTCAGAAGTCATAGTAGGAGTTTAGTGGTTATCACTTTGTTCATAATGATCGGGGTTATCCCTAAGAATATTACATTTAACATTCTTCCGGGAACTTCCCGTTATATGATTTATCCACCCCCAGCTTCCTTTGCGAAACCGGGTTTAACATTGTACTCAGTTGGATAATCGAGAAGCAGTTTATACTCATATACTCTTTGGAGTGTGGGGAAACAGTTTATACTCGTGCACCCACTGGAGTTGTATGGTCGTCTTTACTCGACTTCTTTCGTCGTTATGACGCCGGAGTCAATTAGGGCTTGGATCTTGTTTTTGAGTCCAAAGCAAATCTCGGTGGGATGAAGAACCCTTCTGTGGTACGCACAGTAGTTTGGATCCGTAATCCTCTTAGCTCCATCCTGATCTTTAATAGGGGGTAGCTCGATTTTGTCATTGGCGAGGAGGTATTCCAAGATGGCTGGAGCTTCATCATCTTCGAAAGAATATTCCTTTTGAAACCTCGGATCGAGAGTCGCATTCTCAACGATTGCAGATGTCATTGGTTGGCCTCTCTCAGCTTTCTTTCTTTTAAGAAAGTGCTCAGCTTGTTCACCCCGAGATTTTAACTCCTTCCAAGTTGTGGATGGCACGACCCCCAGAGCTTCCAGGACATCGATGGAGAGGTTATTATGGCATGTTTGCAGGATGAACTCCTCTGTAATAGGATCTCTGCAATTCATTGCTTTGTTACGGAAACGTTTGACAAAATTGTCAACTGACTCTCCGTCTTTTTGCTTCTCATCTAGAAGGGTTCCGATCGACACTTCGGTGTCATCATCGAAGAAATTGTTGAGGAATAAACTTTCTATGTCATCCCAGCAATTGATGCTCCCTGGCTTGAGCCGTCGGTACCAATCGAAGGCGGGCCCGCGAAGGGTGCCAACGAATGACCGGACCATTAAAGCCTCGTTTCCAGAGATCATGCCCAAATGAGACTTGAAATAAATCAAGTGCTGAATAGGCGAGTTCTTCCCGTCAAACGGTGTGAAGTTAATCATGTTGAATTTTGCCGGGTACGGTATTGAATTCCATTCTCTTGGATAGGGACATGGAATACCCGTCTTTTTCACTTCTTGAGCCGTCATCAAAGCGTTGATTTTGTTTTCAAGCTCTTTCATTTTCTCGTCATCGTCTATGTCTTTATTTGAAGGACGTTGAGGAGAATGAGTTAGACCACCCCCTGTAAGAGGTGCCATTGAACCACCCTCACTATCATTATTGGGAGGATGTATTAAACCACCTTCTGGATCACTGTCATCTACAACATTCTGAGTGTGGCGTCTGGATTCAGCTCGCTGACTGGACTCAGGAGGTTGAGGTTGTTGAGTTAGCAACTCTCTCATTTGTTGAATAGCTAACTCCATCTCTGTCTTCATCTCAGCTCTGATTTCTTCACGTTGCTTCGCTAGAGCTTCTTGAAGCATTTGAGCAAATTGATCAGAGGTGATCGTGAGTACTTCTCTGGTTTGTCCCGTGCTAGACATTGTATCATCAGAAGCGATTGCAGAATAAGTGTCCGAGAATTCATCCTCCGAGGACATTCCTTCTTGCATTCTTTTGTAATCTCTGCGTCTGATGGCTCCTAATTGGAGTCGAGACATCCTTTGAGCAATTCTTGGATTGACCTTTCCTCTCGGGGAAAAGTCGGGATTTGAGTCACTTGAATGCCGCTTAGACTTTCTTTTATCAGCCACGTTAATAGTGACTTCAGGGAATTCATCATCTTGGGCAGCTAATTTTCTTTTGCGGAAATGTCTCGGTTTAGGCTTAGACAATACAGAGACTCTTCGTGGGATGACTTCTCGTTTGAAACAGTCATATTCTGATAATGCTGCTTTAACGAGTCGCACACAGGAACAATGAGAGTTTATTTCTCGAATAACTCTCTTTCGAAAATTATTCACAACCCCAACTTGATAATACGACTCATCGGTATGATTGCCAAAAAAATCGTATCGTCTGTTGGCATGACCTCCCAGGTATGACGATATCATTTGGTGAATGCGTCTTCTTCTGGGGGTGTAAAACCTTGTTGGCATTCTCAGGACAATTTATTTTTGTCTTTGAGCGATCCAAGATTATGTCGGGAGTCACACGTCTAAAACCACCCCTTTGTGGGTATGGGGTCTTAACGGGCTCCGAATGCTGATTTTGTATAAGTCCAGACTTTTGAATCCAAACTTGGCGGAGTTTCGGTGGTTCTTTGGCCACCGTTTCCTTCTCCCTTTCTTGTCTTTGTTGTAGGAGAGCTCGGGCATGAGCAGCGTTTGCACGACGTTTTTGTATACGTTCTTTGAGGGTCGAACGAGTCTTTTTGACAATAGTCCATTCCTCCATCGTGAGTTTAGCAGAGACATGAGTGATTGGTCGTTGAGACAACTGAACCACTCTATGTCTCCTCGACTCTAAGTCCGCAAGATAACGAACTCCGTCGGTTTGTTCCAAGGCCTTAGCTATTTGACGAGCGCGGCGCTGACGTTGTCTCTGACGAGCCCTCTTCGTCAGTGCCGGTGGGCTTTGATTCGATGACTCTTTAACTAGATAAGAGTCATTGTGAGCAGAGGTGTTGCGAGTAAAATTCTCAGCAACAATCAGGCGAGAGTCTTCATTTTGTGCCTTCTTTGGCATGTAAGTCTTCCTCAATTGTGAGATCCTCTTATACTTGCGAGACAATGAAGATCTTGAAGAGGATGATGAGAGATATTCCTCAAACTTGGTTTGGTCGAATTCGTATTCGACCATGGATTCAACTGGAATCTTGATCGGCTGCGACACGACGGTCTCGGCAGCGAGACCGTTGGCTCCCACTGTGGTCGCCAGCTTGTTTGCGTCAAAAGTTGGTTTTGTTATGGAATTCATTATATCTTCGGTCGATTACAACAAATTCAAAAGAGATAGTCTTTTTATAAAACTTCTTTTACACAACAAAAGGAAAATTACAACTCTTGAGAAACAAACGCAGGATCGTTGTTTGGATCGCTGCTTGCGTGGGATCTTTGCCTGTGCCGGGAGCGCTTTGACTCGTGGACCACCAAATCACAGATTCTGATTGAACCGTGAGGGGTTTAATGATTCTTCCTTCGTTTATCGAAGTAAGAATTTGAAGCGAATATCTTATCGATGTAAGATGTTCACTCTTCTAAAGATCAAGTCAGAGCTTAGATCTCTAGGAATCGCCAAAAGCTTCTTGAAGATGTTTGTGAAGAAGGAAGACTCTCTCTTTTGCTCTAATTCACCAAAACTCCAGGCCCTCTGCTCTAATTTGCTCTGGAAATGCTCAGCCCCTGTCAATGATGGCCATAGGGGGGTATTTATAGCCTCCTTAGACGATAACTGAAGAAATAGCCGGTCAATAACTGTCTCTTTAGGCGCGGCAGCTGATGCTGTCGCGGCTAAAGGGCGCGACAGTCGACACTGTCGCGGCCAAAGAGCGCGGCAGTCGACACTGCCGCGGCTAAAGGGGCAGTTACACCCACGTTCATACGTGTTTGAAACAGTTCTCCCACGACCTTTAACCACCTTTTTCGTGGTTTAACTGCTTTTCCACATCAGCACACGTTCTATTTCTGATACTCCGCCACGTGGACTTTAAATAATCATCAGATAACTGTATTATAACTGCTGTAGCATCCTGCTTTAACTGCCGCGGCACCATAGGTTGCAGCGGTTAAGCCGCGACACCATAGGCTGCCGCGCCTTAGCCGCGGTACCTTGGTCTGCCGCGCCTTAGCCGCGGCACCTTGGTCTGCCGCGCCTTAGCCGCGGCACCATGTCCTGCCGCGCCTTAGCCGCGGCACCATGTCCTGCCGCGCCGCCATATGTTGCTTGATGACGTGTATATTATTCTTCTATATCGTCTTGAGTGGTGTTTGAATGTCTGTAAGCATTTTTTGATGTCTACAATAACGACACCCTTTACTCTTATATTTCACACTACTTTAGTGTGGAGACAAATCGTAAATGCTACTCTTTTTTGATATACCCAATTCCTGACGACGACAAGCCATATATAGATGAGGAAAATATGGTTATTCGGCCACTGACAACATCAATTCTTCATGGAAGACCAAGAACAAGCGCATTCCTCCAGGATTGGATCCTAGTAAAGAGTTAAAATATAGTAGATGTCAACAGTATGGTCATAACCGTAGAATATATAGACAACCTATTGCAGACTAGATATATTCTACGTTATACTTTGGGATGTAAGACATGTTATACTTTAGGATGTAAGGCATGCTATACTTTTTGTATGTAAGACATGTTATAATTTTTGGATATAGGATAACGTGTTATTCTTACAGTAAAACATGCTATACTTATAGTAAAACGTGCTATATTTACAGTAAAATATGTTATACTTACATGATAACGTGTTGTACTTATAGGATAATGTGCTATACTTATAGTATAACATGCTATTCTTACAGTAAAACGTGCTATACTTACAGGATAATATGCTATACGTACTATACTTACAGTAAAACGTGTTGTACTTATAGTAAAACGTGCTATACTTACATGATAACGTACTATACTTATAGTTTAACGTGCTATACTTATAGTATAATGTGCTATATTTATAGTAAAACGTGCTATACTTACAGTATAACATGCTATACTTACAGTATAACGTGCTATACTTACATGATAACGTGTAATACCTACAGTATAATATGCTATACTTACATGATAGCGTGCTATACTTACAGTATAATGTACTATACTTACAGTAAAACGTACTATACTTATAGTAAAATGTGCTATAACATGTTATACTTACATGATAATGTACAATACTTATAGTATAATGTGTTATACTTACATGATAACGTATTATAGGGAGGAGTTCACGAAGCTAAATATTTGGTTCCATAGATAGTTTTAGGCTTTTAGTAGCTCTTTTGAGGTTAGTATCATGGTTGGTATCGGAATTTTGCTAGACATTTTTGTGGAATCTTTTTGTGGGTGCGGGTTTTGGCAAGTTCTTTGTTATGTATGTTTTGGGATCCTAATGCAAATTCATAGAGGTTGAAGAGTGAGGAATAGAAATCTTATCAGAACCAAAAACGAAAATAGATAATTAGATATTAGTCCCTTGAATCATTTTTAATTGCCAAAAACCTCTAAAATACCAGTATTTGTCAAAAAGTCCCTCAAATCTTCATCTCTATTGCCAATTCGCCCCTCTGCTAAGAATTCTGTTAATTTCTCTAACTGCAACTGGATTAAGTCTTAACCCATCATGTACAATTAGCCATGTGCCTGTAAAAACACATTTTCTTAGTTTTGAAAATTAGAGGAGATGAAAAAATGGAGTCTAGTGAAATGCTAGGACCAATGTCCATACAATCAACTAAGTTTAATGAATAACAAACCTTCAAATTAGCCTAACATATATTTGAGATGTTTTATATAGGTTACAAAAGGTTAGAATCAAGTTCGATATTGAAAAGAGAAAGAGGACAAGTTAATCATAGCTAATTCTAAAAATATATTAAGCGTGAAAATTATTATTGAGCATATGGGAATGTCTATCTCGTTGTCATGAATCTACAAGAACAAACAGTACTCAATTCAAATATGTATAACTCAAGATATTAATGTTTTAGTTAAACAACAATGAAATGATCAGTAATTGAAACATACACCAAGGCTGAAACTTACATTGGTCATAATTTGACTCGGTTATCCAAATGGCTATCATAATAGGTTTTTAGAAAGCTCTCTATCTAATCTATTTAATCATCAATGGTAGATTGAGCTTATTGATGTTATCTAGTGAATCAGCAATGTCTACACTTACACATTGATGTTTCCCTAAGGGTTGAACTGCAATCACCGATGGGTGAATACTAGTGTCATGCATGGGTGAACAATAACCCATCGATGGTTAAGTCTAGCCATTGATGGTTGAGTGGCAAATTTTTTATTTTTAATCTTTTTAAACTCAATCTTATTTGTTCATTTTCAAGGGGATACAGGCTCTTTCCTCATGATTTTTGGATATATTCCTAACCCAATTGAGAGAGAGAGAGAAAAAGGAAGAGGAAGTGAGAGCTATGGTTTCTAGTTGGTGAAAGGATCTTGCTTAGACTTCTCAGAGAGCACCCTCAATATTATTTTTCATTATTCGAGCATCAAACTTTGAGATGTCTAGGCCTTGGATCTCATCATCATCGTCGTTACTCTGGATCTCCACAATAAAGTTTTTCGAGAACATTCTCAATAAAAAATAGGGCTATAAGATATTCATGTATTATGTTTAATTATTATTTATTTTTATTGGTTTAAACTTATTTTTATGGTGTACTCAAGCGGGTATGAATTGCAAGTTTACGATGTACTCAAGCCGAGGTGAGTTGAGGAATTGGGTCTAGCTTAGGCCAGATTCTACTCATCGTGGAAAGTTAGGTTAGATAATTGGTCACGTGTATATTTTAGGGTGTGGTCTTTGTAAGCTTACTTAATCGGATTGTGATTTAGGAGAACTCTTAGTATAGTGAGGAAGCCTCTCCATGAGAAGGAATAATGGGCATAGGATTCTTATCCGAACCACTATAAAATCTTGTATGTTCTTAGTTAGTTGTTGTTTTTGGTTAATCATCATTGTTCGCTTTTATTTTATTTATTTGTTACATATCCTATTTTTTTAGCAAAAAATGATAGTAACCCTTTTTAACCCTCCCTCACCCCACCCCTACCACCCCACCACCAGTCTTGCATCTCAAATCCAGTAAGTGATATCAGAGCCTCATTATCCATCTTTGAGATTCATTATCTTGGATACAAATGTCTACTTTTACTGCCGCAATGGCTTTTTCTAAGGGACATGCAGTGAACCAACATCCACTTTTCGATGGGACAAACTACATCTATTGAGAAGCACGTATGAGAGTCTTTTTAGTGTCTACTACTTATAATTTTTGAAGTGATGTAGAAAATGGCTATAGTAAGTCCACTGCCATTGTAGAAGAGGTCATTGTTGTTACTCCTAGAGATAAGTGGACTACTCAAGACTAAAATATTTATTCTTTGAATGCTAAAGGTTATGAATGCTCTTTATTGTTCCTTAACTACTAAAGAATTTAACTGTATTTAAGCAAGAAGCTTGAAAAGATCTAAGTTACACACGAGGAAACTTCATTGATGAAAGAGGCAAAATTTATAATGTCGGTGAGTAAGTATGAGAATTTTAAGATGAAGGCCTTGGAGGGTATTCAGGATATGTTCATCTAATTCACAGACATTGTGAACAAATCAAAAGCTTTGAAAAATTCTTTGTTCACTTTCTAAGTATTGGGAACCAATGACAATGACTATCGAAGAATTAGAAAAAATTTCTAAGTTAACCCTTCAGAATCTTGTAGAGAATATTCTCACATTTGAAATGCAATTAAAAGAGAGAAGATGATTCAGAAGATAGCACCAAGAAGAAATCGTTAGCTCTCAAAGCTAAAAAGGTGAAATCTCAACCCAAAAAGAAGAAAGAGTCAAGCTGAAGTTCTATGGATGAAAATAGCCATGTTGATTAAAATTTTAAAGGCTATGAATCCTTCCTTGAATCAAAGGATGGTTAGAAATTCCTACAAAACAAATAGGATAACTACACAAGCAATGTAAATAAATATAATTCTAGTAATTTTGATACCAAACCAATTTATTTTCGATATAGGAAACCCGATCAGTTAAGGAAGAATTGTCTCTCCATACAAAAAGGATTATAAAGGCAAGGGCAAAAGTTTCAAAGTGACTATATGGAATGAGTGGAAGAGTAGCTCGAGTAATAATGACAAATGAGCTCATTGTTGTCTCATGGCTAAAGATAGTAATTTAAATTAATCTGAGCAAAAAGCTCTGATAGTGAGGTATATCCTACATACGATGATTTATATTTTAAGTATAATGAAATATTGGGTTAATTTGAAAAATTGCTAAAAAAATAAAAAGTTGTTAAAAGGATAAATTCAAGTTTAAGATAATAAATTATTGAGTGATAATATTAAAAATCATTTTTTAGAGTTAAATAGGTCAAACAATGCAAGTGAAAATATTTCTTTTGATTGCATATTGTTCCATGTATAGAGACATTAATTGTGATTTATCCAAGCAATTAATTGATAAAATTTGTGAAAATAAAAAAATTAGTTGCTAGGGTAAATAAGGTTTCATGTGAATTGTCTTCTAAATAAATAAAGTTTAAAACTTGATGCACTACTATAGTTTATAAAAATGAACAATTAAAGTCCAAAAATATTGATTTGGAAAAGACCGTGAAAAAAATTTCTTTGTGTTCTAAAGGTTTAAACATGGCTCTTTCCAATTAATGATTTAAAAAAGTGAAAGCTAGTTTTGGTTATTCATATTCAGAAAAATATAAAAAGTTTTAACCTTTTATTGTAAGAGGAAATAATTTAACTCTTTTTGTACCCATCTCAAAGACATCTTCTATTATTTATAGTTCATGTGATAGAATGGTTCATGTTTCAATGAACTGTCGAATGCAATATAGAGTTAAAATAGTCAAGTATATTTGGGTACCTAAAGGCATAATAGCTAACCAAAGTAGACTTATGTGGATACCTAGGCCACACCTTTCTACATTTCTATAGGTGTGCAGGAAGGCTAAGGGGCAAAGCAACATCCGTATTGATTACTTAAGGCATATTTAGAAGACAATAATCTTTTTCTTAGCCTAATTAAGAAGAAGAATGAGATGAGAAGCTTTTGATACTGGCACATGTAAAGAGAGTCTCATTATGCAAGTAAGGATTTGTTGCAAAGGCACAACTTGCATAAGCGATTGTTTTTAGCAAATCTTCTCAAAGGGGTAAGTATAAACATATTCTATAACCATTCTTGTTATATGTAAAAAAATTAATTTTTCTTGATTATTCTTTGTTTTGATTTTTCTTGTTTTTTGTTAATTTTATTTCTTGATTTTTCTTTCTTTTTTTATTTTTATTAATAATAATAAAATTCTTTCTTTCCTTTGATTTTTTTCTTTACTTTGGACATGCCTATGTATATGCTTTGTAAGATTGATTTGGATGATTCTTATGTTATATAGGTTTGAATATATTATACAGGTTCACATATGGTTTTCAAATTTATATATAGGTATTTATGTACACAATGATATAAATACGATTACTTGATGCAATGTTTCGTGAGATATTTCACGTTACATCTTCACACAACTAATTTTATACTTATTATATATGTTCTTAATGTGAAATAGAGGTAAAATATTTTTATATTTTATTTATAAGATATTTTGTAACATATCAAGAGTTTTTTAGCTTGTTTTTTACTTGAATAATGCACATATTTATTCTTTATATGTGCACATGTGCATTTATGCTAAAACTATATCAAATAAAAGAGTATATTCATTAAAAGATGATCAAAGATCGACACTCTTATGAAATCCATGGAAAACTAAGAGTTAAAATGTGGCCAAATACCCACACCCATGAATTATATTTTTGCACATCTCAAAGGGTAATCATCTTGTACTGAATATTTTATATTTAGAGATGGTGTGAATCATATTTAGAGATGGTGTGAATCTCCCGCTAAGCACTATCATTCTTCCTCTTAAATCCTATATGGTTGAGATGATAAGGTTAAAAATAATTCAAGTCTTACTATTGCTCAATATTTTCTTTGATATATCCAAATTTGTCTAATGTGTCATGCGCAGCGGAACAGAAAGAGCACGAACACAAACGAGAGCACGAACACAAACGAGATTGAATTAAAACCAATAGGTAAAACAAGAACACAACAATACAAGATACAGATTTTATGTGGTTCGACAAGTTGTCTACGTCCACGGGGTAAGGAAGTGATGGATTTTACTATTAGAGAGAGAGTACAAATAGATATTACAAATTCACTCAAAACTCACAAATTAATCTCTCAAACAAAGCTCTCAAATCTCTCACCAAATCTCCCAAATATACAGCTCAAAAATCTCTCTTTTTACCTTAAAGAAACCCTAAAAAACATGTTCCTATTTTTATCAAATATAAAACCCAAATAGATCAGGAAACCAAGTCCAAGCCCATACCCGAGCCGCGATCGAACGTACTTGACGCCGTGGTTGACTGGCTAGAAATCTAAAATTGCACCCTGTAGTGTGCAAGTTTCCGGTCGACTGCACATGTTGTCGCGGTCGACTGTACAGCACCCAAGTGTCTCCTGCTTTGTTTTTTCCTGAACTTTTTTGTTGTTTTTGTCGTTTCTACAATTCTCCACCTCAGCGAAGTTTCCTCAAAACTGAACTGATACCAATACCAACAAAATGTCTCACTTGTTGCATCCAGTATGAAGTGGAACCAATCCATGACAACGAACTCAATCCACAACAAATTAGGAACCAAAATAAGAATGTGAACAATCTCCAACATATCAGTATCAACTCATCAACTGGTTGCATCAAAAATGACTGCCTACGTTGTTGGACCCTAGAGGGGGTGATTAGGGTCTAGTGGCAATAATAGTGCAATAAAAATTATGACAAGCAATACACCACAAAATGAAAAGCAAGAGTAAAAGAGATAAGGTTAGAAATTGTTATCCAAGTGATGCGCGATGTGTTCACGAGGTTTGGTCCGCTAACCTACGTCCCCCCTCCCCACTCTCGAGGAGAATCCACTACACAATCCGGTTTGGAAGCCGGAACTTCTTCTACACAATGATCTCCACGAGATCTCACAATTACACAATTTATCTCCATAAGATCACACTCATAACAGTATTAATCGCAGGAAAAAGTCTCTCTTTACAGTAGTCCTATGGCAAGAAGAGAGATTGCACTTGAAGCTTGGGATGTTAAAACAAAACAGTGAATGATAGGATAAAAGTTGAAGCTCTTTGAAAACAATAAACTTAAAAACAAGAGTTTTGCAATTAAGGCTTAAGTCTGAAGTAGTTGGGGTGTTGGGTATTTATAAGGAAAGAAAACAACAGCCAAAGCCTCAAAGAATCAGACAAAATCCCCCAAAAACAGGATTTCTGAAACTGTACAAAAATAGCCGTTACAGTGTTATAAGTCGACTCAGCACTGTTCATGAGTCGACTCATAAGTAGCCGTTACAGGCTAAAAATCAACTTATGGGTCGACTCATAAAATTCATGAGTTGACTCATCATGCATGGGTCGACTCATGGTCGACTCATAAAATTCATGAGTTGACTCATCATGCATGGGTCGACTCATGAAGTCATGGGTCGACTCAGCAGAAATAAAACACATTTTCCAGCACAGTTTATGAGTCGACTCATGACAGGCATGAGTCGACTCAACCTGATGGGTCAACTCATGATATTATGAGTCGACTCATCAGAAACAATTGAAAACTATGCAGCAGTTTGTGAGTCGACTCATCACTGTTCATGAGTCGACTCATAAACATGCACACAGAAAATATCAACTTTGAGCCTTGTTAAAAATTATCAAATAAATTCAGAAAAATGTAAAACTTTGAGAATAGTTTATAAACATTTTGAAAAACTTATTTGAAAAGAAATTTTGCAAAAATATCCTCGTATTTGTGAAAGACATCATTTTAACACACGTACCAAAATATGAGTTTTGAAAAATGTATAAGTGTGTGTGTGATATCCCAAATAGCTTCAAATAAAATCTATAATTACTTGCCTACATTTAAGTACTAGAGAGAAAATAAAATATCAAATATCTCTCACATAGAAATACATTTCTTGAGTCTTGATATTGCTTTAGAGTTGATGAAGCTTCTTATTGCATTAAGTGTTCTTGATAAACATTGCTTCATCACTTGGCCTCCACCTCCTTTAGA
The DNA here is from genome assembly GCF_001876935.1 of Asparagus officinalis. Taxonomy (NCBI): domain Eukaryota; kingdom Viridiplantae; phylum Streptophyta; class Magnoliopsida; order Asparagales; family Asparagaceae; genus Asparagus; species Asparagus officinalis. The sequence goes on along the minus strand of NC_033803.1, from coordinate 67,754,689 downwards.
TATTAACGTTGTAGCTAATATTCCATCCAATCCTCCATAAATGGTACTAATGAGCTTGATATTTATATTAACTACAATATCACTCAATAAGCAATTAGTACCGATAATGGTGGTTGTAAATCATCATCAAAACATAAGGGCTAACATACGTATCCTCTTGCCCAAGGAATTAAGCCTCACGTAGTTCACCCAAATGGCCTCCAAAAGGTCCTTAACACTGAAGAATGTTTAATAACTCCAAACAATGACCAAATTTCACCCCGGTGACAACTTTGGTCAACATATCTACCGGATTGTCCTTTGTGTGGATCTTCTCCAATATAACATCTCCATCATCCAAGACGTCTCGAACAAAGTGGAAACTAACATAAATGTGTTTTGTGCGTGCATGATATACCTGGTTCTTTGTCAAATAGATAGCTAACATGCTATCATACTTCACCCTGATGGTCTCCTGTGTAATTCCTAAGTCTTATAATAATCCCTGTAACCACAAAGCTTCCTTCACAGCTTCAGTCAATACCATATATTGAGCCTCCATAGTGGAGAGAGCCATTATAGACTGAAGTGTACACCTCCAACACACCGGTGCTCCTGCCAATGTAAATACATATCTTGTAGTATACCGACGTTTGTCAAGATCCCCCACGTAGTCTGAATCCACATATCCAACACAATCATGTGCAATCTTCTTATTCTTCTGAAACACCAAACTAACATCCATGGTACCTTTGATATACCATAGAATCTACTTCACAGCCTCTGAATGACCCTTCCCGTACATGTACCTGAAAACCATGCTCACGGTCTGTGATAAATCTGGCCTTGTACACATCATCTTATATATCAAGCTACCCACTGTACTGGCATATAGAACTTTTGATATGTACTCACGATCATCAACTAAAACATGTGACATCTTAGCTGAAAGCTTAAAGTGAGGAGCCAATGGAGTACTCACCGCCTTGGCATTGTACTCACCGCCTTGGTATTACCATCAAAACTGATTTTTTTCAGCATATTCTACGAGTAGCTCCTCTGTGTTAACTTCAACCTCCCCTTTACCCTGTCTCTCTTAATCTTTATACCCAATATCTTTTTTTCTTATCCAAGATCCTTCATCTCAATTCAGATGACAGATCCTTTTTTAACTTTCTAATAGCTAAAGTATTCCTGGAAGCAATGAGCATATCGTTAACATACAACAATAAATAAATATACTCTCTATTTTGTAGCTTGTGCATGTAAACACACAGGTCATATGTGCTCCTCGTGTACCCTTGGCTAATCATAAAATTGCCAAATCTCTTGTACCATTGTCGTGATGATTGCTTTAATCCATAAAGAGACTTTTTTAGTTTTCACACCAAATCTTCTTTGCCTGTAGCTCTAAAACCCATAGGTTGTGTCATATAGATATCCTCTTCTAAGTCTCCATGTAGAAAGGCTATTTTCACATCGATCTAGACCAAATTCGAATCCAACTATACCACCAATGCCAATAGTATCCTTATCGACAAATGCTTCATAACCAGTGAGAATACTTTATTATAATCTATGCCCTCAAGCTGGGCATACCCTTTGGCAACCAATCTGGATTTGTACTGAATGTCTTCATTAGAAGATCCTTCTTTCTTTGCATATACCTACTTACATCCAATAGCTTTCTTACCCTTCGGTAGCTTTGCAAGTTCCCAAGTGTTGTTCTTTTGAAGAGAGTGCATCTCCTCCTCCATAACTTTCCTCTACCTGATTGAATCAGAGTTTGACTTAGCTTCCTTATATGTAGAAGGAACCGAATCATCAATGACCTCAACTGATAGAGCATATGCAACCATCAAGTCTTCATATCTAGCTGGCCGACGAATAACCCTTCTTGGTCTATTAGCTGCAATGGACTCCTAAACATGACTCTGTCCCTGAGTCCTAATATTCATTGTTTTCTCCATCTGTCCATCTGTCATCATGTCTCCTCTCAGTGTCACCTCTGTAGGAGCCTTAATGGATACAATGCTATCTGGAGTCTGTGGAGTCACATCATCCTCCACCTCCTGCGATATCCCTCTAATCTGGCTTTCCTCCACCTACTGAGGGACTTGAGGCCTCATCATATACGCCTTATCAAAAGTGACATCTCTGCTAATGATTATCTTCTTGTCTTGTGGATCCCACAACTTAAAGCTTTTAACTCCATCTTTAAAGGCCACAAAGATTTCTTTTCTAGCTCTCGGGTTTAATTTCCCATTATTCACATGATAGTAAGTTGGACACTCAAAAATTAGAAGCAATTCATAATCACTAGCCACTGATCCAGACTATAGCTCTATAGGAGTCTTCATGTATTACAGTGTACGGCAACATATTCACGAGATGGCTCATATAGACCAATGCCTCAGCCCAAAAGGATCTAGCCAATCCACTCTATGAGAGTATACAACGTACCTTCTCCAGCAAGGTACGATTCAATCTCTCGGCCACTCCGTTTTGTTACGATGTCTCCCTAACTGTGAAGTGTCGTCTAATACCGTGATCCCAACAAAATTATAGAAATAGATTACTCTTGTACTCACCACCATTATCTGAACGGAGTACCTTCACATTTCTACCTTATCTACAGCTCCATTTTCTTCTTCTACTCCACAAATATATTCAGGACCTCATGTTTATGCTTCATATGGTATACCCAATTCCTCCTGGAGTAATCATCAATGAAAGTGACAAAATAATTGACCCCACCAAGTGATTTGTGCTTGAAAGGACCCCAAACATCTGTGTGAACATAATCCAATATACCTTGGGTATTGTGAATTGCGGTGCTGAATTTTACTTTTATCTTCTTCCCAAGTACACAATGCTCACACAACTCCATCTTGCAGGCCTTTGCATCATTCAACAGCCCCTGTTTTGCCAATACCTATAGGGACTTATCACATGTGTGTCCCAATCTTATATGCCATAAGTTGGTAGTATCTTCCTCTGTGGTAATCAAAGCTTCCAGACCTCCTGTTACTATTTTTCCCTTCAAGTAGTAAAGGTTATTTTCCTTGACATCTCCCATCATCACCATAGACCCCCTTGTAACCTTCAAAATTACATTTTCTAAGATCACCATATAGCCAGATGCCTCCAAATTTCCAAGTGAAATGATATTCTTCGTCAACTGTGGAACGAATCTCACATCCTTCAGCTCCCTAGTCACCCTATCACACATCTTGATTCGAACTGTTCTAATACCACCAATAGGGCATACATGATCATTACCCATGAGCACGACATCCTCTCTTTCCAACTCCTCAAAGCTAGATAACTAATCCCTCCTAGGGAAAATATGGTATGTAGCACCCGAATCTAACATTTATTCCGTAGAGTCGGCATAGCAAACTCACAGTATTACTAGGCATGAGTAGCCTGAAGAATCTGAATCTGAATTGTCACCACTAGCTTTAGCAACATTCACCTCTGAAGCTTGTACGGTTTTCCCTTTATTCTTGCCGGCTCTATCTTTTAACTTTGGGCATTCATTCTTCCAATGTCTATCTTCTTTGCAAAAAGCACATTAATTTCTACCCACGCTTCTATGGCCACCTCTCTGCTTTGACTTTGAGTGATTAAATGGACGACAGTTTGGACTACGGGCTCTCACTACCAATGCATCTCTGATGCCTTCTCGGAGGGTTCACTATCACTCTTCCTCAACTCATAATTCATCAATACTAAGTTCACCTCCTTGTAGCTGACAGAGGTTCTATCATTGATCATAGCAAGGACAAAAGTACCATAATCATCCTCTAGCAACGAACACAATAACATCATCGCCTTGTCTTCATCCTCTACCATGATATCCATATTGGTCATATCCGATAGTAATTTCGTGAAGCTATTAACATGCTTTCTAATGGAAACTCTCCTCTTCATCTTATATTGATAAAACCCCTTCTTCAAGTGAAGTCTATTCTCAAGTATTTGATTCAAAAAGCACAATCGTTTTTGATAAAACCCCTTCTTCAAGTGAAGTCTATTCTCAATGCTCTTCGTCAAGTATTTGTTATTGAGTGTTTACCACAACCGTTTTGCCGACGTCTCTTTCATCACATCGTAGATCAAATCCGGCGTCAAGCATGACCTAATAACCCCACATGCTCTGTTGTTAACCTTCTTTTAAATCTTCTCCTTCATGTCAGTCAGTTTCTCTTGTAATTCAAGAGTCTCCTCTAAATTCTAGGCATCCAACGTATCCATCACCTGACATCTCCACAAACTAAAGTTTATCTTGCCATCAAACTTCTGAACATCAATTTTTGTGTTATTAATGCTCAAACCCTGTATCGTTTTTCAAAGAGACGATCATATGTACTTGCTTCACCCATGTTGATAACCGTAGGTAATAAAAATTGCCTTAATTCCTAGCAAAGAAGCTCAAAACTGATAAAAACATTAATATCTCTCAAACTATAAGGAATTTGGTGAAATGGACAGGAGCAAACAGAACCCTTTGGGTTGGTTTGGTCGGCTTTGTCTCGTCGAGATAGTTGATTTTTATATATAATTCATTCAATTCCGACTTGCGGTTTGAAAGTTATGACCCGTTCTTCGTAGCATGTTCTGAAGCCCACCTGCAAGACTAGACTTTGCCTGAACATTGAAGTTTTCCTGTAATGCTAAGTTCATCGACAACTTAGCTCACCTAAACTGATTGAAGCTGGCCTGACAGCTTCGCTTATGAGGTTCGCCATGTAGCGAAGCTCAACATCAGAAGACGAGGTTCACCATGCAGCGAGGCTTAACATCAAAAGACGAGGTTCACCACACAACGAAGCTTGACATCAAAAGGCGAGATTCACTATGTCACAAAGCTCGACATCAAAGTTCATCACTGTGGACAAAGCTACTCTAGAAGATGAAGCTCATCATTGAAGACAAGGTTCGAAGCTCATCATTGGAAACAAGGTTCGAAACTCGTCATTGGATACGAGATTCGGAACTCACCACTAGACGTAAAACTCATTAGTGAAGATGAGTCTCATCAAAAGAAAATTTATAAGACTTGCTATGTAGTTGGACTCAACTATTGAAGACGAAGTTCGTTAGTGAATACGAAGCTCGTTAGACGAACTCAACAAATGGTTCATACCGAGGTTCGTCAAGAAAACGAACCTCGAATGAAGAACCAATCGAGAAGGCGAACTCGCCAAGCCCGTCCTATCAACGAACCTCATCACATGAATGATGGAGTTTTTCAACTTACCCAAGTTTTGCCAACCTCTATTATTCAGAGGGTCTCGCTCGGGTAAAGCTAAGCTAAGATGACAGAGTCAGCTGGGGGTTGTCCTGCTGGTGACCTTCGAGATTATCTCACATGCAAACGTAGTATAAACCAGATGAAATCCAATTGCAGCTATGAGAAATTTAAAATGCTTCCTAACGAATCCATTGATGATATGTTTTCTCGCTTTACTAATATCATCAATGAATTGCATGGTCTTGACAAGAAATTGACTATCCAAGAGATGAACTACAAGATCCTTCGCTCATTGTCTCCGGTGTGGGAACCCAAAGCTATGGCCATAGAGGAAGCTCACGATCTTACTACTCTAGCTCTCGATGGCCTCATCGGCAAGCTTAAGGTTCATGAAAAAAAGCTTAAAGGGAAGGAGGAAGTTCCCCCACTGGAAATTAAGGAGCCATCCCCAAAAATGAAGACCATTGCTCTCAAAGGAGCTAGTGATAACTCCTCATATTTGGATAGTGAAGTCGACTTTTCTATAGAAGTGGCTCACCTTTCTAGAAGAATATTAAGACTAATAAAAATGAATAAGAAGTTTAATCACCAATCTAACAACAAATATTTTTTACGTGTAGGAAAATGTTTTGAATGCAATGAACTGGGTCATCTCGCCAAAGATTGTCCTAAGCTCAAGGAGAAATATTTGAAATACAAGAAGAAGAAAACCATGTATGCCGGATGGGAGGAATCCGAACCAAGTGATTCAGATAGCAATGAAGAAGGAGCAAAGATTGCTCTTCATGATCCCAATATTTGCTATATGGCTCATGAAAAGGAGGTAATATCTGATACCGAAAGTGAATCTTTTTATATGCAATGTGATCTAGCAACTGCATTAGAAGAGTTAAACATTGAGTTTAAAATATTAACAAAAGAATACTCTTCCTTTAAAAAATTGCATACTTCTTGTGATTCCAAGCTTGAGCAATTACAATCCTCACTTGTTATAAAAGATGAATTGTTAGGAGATCTCGATTTTGAAAACAAACAATTGAGATCCATAATTGAAAGGCTAAAAATTAAAAATAGAAGAATTAAACCCACTCATGTATATTCTAGTCATCATCATTTTGAAAGAAATAGATTTTCATAGAGCATATGCTTCTACACACAAGAAAAATTTTGTGTGCACATATTGCATGAAAAATGATCATATCTCCACCTATTGTAGGATTAAAAATAATAATGATTATTATAAAATGATATGGGTACCCAAAGGTACTAAGTATACTAATACCCAAGGACCCAAGATTTGGGTACCTAAAGCTTCAACGTCTTCATCTTATGTAGGGAACATCACAAACACGACGTAGAGAGATGTGGCACCTTGATAGTGGTTGCTCACATCATATGATGGATAACAAAGAGCTATTTGCAATCCTATCAAGGATTGAAGGAGGTAATGTCTCCTTCGATGGCAGTGAGAAAGGTATTATAGGTATTGGATGTATTGGTAAGATACCTTCTCCCGTAATAGAGGATGTTTATTTAGTTAGAGGCTTAATCATAACCTTCTTAGCATTAGCCAATTAAGTGATAAAGGATTTGATATTTCTTTTAAACCGGATAAGTGCATTGTTAGCTTAAATGAAAAAATTATTTTTGTTGCTAATATAAAATCTAATGTATATATTTTTGAGATGAATAAGCTAGTAGATCAAGATGTTAAATGTCTTACGGCGGTTGATAAAAATCCTTGGATTTGGCATAAGAGGCTTGGTCACGCCAACATGGAGTTGATATCCAAGTTATCCAAAAAGAATCTTGTAAAAGGGTTACCAAACTTACATTTTATCAAAGATATCATTTGTGAAGATTGTGCTAAAGGTAAGCAAACCAAGTCTACCTTCAAATCCATTAATGAGGTATCAACTTCTAAACACTTGTAATTATTACATCTTGATCTTTTTGGTCCTATGCGTGTTACCTCTCTAGGAGGTAAACACTATATTTTTGTTATCATTGATGACTTCTCTCGTTTTACATGGACAATCTTTCTTGGTAGTAAAGATGAATGTTTTGAAGAATTTTCAAATTATGTTAAAAGAATTGAAAAAAAAGAGTTGAAAGTTGTTAAAATTAGGAGTGATCATGGTGGTGAATTTCAAAATAAAATTTTTAATGATTTTTGTGCACATCGTGGTATAACTCATGTATTTTCCGCCCTAAGAACACCACAACAAAATGGTGTTGTTGAACGAATAAACCGCACCATACAAGAGATGGCACGAACAATGATAAATGTCTTTGTTTTACCAAAATATTTTTGGGTAGAAGCCGTCAATATGGCTTGCCATGTTTTGAATCGTGTTTTGATTAGACCAAAGCTTAAGAAAACTCCTTATGAACTATTTTATGGCAAAACCCCTTTCATTGGATACTTTCGTATTTTTGGTTGTAAATGTTTTATCTTGAACACCAAAGATCACCATGATAAATTTGATTCAAAAATTAATATTGGTATTTTTTAAGGATATGCACGTAGAAGTAAGGCTTATAGGGTTTTCAGCAAACGAACTCTTGTTGTTGAAGAATCTATAAACGTTACTTTTGATGAGACTAGTATTGGTTTACAAGTTGATTTGCCTAGGAAAGATGATGATGATATTGAGGGATGATTGGAACTTTTGCAACTAAATGAAACACCCTCAATCGATGCACAAAAGGATGGGGAAAGCAATAACATTCAAGAGCAAGAAGAACTCCCCAAAGCATGGAAATTCGCATCAAATCATCCAAATGAGCAAATAATAGGGAGTCCTTCAAAAGGAGTTCTAACTCGCTCAAAAGCTTTGAGTGAGTGTGGTAATATAGCATTCCTATCTCATATAGAACCTAAAAGGATTAATAATGCTTTAAAGGATGAGTTTTGGGTTTTAGCAATGCATGATGAACTAAACAATTTTCAAAGAAATAATATTTGGAAATTAGTTCCTAAACCTAACAATGTTCATGTTATTGGAACTAAATGGGTCTTTAGAAACAAACTTGATGAACATGGCATAGTGATAAGAAATAAAGCTCGTTTAGTTACCCAAGGATACAATCAAGAAGAGGGCATAGACTATGATAAAACATTTGCACCGGTTACAAGGTTAGAATCTATTAGAATGTTTTTAGCCTTTGATAGCTTTAAAGATTTTAAATTATTTCAATTGGATGTGAAAAGTGCCTTTTTAAATGGTTTTATAGAAGATGAAGTATATATTGAACAACCCCCCGGTTTTATAGATCATTCATTTCCTAATCATGTTTACCGGGTTTAAAAAGCTTTATATGGGTTAAAACAAGCTCCTAGAGCTTGGTATACTCGCCTCTCTAGTTTTCTTCTTGAAAATAGCTTTTCTAAAGGGAAAATTGATGATAATCATATTTTATTACAGTTTTATACCTTCATTATCTATTTTATATGAATAAATATACTACTAATAAATGTTTTTATCTTTAATTGCAGGTTAATGAAGAATAAATCTCAAACTCTCATTTCTCAACAAAAACCAATTGATTAAATGAAGAAATGAAGCAAAGAAGGCCATTGGAAAATCAATTTCCAAATTATCCAAAAGCCCAGAATCAAGCCGAGTAGCCTGTAGAAGCCGGAGAAAATCAAAAATCCAATATGAAAAGAAATCATATTCAAAATGGTTGGACACAAAGAAACGACGATATCTCCCAATCCGGAAGGAGGAACGCGTCAATGGCTGATTTTGCTTGTCTTGGGGCTCAAGTTTGATCCAATGGCTCTCATTCACTGATGTTTACTATAAATAGGGGTAGAGAGTGAGGGGTTAGAGGTGTGAAAATTTTTGTAACTCCTTTTGGAGAGGAGGGCTACTCTTAATTGAGAAGGCCTTCCAAAATTGTAACTTTAGTTGCAATTAATAATAATAATTTTTTCACCACTTTAAATATTTCTTCTCTTTGTTGGATGATGAAGATGGAGATGAAGAATTATTTAGAGGTTTGCATTTTCTTTCCTTTTTCTCTTTTATTTCCTTTTTATTGCTTATTAGTGTAGATTTATTTCTATGCTTGTAGTTTAGATTTTATTTTCTTGTTAAATAGCCAAGAGGCTAGAACCCTCTTGCCTTAGATTTATTTCATGCTTATAGATTAGATTTATTTCATGCTTATAGAGTAGATTTATTTTCTTGCATTTAATTCTTGCAATTTTATTTTGTAGTTTAGATTTTGCACTTTATTTTGTAGTTAGATTTTAATTTCTTATACTATTCACCTTGAGGCTAGAACCCTCTTGGGTTTAGTTTTTCTTTTTGTTTATTTTTATTTTGTTTGATTCGCCTTTAGGCTAGAACCCTCTAGGGAATCACCCTTTTCTAAGAAGTGGGTTTAATTTTAGATTACCCATATCTATAATTGAATCCACCATCTTTATTTTCTTGCATTTTTTTATTCTAGAATTTTGTTCTTTATTCTTGATTTTTTATTTGTTTCTTGATTTTATTCATTTTTTCCTTCTCACCTTATTGATCATACTCAAATCCACTCTCACTTACACTTTGCACCTATTTACACACCATTTTTTACTATCTCAATCTCTTCACAATCACATTCACTTATCACTCCTACTTGTCACGCACACATCATAAGAACCGATTTCATTTTTTCTCCTACAAAACACCTTCCCCGTGGGATCGATATCTTAAATACTATAACTTGACACGGTTGTGCACTTGCAACCTTTTTTGTACATGTTTATGCCGCATCAGGTTTTTGGTGCCGTTGCCGGGGAAGGTGCTTAAGTAGGTTTTAATTATTTTGGTTCTTTAACTTGTGTGTTTTTTGTAAAGGAAACGCTTGCAGCTTGAAGATCGCGGATTGGAGAGGTAGGATTTGAAGATTTGCTTTCAGGTAAGTCCTCTTTCTAGTTTTTAATTCCACCCTTTAGCTATTTCTTCACAATTAGAGACAATTAGGACTTTTAAAAAAAAAGAGATTTTATTTTTCTTTGTTGACCATAATAAAATTCATCCTCCACTTTGACATTTACTAACAAGATAATAAATTCAAACAAATCCCCCCTTCTCATTTGTTTGATTGTTAACCCTAATTAAAAAAAAAGATTTTTCTTTTCCATCCTTTTTAGTTGCTTTTAATTCATAGGGTTGCATTTCATATAGTGTAGGAATTCACCAAGTGATTTGAGCATCTTGATTTGACACACACTTAAAAATATTTTTAAGGGCAAAACCCCATAATCAAGATAAGGTGAGGGATTTTATCACCCTTTGCTTAGCCCAAAAATCACTAATTCCTCACTACACCACCCAAGCCTAATAAAACTCATTAGACGTTAGCCCCTAAGGATTCGAGCTCAATAAGGAACAAGAAATCCTTAAGTGAACCGGTTTAAGTTTTTTCAGATTAGTTGGTGTCTAAGGCAAGGTTTAGGGGTTGCGTAAAGCGCTCCGCAAGAAAAGAGGTACTTAATTGATCTTTGATCACCCTCTAGTACTATCTTTACCTGGCTAACTACATGGCTAAAACTTTGATCTTTTCACTGTAGGAGTTTTTGGTTAGGAGCTGGTCTAGTTGAGTTAGGCTAAACCCTAGAGTTAGAGTTGATTGAAAAGTGATTGTCTTGATTTGTTTTAGTTAGGATTTTTCTTTATCTTCTCATAAAAAAAAAACTAATTTTCTTTCTTTTCTTTAAGAAAAAAAATAAAAAAAAAATAAAAAAAAACATTTTGGTGTATGCAACAGTGGATTAGGGATAATACACATCGATTAATTCGCTTTGAACCAATCATAGAAATGGAGCATCCTAATCCACCCGTTCTTCATGATATGTGCTATCCCATTAGGAATGTAATCCCCTCATGCATTAGACTCCTCGAAACAAATGGAATAAGTTTTGAGCTTAGACCGCAATACATAAACATGCTTCCCAAATTCCTTGGTAATGAAACAGAAGACGCATATATTTTTATTTCGGAATTTGAGGAAGTGTGTATTATGATTAAAATGAGAGAATTAAATGAAGATGCGGTTAAGCTTAGATTTATTCCATTTGCTCTTAAGGATAAAGCTAAAAAATGGCTGTACAGCTTACCAACAAATTCCATCTCAACTTGGGATGAATTTGTCACCGTTTTTCTTAAGAAATTTTTTCCTATTCATAAAACGGTAAAACTTAGGAACAGCATTCAAAACTTAAAAATTATGTCACCGTTTTTCTTAAGAAATTTTTTCCTATTCATAAAACGGTAAAGCTTAGGAACAGCATTCAAAACTTTAAAATTATCCCGGGAGAACCTTTTTGGAAGTATTTTGACCGATTTAAAGATCTTCTCATCCAATGTCCTCATCACGGTTTAGAGAAATGGCGATTGTGCCAAATAATTTATGAGGGATTAGATTATTCTGCAAAAACTTCCTTAGAATCAATGTGCCACGGGGATTTTATGAGGAAAAATGCTGATGAAGCTTGGGAATTCTTGGAGAGTCTTTCTGAAAAAACAATGCAATGGGAACAGTGCGATGACAGGGTTTCATCAGTTCCCCATTCTAAGTCTAGTGGTCTTTCCTTGGAGTCAAACATTGCTTCTGAAGCGAAGATGGCGACAATTCTGCGGAGGTTAGAAGCCTTAGAAATTAAGGAACGAGCTCCAGCTCAACTCAATCATGTTTCTTTCCCAGGATGTACTCCTCACAATCCATATCAGGATAAACGTCTCAATGTCTTGGAAAGGGGTTTAGAAACCATAATTAAGGCCTCTACTCAAACCACGAATATGTTGACTCAAACATCTAGCACGTTGAATTCCTTCATGCAATCAACCGGACAAATGCTCAACTCCAACACTCAAGCTATAGCTAGATTAGAATCCCAACTTGGTCAACTAGCTAGTGCCGTGAGTGAAAGAGAGAAAGGAAAATTTCCGAGTCAACCCGTGGTCAACCCTAATAACACAGGATGCAGTTCATCCTATGAAGCTCAAGTGAATGCAATCCATTCACTTCGGTCAGGTAGACAGGTCGATAATCAAGTGAGAACTCCGCCAAGTCAAACTCTTGATCCTGTACAAATTCCTTCTCCTTCTCCTTCTGATGAATCTATTCAACAATCACTCCCCTCAGATGACCAAGAACCTGAACCCGAACCTGAGCCTGCTTTTGATAGATTTAGACCGGTTGCTCCCTTTCCAGATAGACTCAGGTCTAGGAAACACTCTCCTCAGGAGGAGAAAATCCTAGAGACATTCAAGCAGGTTAAGGTCAACATTCCTCTCTTAGATGTAATTGAACAAATTCCATCTTATGCTAAATTTTTAAAAGAATTGTGCACTAAGAAGAGGAGAATAAATGTTCCAAAGAAAGTCTTTTTAGCCGCCAATATCAGTGAAATGCTGTCAAATCCCATACCTTTGAAACGTAAAGATCCAGGTTCCCCCATCATTTCATGTATCATTGGTAATACTCACATTGATAAGGCGCTTTTAGACTTAGGGGCCAGTGTCAATTTGCTTTCATATTCAGTCTATCGGCAATTGGGTCTAGGTGTACTGAACCCAACCAAATGCACCTTACAGTTGGCTGATAGATCTGTCAAGGTCCCTATGGGTGAGTTAGAGGATGTTCTGATTAAGGTTGGAGATTTTATTTTTCCAGTAGATTTTGTAGTCTTGGAAACACAGCCTGTTTCCAATCCCAAAGGACAGACACATGTCATCTTAGGACGACCGTTCTTAGCCACTTCTAATGCTCTCATCAACTGTAGAACTGGTCAAATGAAGCTGTCCTTTGGGAATTTGACTGCTGATCTCAATATTTTTAATCCAGGGGACCAACCAAATAATCAGCCTCTAGAAATAAACTACATTCAGGAAAGATCAGAAGAAGAAGAAGAAGAAGAAGAGTCTGATTTGAGTTTTGAGGAAATTTTTGATGAAGAGTTAGAGTTTTTAGAAGAAGCAGATCAGGTCCTTGAGAATAATAAAACTGTGTTAAACATTTGCTGCTTTGAATTAAATTTTGAAGAACTCTTTCTTGATGAACTTAGATTCTTGGAGAATAATCAACAACCAAATTTTCAGAACTTCACAGAAGAATTGGTTGTTAGAAAACAAAACTTCACAGTACAAGAGTCTAAGTTCATTAAGAAATACAAAATGCATGACACCAATAATACCTACCTTACCTTGTTGCATGAATTACTGAACACCCCGATGAACACCCTGAAATGCTTAAAAATTCACATTATTGATTATATCATTCTAAATTTATTTAAAATCCGGGGAAGAATTTTCAGCAATAAGGTAGGATTCAATGTAGAACATGAACTCTTCATGTTGAATATTTCATTCTACATTGTTTATTTTGTTTATTTCAGAATAATAAAAAGAATTTATTCTTCTCTCACGTGAGAGTTTCTTGTTCAGTTTTAAAAAAAAAGGAAAAAAAGAAAAAAAAGAAAAAAAAAAGAAAAAGAAAAGAAAAGAAAAAAAAGAAAAAAAAAAGAAGAATAAATTTTTGTTTTCATCCTCCTCAGACCAAAGGTAATTGCAGATTTTTATCAGCGGACCAAATGTAAGTGCTTCACTTCTTATCTGCTTTACTTTATGCATCATAGAGTTTGCAATGAGGACAATGCAAAATTTAGGTGTGGGGGTGGGAATTAGTTATTTTTTCTCTTTATTTTATATTTTTAGTTATATTTTTGTTTTTTTTCCCTTTTTTTTAAAAAAAATTTAAAAATATCGTCACTTGCCAAATTGATAGAGTTATGTAATAATTGATTTGTTTGATAAATTTGAAATTTTCTAATCCCTAGTTGGTTATTTACTTAAGTTCACTTTTTATGATAACTCTAAATAAATTTTTTAAGAAATGATTTTCAAAGTAGTATACTTTACTTAAGCCTTAACTTGGACTTTTATTTAAAATAATGAAATTTTTGCATGCTTAACTTAGAGTTTGAAATAATTATTTTTTCAAAGTGTCTTGATTTACATATTTTCAAAATATATATACATATACAAAAAAAATTCAAAAGAAGAGTGCGAAAAATGGGCACCAAAAAGGAAAAAAAAAACTCTTTAATTCAAGGTGATTCTATCTTATTAAGCCTAAGCTGACCGAGTAATTAAGCCCAAGGAGTATTTCCATACTTAATGACCTAAGCCCATTTGGGTTGGGATCCATTGGCCCAAAACTCGTTAAATGGTCACTTAGAAAGCCCGTTAATGTAGAAAAAAGATCACCAAGGATGAAAGAGTTTTAAAAAAATAATAATAATAATAATAAAATAAAAAATAAAAAAATTTAATAAATATTTTTTAGTTGTATATATGGTCTTGGAAAATATTTTAAATCAAGCAACTTGAAAATTATTTAAAACAAATAGTTAGCATGTTCTTTTCAAAACTTTTAAATTAAATTTCTAAGTTTGGTTTGGTTTTGTATTGCTACAATGAGAAGATTTTCTTAAAAATATACCTTAGAGTTATTTATAAAAATGTTTTCTTGAGTGATAACTGGCTCCAATTAGATTATCTAAAAGTTATAAGATGAATTTAGTTATTTACTGACTTCTTTAATTTGGCAAGTTGACCGAATTTTGTGGGTATATTCACTGTAAACCCTCACGAGACTACAACTCGTCCACTAGGGTAACCTAGGGGTTTAAAGGCTTGTTGTATACGTTAAATACAACCACGATTCCTGCGAAAGTGAGTTAGGATTTTCTTTTTATTTTCTTTGCTAGAGGACTAGCAAAAGTTTAGGTGTGGGGGTATTTGATAATCATATTTTATTACAATTTTATACCCTCATTATCTATTTTATATGAATAAATATACCACTAATAATTATTTTTATCTTTTAATTGCAGGTTAATGAAGAATAAATCTCAAACTCTCATCTCTCAACAAAAACCCATTGATTAAATGAAGAAATGAAGCAAAGAAGCACATTGGAAAATCAATTTCCAAATTATCCAAAAGCCCAGAATGAAGTCGTGTAGCCTGTAGAAGCCGGAGAAAATCAAAAATCCAATATGAAAAGAAATCATATTCAAAATGGTTGGCCACAAAGAAACGACGATATCTCCTAATCCGGAAGGCGGAATTTAACATATAATATATGAAAATCGCCTATCTCGACGAGACGAAGCTATCCGTGAAATCAGAATTTGAAAATAATGGGCATCGATGTCGGCATCGATGTGGGCATCGATGCTGGCATCGATACCTACATCGATGCCTGCATCGATACCAGATCACTGTAGCGCGCGTCAATGGCTGATTTTGCTTGTCTTGGGGCTCAAGTTTGATCCAATGGCTCTCATTCACTGATGTTTACTATAAATAGGGGTAGAGAGTGAGGGGTTAGAGGTGTGAAAATTTTTGTAACTCCTTTTGGAGAGGAGGGCTACTCTTAATTGAGAAGGCCTTCCAAAATTGTAACTTTTTGTTGCAATTAATAATAATAATTTTTTCACCACTTTAAATATTTCTTCTCTTTGTTGGATGATGAAGATGGAGATGAAGAATTATTTAGAGGTTTGCATTTTCTTTCCTTTTTCTCTTTTATTTCCTTTTTATTGCTTATTAGTGTAGATTTATTTCTATGCTTGTAGTTTAGATTTTATTTTCTTGTTAAATAGCCAAGAGGATTTTGCACTATTTACACACCATTTTTTACTATCTCAATCTCTTCACAATCACATTCATTTATCACTCCTACTTGTCACGCACACAACATAAGAACCGATTTCATATTTTCTCCTACAAAACACCTTCCCCGTGGGATCGATATCTTAAATACTATAACTTGACACGGTTGTGCACTTGCAACCTTTTTGGTACATGTTTATGCCGCATCAATTGATAATACACTTTTTGTGAGAAAAAAGAAAAATGATTTTATTTTAGTTCAAATATATGTTAATGATATCATTTTTTGTGCTACTAATGAAACTTTGTGCAAGAACTTTTCTAAAGTTATGCAAGATCATTTTGAGATAAGTATGATGGGAGAGCTCACCTTCTTTCTCGGGCTCCAAGTCAAGCAAACTAAGGATGAGATATCTGTTTCTCAAAGCAAGTATGCTAGAGAATTGGTGAAGAAATTCGGATTGGAGAATTCTAAGCATGCACCAACTCCCATGAGGCAAGTATGCTAGAGAATTGGTGAAGAAATTCGGATTGGAGAATTCTAAGCATGCACCAACTCCCATGAGTACAAGTATCAAGCTTGATGCGGATCGGATTGGAGAATTCTAAGCATGCACCAACTCCCATGAGTACAAGTATCAAGCTTGATGCGGATGATAGTATTGAGGATGTAGACCAAAAACTATATTGAAGTATGATAGGTAGTCTTCTTTATCTTACCGCTAGTAGGCCCGATATCATGTTTAGTGTGTGTGCTTGTACACGTTTTCAAGCTTCTCCAAAAACGTCCTATTTGATTGCGGTTAAAAGGATTAATAAATATGTCAATGGTATAATTAATCTTGGTTTATTTTATCCAAAAAGCACATCTTTTGATCTTTATGGTTTTTATGATGCCGACTTTGCCGGTTGTAAGGTAGATCGCAAAAGTACGAGTAGTACATGCCAATTTTTAGGTAACTCTCTTGTCCTTGGGCTTCCAAGAAATAAAATTGTGTTGTATTGTCCACTACGGAAGCAGAATACATTGCCGCCGGCTTATGTTGTGCCTAGCTTTTATGGATGAAACAAAGTTTAGTTGACTATGATTTGTATTTTCAAAATACAAAAATCTTTTGTGATAACACTAGTGATATAAACATTTCAAAAAACTCCGTTTTGCACTCTAGAACCAAGCATATTGATGTGCGCCATCATTTCTTACACGATCATGTAGAGCGGTAAAATGTATCACTTGATTATATTGACACTAAATCTCAATTAGTAGACATCTTTCCCAAACCTCTTAGTGAAGAAGATTTTTGTCGCATAAGAAATGGTTTGGGTTTAAGCATTATGTAAAATGTTTTGCTTGTTTGCTTGGTTAGTTGAACTTCATATGTCGTGTTGCATGTTTATTATTTCATATACCCCATTTTGATGGTGACAAAGGGGGAGAGAAATATCATCATTTGTTCATAGATAGGGAGAGCTACTATCTATAAGTTATATTTATTTTGCTCCAATATAATGGTTGGTTGTCATCATCAAAAAGGAGGAGATTGTTAGCCCTTATATTTTGATGATGATTTATAACCACCATTATTGGTACTAATTTATTATTGAGTAATATTATAGATGATATAAATATCAAGCTAGTTAGTACCATTTATAGAGGATTGGATGGAATATGAACTACAACGACGATGTCTAAAGGAGAAGGAGGCAAAGTGATGAAACAATGTTTATCAAGAACACTAAGCGTAATGAGAAGCTTCATCAACTCTAAAGAATTATCAAGTATCAAGAAATATATTTCTATGTGAGAGATATTTGCTATTTTTTTCTCTCTAGTGCTAAAATGTAGGCAAGTAGCTATAGATTTTATTTGAAGCTATTGGGATATCACACTTTTCTCTCTAGTGCTAAAATGTAGGCAAGTAGCTATAGATTTTATTTGAAGCTATTGGGATATCACACACACATTTTCATACTCATATTTTTAGGCAAGTAGCTATAGATTTTATTTGAAGCTATTGGGATATCACACACACATTTTCATACTCATATTTTTGACAGTTTCATCAAAATATGGTTTTTCACAAGTATGAGGACCTATTCATAAAATTTCTTTTCAAAACAGTTTGTTTTTAGTGTTAAAAATATTTTACAAAGTTATACAATTTTTAGAAAAGATTTGAGTATTTTTACAAAATTTATAAAGTGTTAAAAAACTATTTTTAAACCAGTATCAGCCTGTGTCAGTTCACGGTCGACCGCTCCGGTGCATTTCCCTCAGGAGCTAGCAGAAACTTGTGCGGTTAACCGTGGCGGTCGACCGCCTCTATTACAGAGAGCTCGGGAACTCCTGCGGTCGACCGCCACGGTCGACCGATATGATTACAGAAACTTTCTGGAATTCTCACAGTCGGCCATAGACAAAACAAAAACTTTTTCTTAGCTTTGAAAACCTACGCGGTCGACCGCGAAATTCTCACAGTCAACCGCCGATCGCCCAACGGCTATTTTTTGTACAGAATCAGGAAATCTGTTTTATGGGATTTTAGGAGATTTGGTTATGGGTTTTGGCTGTTGTTCTTCTTCCTATTTAAACCCTCATATCCCCCTTCTTCAGAGCCATCCAAGCTCATTGTAAATCCCTGGTGTTTTGTTTACTGTTTTTAAAAGAGCCCAAATTTTCATTCCTGTTTTTTACTGTTTTCAAGTTCACATCCCAAGCTTCAAGTGTGATCTTTCTCCTTGCCATAAGGTTACTGTAAAGAGAGAGATTTTACATCATTTACTACTGTTGTGAGCTTGATCTCATAGAGGTCAATTGTGTGGTTGTGAGATCTCATGGAGATCGTTGTGTAGAAAAAGTTCCGGCTTCCAAACCGGGTTATGTAGTGGATTCTCCTCGAGAGTGGGGAACGGGGACGTAGGTCAGCGGACCGAACCTCGTGAACACATTGTGCGTCACTTGGATAACGATTTCTAATCTTATCTCATTTAATTTGGGTTTTTATTTTGTGGTGCATTGCTTTTCATTATTTTTATTGCATTATTATTGCTTTAAGACCCTAATCACACACACCCCCTCCTAGGGTCCAACACTTCTAAAATGAGCAAGTCGTCCCGATACTCAAATCCTTGATCAAGGCAAAAAAGATCAAGCTCCCAGAATCGATGTGACCTGAGGAGATGTTGAGAACGGATGATCCTAACTATTGTGTGTACCACAGGAGGGTTCATCATCCCACCTCTAAATGCTACACCTTGAAGGATAATATCCAAGCCTTACTGATTGCAGGAGTCTTTGCCCTTCAATCCTGATTTACAGCTATCGCTGGAGTAGGGGTAGTTTCGGTTTCTCTGCAAAACTATGTACTACCTCAACCTTTCTCTCTGACGGAGCCATGATGAACCAAAGCTCATCATAATACACTCCAAGGTGAGTCCGAAGTCAGACATGAGCATCTAGTCCCTTACTAAAATACTATCACGTTAATGATTACCTCTGATAGTCACTTCCTCCAAATTCTCTCGCCAATCCTCTCTAATAGGATGGTGGGACCACAAAACTATCATGTTAATAATTACCTCTAATAGTCACTTCCTTCAAATTCTCTCGTTAATCCTTTTCAATAGGATGATGGGACCATAAAATACTATCAAGTTAATGATTACCTCTGATTGTTAGTTTAGCCTAAACTTCTCTTACCAATTCTTTTCAATAGGATGGCGAGACCATAAAATACTATCAAGTTAATAATTACCTCTGATAGTCCCCCAGCTGAAAACAATTTGTTAAGTAGTGTTCTACCAAGCGATGAGCACCTACTTGTCACTCGATCAAGATAGTGATCTACCATGCGATGATTCACTGTCTGGTCTTTTCTGAACGTTCTATTTTTATACGAGTTGCCGTGCGAGCACTCTTTGGTCACGGAATTACCAAAATGTGGGTTAAGAAGAAGACAACTAAAACACAAGAATAATTTAGTTTGGCAAAGAAAAATACCTTCTCTAGATTATGAAGAATTAATTATTACAAATCTCTCACTCATAATCTCACTAGAATCGAGAACAACCTCTCAATCCTCTCTAAACCCTAATACAATAATTAGAATCTCTCTCTGATCTAAGATCTCATAGATCCTCACAATCTAAACGCTAATCCTTTTGATTAGGATCTCACTTAGACCTAAAACCCTTTAGATCTACATCTTGGCCTCTCCTCCTTTCTTCTTCTCTGATTTCTGATTTCTGATTTCTTAGAAACCCTAAAACAATCCTTTATATAGGTGTACAAACGTGGATGGCAATCTGATAAATAACCAAGCCCAAAACTAACAAGAATTCGTGTAAATAGAGTCCTTAACGAATCTGGGAAGCTCCGATGAGTCGACTCATGAACAGTTATGAGTCCACTCATGACCTCATATGAGTCGACTCATAACTAATGAGTCGACTGGTCAGAGACTTTTGCTAACAGGGTTTGAGTTCGTGAGTCGACTAATAAACTGATGAGTCAACCGAGTAGAAACTTTTAACAAAACGGCAAGGTTTCGTGAGTCGACTCATGATAGGCATGAGTCGACTCAACCTGATGAGTCGACTCATGTACATGTATAAGTCGACTTACGAGCTGAAAACTGGATTCTTCGAATCTGCTGCTCGTCGTCTCGTTCCACACTTCCACCTGCATTCCACTGTACTGTTTTACACCCCTATTCTCATGCTATTATGAGAATCATCTATCCTCAAGCTCCAATGAGGATCACGAAGCTCCCGAAGAGAAGATACACCCGTATCATGGGTCCCCTCTTTAGGAACTTGAAGTCACATTCAAGTTAGAACTTTTGCTGAGGAAACTCTCGAGCTCCTCCATCTTTTCTGCACCATATGGCCCTTCTAGGAACCTGGTCTCGACGTCCGATCGGAAACATCTCATCTATCCCGCGTGTCATCGTAATCACCTTTCGCCCCAAGTCGCAATCCTTTATCGATGGCTTTTCTGTAAGTCTAATGCACAGCGAGACAAACTTCTTGCTTGCATTCACTAGTCTCTTCGCTCGCGTCACCGTCCCCAAGCTTGTCTCTCTCGGAAGAGATGCCGAACGAAATATGAACTTTTCACCATCCTTAGTGAAGGTGTACTTCTGAGCCCGCCTCTCGTAGATCGCATATCTATCCTATAAGTACAGATTGCCCAGTATAATCTGACAAACATCCAATGGAACGATGTCGCACGTGACCTCGTCAATATACGACTCGTGGAGTGCAAATCTAACAGTGCATTGATCAACTACACTCAGTTTCTCCTCCTTCTGAATCCACCCTAATGGATAGGGCTTCGGACAGTTTCTCCTCCTTCTGAATCCACCCTAATGGATAGGGCTTCGGATGCTTGACCGTCTTCAGACCCAGTTTCTGAACCAATATCTCGGATATCAAATTCTTCTTGCTGTCCGAATCAACAATGGCATCAACCAAACTGGTCTTCACTTGCAACTTAAGAACAAAGAGTTGCTCTCTCGGGTCATCGTCCTCTTTCGTGGTCTGCTTCCCAGCCATAAGGTTGAGACTGTTGTTGGGCTCTGTCATCCCCAGGACTTCTTTCGGACCTTGAGCTATCATGTATGCCTTTTTTGGAGTCTCCCTTAGCCTTGTTGCCCTAGACTCGCCTCCCCTCTGTTTGGAGTCCCCTAGACTCGTTGCCCTTCTTTTGCTTGCCCTCGAGGGCAATAGCCTTCACGCTCGCCTCTGCAATTGATTCCACCATGAATAGATTCATCTCCTTTCGGATGTAATCACTTAATCCTGCCATATACTTCATAAATACAAAATATTCCTCTGTCGCAATGTTGAGGACCATCGCCTGCTGCTGGAACTCCGTGGTGTATTCTTGAACGGTTTGATTGACCCTTTGGAGCAAGTTGTACCACTTGTACTAACGCTCTTCAAGAAATCCCACCGGGTAGAACTGCTTCCTCAGTAACTCCTTAAACTTGTTCCACGACACCGCCTTCTTCTCCTGCTTGCAGTAGGATTTCCACCACGTCAACGCATGCCCTGAAAGCTTCAATGTCGCGAACACAATCTTTTCTTTTGACGAATAGCCATAAAGAATAAAATACGTCTCCATCCGCTCGATCCAGTCATCAAGCCTCTCGACGTCAACACTCCCATCATAAATAGGAATCTCCACCTTGAAGTCAATCTTCAAGTTCTGATAAGAATTCTTACCCCCTTGATGCAATGCAACCTTAACGGTCTCCTCCTCCTCGTCGGAATCTAAATCTACTCTTTTCACATCGGACTTAATAATTTTCTTCGAAGAAGATTCACCTTGTTTGCCACCTCCATGGATAAGACTGACGAGCTATGTGAGAGTCGAACCTATCATCTCGATCTGTTTCTCTAATGCATCAATCCTCGTGGAATTGTCTCCTTCAGCCATCTCCTTCCTCCTTCAAACCTGGACTCCTTCCAATAAAATAAGGACCTCACCAAGCTTATTGTATTGCGATCGAGTCAGGATCATACACAGAATGCCCCCTTCGCATGATCTGATTGCTCTGATACCAACTTGATATGAGTCGCCTTGCGAGCATCCTTTGGTCGCGGAATTACCAAAAGGTGAGTTGAGAAGAAGACAACTAAAACACAAGAACAATTCAGTTTGGCGAAGAAAAATACCTTTTCTAGATTATAAAGAATCAATTATTACAAATCTCACCCTCACAATCTCACTAGAATCGAGAACAACCTCTCAATGCTCTCTAAACCCTAATACAATGATTAGAATCTCTCTCTCTCTGATCTAAGATCTCATAGATCCTCACAATCTAAACCCTAATCCTTTTGATTAGGATCTCACTTAGACCTAAAACCCTTTAAATCTACATCTTAGCCTCTCCTCCTTTCTTCTCCTCTGATTTCTGATTTCTGATTTCTTAGAAACCCTAAAACAATCCTTTATATAGGTGTACAAATGTGGATGGAAATCTGGTAAATAACCAAGCCCAAAACTAACAGGAATTCGTGTAAATAGAGTCCTTAACGAATCTAGAAAGCTCCGATGAGTCGACTCATGAACAGTTATGAGTCGACTCATGACCTCATATGAGTCGACTCATAACTAATGAGTCGACTGGTCAGAGACTTTTGCTAACAAGACTTGAGTTCGTGAGTCGACTTATAAACTGATGAGTCGACCGAACAGAAACATTTGACAAAACGGCTGGGTATCGTGAGTCGACTCATGACAGGCATGAGTCAACTCAACCTGATGAGTCGACTCATGTACATGTATGAGTCGACTCACGAGCTAAAAACCGGATTCTTCGAATCTACTGCTCGTCGTCTCGTTTCACACTTCCACCTGCGTTTCACTGTATTGTTTTACACCCCTATTCTCATGCTATCATGAGAATCATCTATCCTCAAGATCCCATAAGGATCGCTAAGCTCCCGAAGAGATGATAGGGTTTTGTATCATATTTCCTTAGAATGATCGAAAATAGTGACCTATCATGCGATGTATCATTATTCTAATCATAGTCGTTATACTCCTATGTCACTGAACGACTTGATTATCTCTATATCGTCATTCCTACTGATGACGTTGTTTCCAAATAGTAGCCTATCATGCGATGTGCCTCTATTTCAATCACAGTCGTTATACTCCTATGTCACTAAACGACTTGATTATCTCTATATTGTCATTCCTACCGATGACGTTATTTTCAAATAGTGGTCTACCATGCAATTTGCCTCTATTTCAATCACAGTCGTTATACTCCCATGTCACTGAACGACTTGATTTCACTTGCCAAGTAGTGTTCTATCATGCGATGAGTACCTACTTATCATTCGATCAGGATAGTGATCTACCATGCAATGATTCGCTATCTGATCTTTACTGAACATTCTATCTCCTTAGAACGGTCAAAAATAGTATTCTACCATGTGATGTGTCGCTATTCTAATCACAATCGTTATACGTTCATAGTACTGAACGACTTGATTACCTCCGCACCATCATTCCTGCAACTAACGTTGTTCGTTGATAGTGGTCTACCAAGCGATGAGCCCCTATCTTCCCCCTTATTTTCAAATAGTGACTTACAATACGATGAGTCACTATTCATCAATGGTACCACATCTTCCAAGCGGGCCTCCCATGCGATGAGCCCCACTTTTAAAATACCAAGTTGAGTTGTTATACTGAACGACACAACCAAACTCTAACACTTAATCCAACGCCTTGAATGGCTAAGGATAGAGGAGAAATCTTAGCATTAAGCCTAAGAGAAACTCATCGATAACTTACCATGCTAAGGTCAAAAGTATGGATAGTCCAACTCAAACGACAGTTGGTAAAGACACGTCAAGTCCGTTGATAGCTGAGGGTTTGCTAAAAATCCTAGATGGCGATCATTAGTTACGTCTGAAGAGTTCAACTTTACTAGAATAGACAAGTTCACTGGAAGGCTCCTCGTTTCATCTGAATAGTGCTCATTTTGTAGGCCTTAAGATCCAAAGTATTTCAGACCCCATGCAACCTGCTTTGGGTCTAAAAACTTTAAAAGAGGTTTTGTAGACAATAAAAATTATCTTAATTCCTAGCAAAGAAGCTCAAAACTGATAAAAACAATATCTCTCAAACCGTAAGGAATTTGACGAAACAGACAGGAGCAAACCGAACCCTTTGGGGTTGGTTTGGTTGGCTTCATCTCGTCGAGATAGTCGATTTTCATATATAATTCGTCCAATTCCGACTTACGGTTTGAAAGTTATTGAAAAGACCCTAGAGAGGGGGTGAATAGGGTTATTGCTAATCTTATTAGATGTTAATGTCGATTAAAACTTATTAACAAATTATTTTTGTAAGATAGATATACAATGTGATATGAGCAAGAATATAAACATAAGAGAAAATAAACAAGAGTGATAGTGTAAACAAATAGTGGACACAAAGAGCAATCCAAACACAATAATATGATCACGGAGTTCGGACCTTCTGTCCTACATCTCCACTCCCCACTCCTGAGGAGAAATCCACTATCGACACACCTGGTTTGAAAGCCGGAACTTCTCTACACACTCGGTTTTCTAGCTCACCGAAAACTCTACAAGTCACTCACAATGTACATACACAAACTACAAGCTCAAGTGTTGGTCCTCACGTATCGCCTCCCTCAAGTGCTCGGCTTTACTACCTCTCTCTAGGCTTTACTACCGATGCCACTCCTCTTGGTATCGACTACGTCCTCACCACACACTCTTCTCTGTGTAAATGTGTATTACAAAGTGATACTATCACAATAAGGCTCAATTACAAGATTTGTTCTCTATAATAGATGAGAACACAATTTTGGCTCTCAAGGTTACACTCACCACAATCCTAAATTATACAATATGTGAAAATACTTAATCTCAATGGTTGTGTGTGTAAGCAATGAGAAAATAAAATCAAACTCGATTAAAATCTAGCAAATATAAATATGACAATGTAAATATAAACAAGCTAGATAAATAAGTTGAGAAAACTTCTCTAGAACAAGAGAGATGGAGATGTGAAATGGAATGCTCAAACCAAAGATGATCTCCTCTTCTTGTGAAACAATCTTCACAAAACCAATTTCGTAAACACTTAAACAAAACTTAAACCACCCTTAAAACTTGTTTTCAAACTCTCTTTTTCTTAGTTCAAAAATGAAATAGAATTGGGTATATATAGGATGAAGAAACAAAGCCCAAAACCCAAGTGAAACCAAGCAAAAAGACAAAAAAAATGGAAACTAAAAATATAGTCGTTACAAGCCATCAGTCGACTGACGAGTTAGATCAGTCGACTGATGAGCTGACCGTTATAGGTAGCTAACAGTTCATCGGTCGAATGATGAGCATGGTTAGTTGACTGATGACCTCATCAGTCGACTGGTCAGTCGACCAAATAAGTAACATAAACTTTTGATGATTGCAGGCAGTTTCATCAGTCGACTGATAAAAAACCACTTAGTCGACTGATAACATATTATCAGCCTGGATTAAATAGTAAAAACGAAATTCAAACCTCTTTTAAAAATATCAAATAAATTCAGAAAATATAAAACTTTAAGAAATGATTGTAAACATGATAATGAACATGTTACAAAAAAAAATTTAATTTGCATTCACCATTTGTAAAATCTCATCGTTTTGCAAAATCACATAAATATGAACATGTTGAAAACTTGATTTTGCCATAATGACTTAAACAAAACTTTAAAACACTTTAGAATAGATTTATAGACTTATATAAGATATGAAAATAGTATAAATAAGTCTTCAATCCATAAACATAATATTTTGCAAATTCAATAGAATATGAAACATATAAATGTGAAAATAAAGATTGTTTGCAGAGAAAATTGTTTGATTCATTGCAGGATTCATTACAAACTTCAGACGTTTACAACGAAAACAAAAAATTAGTCTTTTTATAAGACCTTTACACAATGAAAACAAAAAAAATACAATTCTCTTCAAACAGCGCAGAGATCGTTTATCGGTCTTCTGCTTGCGTGGGATCTTGGCCTGTGACGGGGACGTTGATATCCGTAGACCACCGTCGATCAGATCTAATTGCTGAAGAATTGGGTAGAACTTCGTCGATTCGCGAAGGAATCAAGAAGCCGTAGCGCTTATCTCGGCAACAGTGAGATAATTGCTCTTCTTATGATCACCACAACGGGGTAACCTTAAGGGACGAATACGAGAACTGCAGATCTGACGATCTCTTCTTCTTTATGCTGACGAACTCGATCAGATCTCTACTCCTCCTCCTCTCTGAAATTCGTGCACTTTTGATCTTCAATCTGGCAGGGCTTCGCCAAAGCTCGAGAATTCCAGATCTGAAAAAATGAAGGCCATGGGGCTGTATTTATAGGCTCCGGGAAATCCTGGCGGTTAAAACCGCATAACCATCAAAAATCTGATTTTTTTAGGGCCCAGGACACCCTTGGGTGTCTCAGCGTGTATCTCAGCTTTGGACGAGACACCTTGGGGTGTCTCGGTTGGGCCGAGACACCTCGGGGTGTCTTAGCTTAGACTGATGAGACAGTCCGTTTTACACGCTTGTCCATTTCCACCATAACTTCTTCATCCGAACTCGGATTTGAGTGATTCTAAGTGCGTTAGAAAGCCAGCGAGGAGATCTACAAGATCCTATAATTGAATCATGTGGAGTGGATGGGACATGGAAGGAATTTTGTCTTTTGTAAGCGACACGAGGCTCCCGATCAGTTCGTATCCTCGTTATTCTGAAACTCTGTTGCTTCACGTACTTCATGCACTTGTCGACGTCAAATGAGCTTCTATGACTTGGATAGTAATGTTCATCGTCTTCTCTTAGCTTCGAGCTATTCGTGGAGACCTATAGGCAATTTTCAACGCCTACAGATACCCCCTCCAAAGCGTTTCAGTCTCGTTTCTTTTATAGAAGAGGCTGGAATGCTTTGGATGTGATCGGTCCAGCCTTTGGTCTGCGTACAGGACCTGTAGTTAGCTTCAATTCTTGACTCCTTCAATTTTCAATCTATTCGATGTTTTGACGAATAGCTGAAGTTCTTCTGGCGCTGCGTTTATTGTCTGTCCGTCGTTGAAGTCTCGAATCTAAAACTGATGAGTTGAGTTTGGCTCGTGTCGTTGAGTTGACTTAGAACTGACTATCTCCGTCACATCGTGCTGACTTAGGGTTTTAGATCGCTGTACGTTGACTTTTTGTTATAACGCGTTGACCACCATTGACTCATGGGTTTAAATCGTAGAACGTTGACTTTTTCATTGCAACGCGTTGACCTAGGGTTGCGCATTGACCGGCGTTGACCTAGGGTTTCGGATCTCCCAATGTTAACATAGTTTATACTTGTACGTTTGCTGGAGTATACACAGTTTAAGCTCTTAAGGTATTGGAGCATGACGGTCCCAACAATTAGGGCTGCAGGACCAACTGTTAAAGCTGATTCGTCTGCAGATATAGATCTTATTCCAAAATTGTTGAATGCTCGAGTCACGAGACCAGTTAATAAAGCTGGTGCGTCAATGACTTTTGCATATATATGATTTTTGGCAAACCCTCAGCCCTCAACGGATTTGACGTGCCTTTACCGATTACCGATTGAGTCGGGCTAGCATGCAGATTGTTTAAATCCGTTCTGCATGTAACGTTGTGCTAGTTAACTCTTTTAGTTCTACGATATTAAATACGTAGACTTCGTCTTTCTTACTGGAATAGACTACCCGGCGACGTGTGTTAGACATAGACTTAGGATTTTTGGCCAATCCTCAGCCATCAATGGATTTGACGTGCCTTTACCGATTATCGTTTGAATCGGGATTGCATGCGGATTGTTTAAGTCCGTTCCACATGTGACGTTGTGCTAAGAGAGTTAACGCTCTTAGTGCTATGATATTGAATACGTAGGCTTCGTCTTTCTTACGGGAATAGACTACCCGGCAACGCGTGTTAGGCGCTGACTTATCCCTATTTAGGCTTCGGGATAAAATTCTCCAGACTGGAATTCTGATGTCTTCTTCAATCGATGAAAGACTAAACCGACAATGCGTGTTAGGCGTTGACTTATCGCTACTTAGGATTCAGGATAAAATTCCCCGCGCGTGTAAGGCATGGATTATGGTGTTATTAATAACAACCTGTCACAATGTCAAATATGTGGGCTTTATTCTTTTTTACGGTTAAGAACTAACCGGCAACACGGATTAAGCGCTGACTTATCCCTACTTAGGCTTCAGGATAAAATACCCCAGACTAGATTATGGTGACTTTTTCAATCGGTGAAAGACTAAACCGGCAACGCGTGTCAGGTGTTGACTTATCCCTGCTCAGGATTCGGGATAAAATTCCTCGTACCTGTGAGGCACGGATTTTAGGAGTTGAAAAAGTGGTGTCTTCTCTTGGGGCAAAGACGAACCCGAAATGGGAGAGAAAGAATTTTATATTCTATCTTCCAACACTGAAGAGGAAGAATTTTATATTCTATCTCCAGTTGGAAAGGAGACTCGAGGTGGGATCTCTACCCCCAGAATCTGGAAAGGTGAAACTAGGAGTGGGATCTCCACTCCGAGAATCGAAAAGATTCGGATAACCCTAACTGTCGGAAGGTTTGATTACCGAACTAAAGATGAATTTCTTGTTTATCGAGAGTGAATTATGGTTTTGGTCCTAACTGTAGGAAGGTTTGACCAAGCGGGAGTTTGAGATGACCCTAACTGTAGGAAGGTTTGATCACTCGATTTGAAAGTGGACCTCTCCTTCATTGGAGGAATCGAGAGGGGATTTTGGTTTTGGCCCTAACTGTAGGAAGGTTTGATCGAGTGGGATGTTTGAGACGATCCTAACTGTAGGAAGGTTTGATCACTTGATTTATGGATCTCTCGTTCATTGGAGGAATCGAGAGGAGATTTTGGTTGTGGTCCTAACTATAAGAGGGTTTGACCAGGTAAACAGTGGGAGTGTGAGTACAAATCATAGTAGGGGTGTTGACTTGTACAAATCACTCAGTAGAGGTTCTTAGTGTCAAGTGATAAGGACTTAACACGAAGGGGTTTGACAATTCGTCAAAGATTGACAGATGAAAATTTCAAGCATTATATCCGGACTCTAACCATAAAAGTGTTGAGTGCACGAACATAGCGAAAGTTTGAATGAATTAAACCGGAAAGAATTTCGGTGATTGATAATTACATTTTTATTACAATGTTATACCCTCATTATCTATTTTATATGAATAAATATACCACTAATAATTGCTTTTATTTTTAATTACAGGTTAATGAAGAATAAATCCCAAAAATCCCATCTCTCAACAAAGGCCTTGAGTAATGAAGAAATAAGAGAAATTCAAATAATTGAATTTTAAAAGGCCCAAAGAATTAGAATGGACTTGAATGCAAAGAGTGAAATGAATTGGGCTTTTATGCAAAAGATTACGAAATGGAGACTTGATTGCAGTTGAATTGATTTTGAAAATCAAGGAAAGAGGACTGGACATGGGCTTAAGATTTTAATCAAATGAAATGGACTAGAATGGGCCGGAGGCTTGGACTTGATTTTCTTTTGAAAATCAAGTGAATTTCATGTCCGGCTGCTGATGGAGATAGAAGAATGGGCCGGAGGCTTGGACTTGATTTTCTTTTGAAAATCAAGTGAATTTCATGTCCGGCTGCTGATGGAGATAGAAGAATGGGCCGGTGCTGCAATTTTGATTTGGAAAATCATTGTGGGCCGAAATAGCTGCAGACTTGGGATTTGCTAATGGACTTTGTGTTGTAATTGTGCAAAATCAAATGAATGGGCCGGAGACTTGAAGACCGGACCTGCAGCAACATTTGTTTTAACAATCAAGCTCCGGACTTGGATGCAAGGATGTGTTGCTGCATATTTGATAATCACAAAATCAAATGATGGGCTGATGCAGTTGGATCAAACATCAAATGGGCCGGTCTTGTCTTGGGTGTTTTCTTTTTCCTTTGAATCAAATGAATCTTCATTAAGTGGGCCGAAAATCAATTTGGATTCTCATGCCAATGGGCCAAACTTGATCAATTGATGGGCTGCAGAAAATTAAATTCGAAATTCAAATCATATGGGCTAGAGAAGAACAAAAAGCAAACTCTTCACTAACAAATTCAAAGGTGGAGATTGTTACTTGGGGCTCAAGACAAATCCAATGGCTCATATTCATTGAAGATTACTATAAATAGGGGTAGAGAGTGAGGGGTTATTTGAAGGGCTACTCTTAATTGAGAAGGCCTTCCAAAATTATAACTTTTTATTACAATTAATAATAATAATTTTCAATTTTATTTTGTAGTTTAGATTTTGCACTTTATTTTGTAGTTAGATTTTAATTTCTTATACTATTCACCTTGAGGCTAGAACCCTCTTGGGTTTAGTTTTTCTTTTTATTTATTTTTATTTTGTTTGATTTGCCTTTAGGCTAGAACCCTCTAGGGAATCACCCTTTTCTAAGAAGTGGGTTTAATTTTAGATTACCCATATCTATAATTGAATCCACCATCTTTAATTTCTTGCATTTTCTTTTATTCTAGAAATTTGTTCTTTACTCTTGAATTTCTTATTTGTTTCTTGATTTTATTTATTTTTCCTTCTCACCTTATTGTTCATACTCACTCTCATTTACACTTTGCACCTATTACACACCACTTTCACTCTCTCAATCTCTTCACAATCACATTCACTCATCAATCTTATTTGTCACGCACACAACATAAGAACCGATTTTATATTTTCTCCTACAAAACACCTTCCTCGTAGGATCGATATCTTAAATACTATAACTTGATAAATTGTGCACTTGCAATTTTGGTACATAATTATGCCGCATCAGTGATCCCACCGTCAGTTAGTCTGATCGGTGGGGGATTTTTGTGGTGGAAGACTGTGAGTCGTCAAACACCAATAGGACTTTTGTGAGGGAAGATTGATCCAACGAAGTGATCGAATCTTGTCTCAGCAAAAGAGTGTTTGGAAATCACGGTGGGCTTAGTGTTTATCACTTTATTTGTAATGATCGGGTTATCCCTAAGAAGATTACATGTAAAAAAGTTCTTCCAGGAACTTCCCGTTATATGAATCATCCACCCCCAGCTTCCTTCGCGAAACTGGGTCTAACATCATACTGAGTTACATGACCGGGTTATCCTTAAGAATATTAGCGTAACATTCTCCAGGAACTTCCCGTCAAGAGTGGGAAACAGTTTAGACTCATATACCTATTGGAGTATCAGGGAGAAGTTTAACCTCATATACCGGTTGGAGGATTGAGAAGCAGTTTATACTCGTATACTCTTTGGAGTGTTGCCGTTCTCGTTTGGCTTATCCTAGCATTATGATGCTGGCTTCAACCAAAGTCTGGATGTTATTCTTTAAAGTAAAGCAAGCCTTGGTGGGATGAAGGATCCTCCTGTGGTACGCGCAGTACTTCGGATCCACAGTATTGTCAGCTTCCTCCTGATTCGTGATGGATGGCAACTTGATCTTGTTGTTTTCGAGAAGGGTCTCGAAGATGGCTGGAACGTCTTCGTCCTTGAATGAGTACTCTTTTTGAAGCCTCGGATTTGAAGTCTTCTGCTGTCTTCGGAGCTGCTGTTGCGATGTTTGATTAGCGTCAACAACTACTATAGGTGCCTTCCCTTCATCATGGGAAATAAGACTCGAATTCAAAGGGTTGGCCATCAGTTGGATTCTTTCGACCTTCCTCCTTCTGAGGAAGCGTTCAGCCTGCTCTCCGCGCACCTTCAAATCTTTCCAGGTATTGAACAGCTCTACTCCCATAACGTCCAAGATATTAATAGACAAGTTGTTATGACAGGTCTGCAAGACGAATTCCTTTGTGATGGGATCCTTGCAGTTCATTGCCTGATTACGGAAGTGTTTGATGAAGGTATCCACTGACTCTCCGTCTTTTTTTTCTCATCGAAGAGTGTCCTGATCGACACTTTGGCGTCATCATCGAAGAAATGAGCGAGGAACATGCTCTCCAGGTCCTCCCAACTGTTGATGCTTCCGGGCTTAAGACGGCGGTACCAATCGAAGGCAGGCCCGCGAAGGGTGCCAATGAATGACCGCACTATCAAGGGATTGTTGCCAGAAATTATTCCCAAATGAGACTTAAAATATATTAAGTGCTGAGTAGGGGAACCATTTCCGTCAAACGGCGTAAAGTTGATCAAGTTGAACTTTGCCAGATATGGGATCGAATCCCACTTTCTTGGGTAGGGAGATGGAATACCGGTCCTTTTTATCCCCTGAACAGACATCAGCGCGTTGATTTTGCTCTCGAGGTCCTTTATTTTATCGTCCTCGTCTGTATCAGATCTTGGACGATTCCTGAGAGGAATAATGGGGCTACCCCCAGCATTATCATCTTTGGTGGAACCACCCCTAGTATTGTTGTCCTTAGTGGGACCACCCCCAGCATTCTGGTCAATGGGAGGGTCATCAGCCTTAAGGTGTTCATCCGTATCTGAATCGCTATCTGTTTGATTAGCATTGTTGCGATGGCTGGATTCACCGTATTGATTGGACAGAGCCCGAATTTGTTGGTCATGCTCTTCCCTCATTCGTAGCATAGCCATTTCCATTTATTGGACAGAGCCCGAATTTGTTGGTCATGCTCTTCCCTCATTCGTAGCATAGCCATTTCCATTTCGATTTTGAATGCCTTTTTCTGCTTGGCCAAGGCATCCTCAACCATTTTGGCTACTTCCTCGGTGTTAATCATAAACACTTCACGGGATTGTCTCGGACTGGATACCGTATTATCAGAAGCGATTGCCGAGTTAGCATCTGATGCTTCATCATCCGAGGATAACCCTCTCTGCATTCTCTGATAATCCCTTTGTCTAATAGTTCCTGATCGTAACCAGGTTAGACGATGCGATATAAGCGGATCAGAGTTAGAAGGTCAAATCGATTTCCCCTTATCAACCATATTGATGGTAACCTCTGGGGGTTCGTCACCTTGAACGACCGATCGTTTCTTACGGAGACGCTTTGGATTGGACTTTACCTTTTCGTTGGAGGTCCTCTCAAATACCGAGACCCTCTGCGGAGTAGTCTTGGGACAGCTACACGCTGATAATACTGCCCTGATAAATTTGGTACACGAACAGTGAGAGTCCGCTTCCCAGGTACTTCTCTTTCGAAATTTATTCATACCCCCAGCCTGATAGTACAACTCATCGACGTTGCGGTCAGAGCAACCTATCGGCTGTTTACATGAATTCTCAGGTATAACGCATTCTTCTGTCTGACGCGTTTTCATCTGAGTAAACATCACCTTGTTGGCGTCTACAGGAGTCACACGCTTGGAATCACACCTTTGTGAGGGTGAAACCTTAACGGGCTCCTGGTTTTCTACACGCACCCCCAAACGGGCCGTTGTAGAAATCAATTTGTTAGGAGGTCGCGTACGACCCCCAGTCCGGATGTTTGCTCGAAGCTCCTTCAACGGTCTCAAGCTTTCCTTAACAGGCGCTTTTCCTTGATCCTCGGGTAGAAAACTGATGTGATCCTTCAATGGGACTCTAGATTTGGGGAGATCCATGCTGTCATAGGGCTTTACCGGAGGTGCGGGAGCAATAGGAGCGGGATCTGGAGTTGACAAAGGCCGAAAAGCAGCTTCGGATGCTTTTGCCTTAGGCACTGATTTGACCTTTGGCATCCAAACTTGCTTAGATCTTGGTGGCTTTTTGACCACCTTTCCTTTCTGTAACTCCTGTGCATTCCGTACAAGGATCCCCGTCTGCGCTAATAGTGTGTGGTGCTTATGGATACGCTCCTCAAGAGTTGAACGAGTTCGTTTGTCACGAACTCATTCGTTAGTAAGTGGTTGTGAGGATGCTCCCAAAGCCGGTTGCTGGAACACTTTGCGCCTTCTGAGTTTCAGATCCGCATCATAAAAGATCTCGTCAACAGGTTCCAAAGCCTTGGCAAATTAACGCGCGAGATGTTGACGGCACCTTTGACGAGCCCTCTTCGTCAGCACTGGTGCACTTTCAATGGGCAACTCCTTGACTTTTTAGGAGTTGTCACGAACGTTGGATCTGATTTCTTTGGAAGCCGGAGAGGAATCTTCCATTGCATTTGGGTTCAGATCATCAGCCTTGGTTTTTGGATCTGAAGTCACGTTCTTCGCGGCAGCGGTTTTCCTGCGTTTGCAAGAGGGAGATATGGAGGAGAAGGAGGAAATATATTCCTCGAATTTCTACTGGTCGAATTCGTATTCGACCTCTTCGAACACCGGGATCTTGATCGTCGGCTGCGGCACGACAGCCTCGGCAGCGAGGCTGTTGTCTCCCACTGTGGTCGCCAGCTCGTTTGCGGAGAAAATTGTTTGATTCATTGCGGTGTTCATTACAAACTTCAGACGTTTACAACGAAAACAAAAATTAGTCTTTTTATAAGACCTTTACACAATGAAAACAAAAAATACAATAATTCTCTTCAAACAGCACAGAGATCGTTTATCGGTCTTCTGCTTGCGTGGGATCTTGGCCTGTGACGGAGACGTTGATATCCGTGAACCACCGTCGATCAGATCTAATTGCTGAAGAATTGGACAGAACTTCGTCGATTCGCGAAGGAATCAAGAAGCCGTAGCGCTTATCTCGGCAACAGCGAGATAATTGCTCTTCTTAAGATCACCACAACGGGGTAATCTTAAGGGACGAATATGAGAACTACAGATCTGACGAGCTCTTCTTCTTTATGCTGACGAACTCGATCAGATCTCTACTCCTCCTCCTCTCTGAAATTCGTGCACTTTTGATCTTCAATCCGGCAGGGCTTCGTCAACGCTCGAGAATTCCAGATCCAAAAAAATGAAGGCCCTGGGGCTGTATTTATAGGCTCCGGAGAATCCAGGCGGTTAAAACCGCATAACCATTAAAAATCTGATTTTTTTTTTTAGGGCCCAGGACACCCTTGGGTGTCTCAGTGAAGACGAGACACCCTTGGGTGTCTCGGCCTCGGCCGAGACACCTTAGGGTGTCTCAGCTTTGGCCGAGACACCTTGGGGTGTCTCGGTTGGGCCGAGACACCTCGGGGTGTCTTAGTTTAGGCTGAGACAGTCCGTTTTGCACGCTTGTCTATTTTCGCCATAACTTCTTCATCCGAACTCGGATTTGAGTGATTCAAAGTTCGTTGGAAAGCTGACGAGGAGATCTATAAGATCCCATAATTGAATCATTTGTGGAGTGGATGGGACATGGAAGGAATTTCTTCTTTTGTAAGCGACACGAGGCTCCCGGTCAGTTCGTATCCTCGTTATTCTGAAACTCCGTTGCTTCATGTACTTCATGTACTTGTCGACATCAAATGAGCTTCTGTGACTTGGATAGTAATGTTCATCGTCTTCTCTTAGCTTCGAGCTATTCGTGGAGACCTATAGGCAATTTTCGACGCCTACAAAGATATATATTGCTTCATATTTATATAGCTAAACCAAAACAACTTATCCACATAGAAAATAAATAAGTATTATATATCTATTTGTTTGTAAAAACTTTTGTGGATAAAACACATAAACCATTAAATTGTGTGTGTATAATATCGAGCTTAATGTATCAACACATAAAGTATAAACCTAAAACTAATTTACCCAAGCTATGAGATCTTCAATATGCTTGACTTAGTTGCGGATGAAGCTTGATCTTGAATATGACTTGATTTACAATGGCTTCATTCCAATATTCTGCCAACCTCCATTTGATGTGATCTTTGTGGCGCAATTCCACCCATCCCCCTACAGGATATTTATGTAGATTACCTAACAAAATAAATACAAACACTCGACACACATTGTTAGGAATTGTTTGTGATCATCAAAACAAGATTAGGGAGTAGGCTCATAAACATGAGACCTAACAAGGCTAATAGTTATGACCAGTTCTTCGCAGCATGTTTTGAAGCCCACCTGTAAGACTAGACTTCGCCTGAACATTGAAGTTTGCCTGCAATGCTAAGTTCACCTGACAATTTAGCTCACCTGAACTGATTGAAGCTCGCCTGACAGCTTCACCTACGAGGTTCGCCAAGCAGCGAAGCTCGACATCAGAAGATGAGGTTTGCCATGTAGCGAGGCTCAACATCAAAAGATGAGGTTCGCCACACAGCGAAGCTGGACATGAAAAGATGAGGTTCGCTGCATCACGAAGCTCGACATCAAAGTTCATCACTGTGGACAAAGCTACTCTAGAAGAAGAAGCTTATCATTGAAGAAAAGGTTCGAAGCTCATCATTGGAAACGAGGTTCGAAACTCGTCATTGGATACGAGGTTCGAAGCTCGTCATTAGATACGAGGTTCGGAACTCATCACCAGACGTAAAACTCATCAGTGAAGATGAGGCTCGTTAAAAGGAAATTCACAAGACTTGCTACGTAGTTGGACTCAGCTATCGAAGACGAAGTTCGTTAGTGAATACGAAGCTCGTCAGACGGCGTCAGTAAAGTTAGAGTTCACTATATGTAGGCGTCAAAAAATGCTTATAGACATTCAAATACCACTCAAGGCAAAGAAAAGGCGATAAACGCCGCTCTCTTAATCAGAAGGGAATGATTCAAAGGAAGCGAAACAACATGGAAGAACAATGTATACACCAACAGGCAGCACACGACGGCGCGATTGAGGCGCGGCAGGACATGGTACCGCGGCTAAGGCGCGGCAGCCCATGGTGTCGCGGCTATGGCGCGGCAGACTATGGTGTCGCGGTTATGGCGC
>NC_033803.1:67666627-67717418 GCF_001876935.1 Asparagus officinalis | reverse complement strand
GTTACAAGACAGTTATACGATGATTATTTGAAGCCCACGTGGCGGCATATCAGAGATAGAACGTGTGCTGATATGGACAAGCAGTTAAACCACGAAAAAGGTGGTTAAAGGTCGTGGGAGAACGGTTTCAAGCACTATGGAACGTGCTATTAACTGCCTCTTTGGCCGCGGTAGTCCACACTGCCGCGCCAATAGCCGCGGCAGTATAGACTACAGCGGCCAAAGATGGTTCGTCTGATCGGTTATTTCGCTTCTATTTCAACTGGTATGCACTCATACCCCTATAAATACCTCCCTAGGCACGAAATAAGGAGAGGAGGGTAGATTGGGGAGAGCAATTAAGACAAAAAAAACTTGAGCTTTTGGTGAATTAGAGCAAGAGAGAGTCTTCCTTCTTCACAAACATCCTCAAGAAGCTTTTGGTTATTTCGCTTCCATTTCGACTGTTATGCATTGCTACCCCTATAAATACCTCCCTAGACACGAAATAAGGGGAGGAGAGCAGATTAGAGCAGAAAAGGCTAAAGCTTTTGGTGAATTAGAGCAAAAGAGAGAGTCTTCCTTTTTCACAAACATCTTCAAGAAGCTTTTGACGATTCCTAGAGATCTAAGCTCTGACTTGATCTTTAGAAGAGTGAATATCTTACATCGATAAGATATTCGCTTCAAATTCTTACTTCGATAAACGAAGGAAGAATCATTAAACCCCTCACGGTTCAATCAGAATCTGTGATTCGGTGGTCCACGAGTCAAAACGCTCCCGGCACAGGCAAAGATCTCACGCAAGCAGCGATCCAAACAACGATCCTGCGTTTGTTTCTCAAGAGTTGTAATTTTCATTTTGTTGTGTAAAAGAGGTCTTATAAAAAGACTATTTCTTTGAATTTGTTGTAATTGACCGAAGATATAATGAATTCCATAACAAAGTCAACTTTTGACGCAAACACTATACTACAAAGTTTGCCTTGTAAGACGAACCTCGCTACGTATCGGGGCTCGTTCAACTTGACGAACCCCGTTTTAATTAAAGACGAGGTTCGTCATCCACATGAGATCTAGTTGTAACAGCTCTGAAGATTTAGTCAGCCACGTGGGCTAATCTTTGGGAGCACGTTATGACGTGCGCTGATTTGGAGGAGGCAGTTATGCCCCTCTACTGATCTTAGCACGTCGGTTACGTGCTTAAACCCTATAAATAGCTATGGATGGTTACAGAGGAAAGGGCTGGGAACTTTTGGACTTTTGGTAATTGGGACTTCAAGAATCATCAGAGATCAGAGCTCCTGCGTATAGATCTGGAATTCGAACTTCGGTTCTAATAGTCTAACGAGCATTAGAAGCTTCAGCAATCTCGTTCTGATCGTCAAAGGGAGGTAATCTCGACTCAAGCATCAAGGGAAGTATCATTTCGCCATCAAGAACCCACTTTTAAACAAAAGAGAAGCTGAATAAATCTTCTCTTTATCTGTAATCGAGAGAGTGTGAGTAATTGTAAGGCTTCGTACTAAGTGATTGAATCCATTTCTTAAAACAAGAAATCAATCAAACTTCAATTTTTCGACCCTACAATAACCTAATCTCTTCAAACGAGAATCTTCCAGAGAATCATCCAAATGAGCCCCAAGCCAAACCCGAAGCTCTGGTACCACTTATCGTGCGCAGCAGAACAGAAAGAGCACGAACACAAACGAGATAGAATTACAACCAATAGGTAAAACAAGAACACAACAATACAAGACACAGATTTTACGTGGTTCGGCAAGTTGCCTACGTCCACGGGGCAAGGAGGGGATGGATTTTACTATTAGAGAGAGAGAGTACAAATAAAGATTACAAATTCACTCAAAACTCACACATTAATCTCTCAAACAAAGCTCTCAAATCTCTCACCAAATCTCCCAAATACACAGCTCAAAAATCTCTCTTTTTGCCTTAAAGAACCCTAAAAAACGTGTTCCTATTTATATCAAATATAAAACTCAAACAGATCAGGAAACCAAGCGCAGGCCCATACCAGAGTCACGATCGACCGCACTTGACACTGCGGTCGACTGGACAGAATGACAGATTCTCAAAAATCAATTACAAGGTCTGCGGTCGACCGCACTTGACGCCACGATCGACCGGCCAGAAATCCAAAAACAGACCATGTAGTGTGCACGTTTCCGGTCGACCGCACATGTTGTTGCGGTCGACCGGACAGCACCCAAGTGTCTCCTGCTTTTTTTTTCTGAACTTTTTCGTTGTTTTCAACATTTCTACACAATAGACTAGTATACTTTTTTAACTATTTATTTTACATACTTTATAATGATATTTAATCATTTTGTTTGTGATTTTTTATTTGAATTCCCTCGTATTCAAAATGTTTTGTGATTAGATTTTAATCTCTTTTGCTATTTTTGTATAAATTTTTCTTGTGAACCGGTGTGTCTTTCTCTTCTTTACACATTTGGATGAATTTTATCTAAATTTTTTGAGTATAAAGTGTAACCATTTATGCATTTTTAGCTTTTGATAATAACAAGAAGGGGAGAAATATTAAAATTTATGTGAAACATGCGACTTTTGTAAATTTTGAGAATTATTTTAGAAAATCTTGGAAGAATTTGTTTTTTGGGAGAAGGGGAGAAGCCCAGTTGTAGGAGGAGCTCGATAAGCATGTATCTCATATTTCATATACGCACATATGCAATGGGAGCTTATCATATTTCATAAATCATGAAACTGAGAATGTGTATAATTTATGCATCTCAAACGTCTGTACTTGTAATTTTAATTTCCGATTTGTTACTATCAAAAGGGGAAGATTGTTAAGACTGTGCCCATGCAATCGACTTAGTTTAATGAATAAAAAAGCCTTCATGTTGATCTAATGTATGTTTGAGATGTTTTATACATGCTACAAGAAGCTAGAGTCAAGTTTGATATTTAAAAGTGACAGATGATAAGTTAATCATTGTTGACTCTAGAAAAATACCAAGACTGAAAATCTTTTTTGAGTATATGGGAGTTTTTGTCTCATCGTCACAAATCTATAGGAATGAATGGAACTCAATTTGGATATGTATAGCTCGGGCTATGAATGTTTTAGTTAAACAACATCTAAACAGTTAGCAACAGGATTGAAATATACACTTAGGCTGAAACTTGCACGGACCATAATTTTTGAGTCGGTTATCCAAATCACTATTA
Organism: Asparagus officinalis; assembly: GCF_001876935.1. Lineage (NCBI taxonomy): Eukaryota > Viridiplantae > Streptophyta > Magnoliopsida > Asparagales > Asparagaceae > Asparagus > Asparagus officinalis. The sequence continues at coordinate 67,714,223 of NC_033803.1, read as the reverse complement.
TAATAGCTTTTTGGAAAGCTCTCGATATAATCTATCTAATCATCGATGATGAGTTGAGCTCATCGATAGTCTACAGTTTCTCGTCGACAGTCTACAGTCTACAGTTACACATTGGTGTTTTCACCAAGAGTTGAACAATAACCATCATTGTCAAGTATGTAACATAAATAGTAAAAAAAGGGGAATAGTTCATTGGACAAATTCAGATTGAACAGTCGCAATAAAGACATAGTTGACTCACTCTCCCTCCCCCCTTTGTATATGCCTAACCTAGTTAGGATAAAACTAGGATAGGATCAATTCTAGCTTAGTTTTTGAGTGGTTGCCGAACACGGCTATAGATCCAATGGCAGCAAGACGTAGTTATGTCTTTGTTGATTCTGTGCCGGATTAGTCTGTCAGATAGGATTCAAATTGCCACTCTTCCAATCCAGTTCTAATTATTTATCGTTCACTGATTTCTTTTATTTAATTTGTTTTATTTTATTTTATTTTATTTTAAATGGGTCTTGATGACTTGGAGCAACGAGGAATGCCTCAAATACTTACGAAATGCAAGGAGGGAATCCCTAACAAGGAAAAGGGAGGGGAAGCGATCATAATCGACAAAGTTATCGATGCAAGCAAGCTCAACCAAACACAGATTTACTTCCGTATGCAAATGATGGTTCATGTCACAGGCAAGCAAAAAACTGAGGATAAAAGGAAGAAGCACTTCACTGCGGCCGGATTCAAAGGGTACAGTATACTTCCTGCTCTAGGCACGCGCTGCATTATTGAGACCTATCAGGAGTCAAATTGATTTGTATGTTTCTTATGTGCAGTAATATTGTAGTTTGGGTTGCAAAAGAAACTAGAACAAGACGCAGGGATTTGAAGACGATTTCATTATTTACCCGCGACAAAGTAAAGAACCCAGCGAACACCGCTTGATAGTTAAAACTATTTAAAGGCGATTTCATCACGCCCGCGCCCATAATAGTTCAGTTTAACTACAAAGCATTAATCTGAAGCATTCATCATTACAATACAACACTGACCAAATGACACCAGTTCTGTTCAGTTTCCAACTCGTAGAAGTGTTACCAAAATCTTCTAGAAAAAAGGATCTCACTCTAATAACAAACTACAACTCATCCTTGAATGAAGAATCCTCCTCTGTTTCTTCTTTAATGGTATCGGTATCAGAATCCTTGGTAGAAGTTGATCCCTTTTCCTCAACCTCAGTTTCCTCTGTATCATCTTCCTCTTCAACTGAGGCACCGGGACTAATATTTAGGCTCGCCTTTACCGAAGAATAAATACTTGTAGCAAAATCTTTGGGATCACTGAGCATAAAACCGCTCTCCATGAGAGCAGTTTGGTAGACTAGTCGAGCTGTCTGCTTTACACTTTCATCCTGCAAAAAGTATTCCAAATAATGTGAATAACTAGTAGCAGGCAAATATGGATAAAAGACTTTCTTTCATAACATTGAATTAGGTTATTAGAATGAGGGTATAACCATTTATACCTATATATAAAACTTGTCAAAGGACCCTGCCACTGTAACAAAAGTCCGAGGTTGTGGTGAGGATCATAATTTTTGCACCCTAACATGCCCCCCATAGGTTCCCACAGGTTGACGGCTTTAACGGCCCGAAAGTCAGACTTATGGGTAGGTAACATTTTTTTCAAAATCCTCTGGAAATTCGTGGCCAGTAGGATTCGACAATGTTACATTAAACGATGAACGCTTCTAAGCATCGGACTTGGCGCCCAGCGTTTAGTCACCTAGGCGGGCGCCTAAACGGTTTCTGGGCGTTTTTTTATTTTTTATTTTTTTAATTGTGATACTTGAAGATAAATATATATATATATATATATACTCAATCAAAGATGCATAAATACTAAAATACCAACATTATTAACTAAATTGCTTGGTTTACCAATTACAATAGCTCTTTGTATGTTTATACTTCTCAACTCAAATTATAAGTTCATCTCAACTAAAATTACAATATGTATTAAATTCATATAAAATTTAAAAAAAAAAGATAGCAATTTTAGTTCCACAATAAATCATGCATACTTAGATACTAAATAGCCAAAATAATAATTAACAAGGCTAAAGCCTAAGATGTTTTCTTTTTATTTTTAATTACAATAATTGATAGTGAATGTCAATGTTACAGAAAGCTTAGATGTCGGACTGGTGTCTAGACGGATTTCTTTCTTCATTTAAGTGGTGGTCGATGAGGTTTTGTTGAAGGTCGGAGGAGGTAGTGGAGGTGTTCATATTTGGATGTTAATGGAGTTTGGAGGACGTGTAGGCTACAACACATAAAATCACAACTAAGGCCTACAGGGTGCAATCCACGTAAGCAGACAATGCTCCCCTAAACGCTCGTTAAATCTAGGTGGGCATCCTAAATACCGCCTACGCGCTAGGCGCTAGTTAGGCGGCCTAGGTACCGCCTAGGCCTAAGCGAAGGCCTAAGCGGACTAAGCGGAGGTTTTTTAAAACAGTAGGATTCGAACCTGGGTTTCAAACCTAAGTTGCTCGGATACTGTGTCAAAGGACCCCAGTACTACACCAAAACTTCGACGTTTTGGTGAGAATGCATAATTTTATATTCTAGCAAAACTCATAGAAATCATACAGGGATAAAAGATTTTCCTTAACTAGTATTGAATTCAGCTATTAGTGAGAGTAATAACCACTTACTGCCCTATAAACTACTTTATTAGCAGTCATGCCCCCTTGAACTTCATACATCGCTATTCTGGATTGAAATGCCATGTGGGAATCACATGATGATAAATTAACTTTTGATTTCAGGTTTAACCGAAAGAAAAAAACCTAATTTTCCTCTAAATTAAGGACAAAAAGTAAGCAGTCCTAGTTTTAGGGGGTATACGTGTTAAATTGTTGATAGTTTAGGGAATATAAGTGGGTGTACACCCCCATGGTACTGAGGCGTATCTGCAGTTAACCCTAAAAAGTTAACTCAACCCCTCTATAATGGCTACTTCCACTTTTGGTTGGAGGGACAAATTTCAAAATAACTTTAGAATTGGGGGACCTAATAGCAATCTCCATGATTAGAGGGACTAATTTCAAGATAACTTGGAAACTGTGGGACCTAATAGAAATTTCAATGATTTGAGGGACTAACAATAAAAGGCCAAATTTTAGTACCTCGGGATTTGTTGCAACTCTCTCACGGAGTTCTTTGATAATGGGATGTCGAGGATTTATCTCCAGAACTCTCTTGCCTCGCATGTAAGCCTGCTTGTTAGCATCAGAAAGAGTCTGAGACTGCATTATCTTTTCCATGTTGGCACTCCATCCATATTTTGAAGTGACAACAACACAAGGAGTATCATCCAAACGATTGCTTATCTTTACAGAATCAACATTTTCGGTTGAGAGGGCATCTTTCCACCATTTGGTTAACTCCTTGAATGTCTCTTTAAGGTCTTTGATCTTCGAATCTTTACCAAGGTTGAGACCTTCCTTTGATACATTTTGGAATTTTTTGTCTTCATAGTCCATGAGGTATTGCATCAAGTATTCATCAACTGGATCCGTAAAGTAAATAACCTGCAAAGAAGAAGAATTATTAGGACTTGAAGCTAGTAGAGGAAAAATAATACAGGGTGCAGACAGATGCCAACATAGAAGATACAAGTTCATAAATTTATAAACTGCATCCCTACTTGAGAATTATTTCTTTCAAGGAGACTAATAGCAATCCATCATCTTCAGTTATTTCTTATTTTTGGAGAAACTTGAGAGTTGCTCCTTCATACAGTAGGGTTAGACGCTATGCTACCTGTATACTTCTGATATGGAGTCATACCCGTACCCGCACCCAACACTTCTTGGACAGTCCTTAAATATATGCATATATTTATTTAGACCAATACTCAATTATACAATTCATGTTTAATTTAAAACACTCATCATACGCTTCTTGGACATATATCCTACCACTTCACATCCATTTTTATAACTTACTGAATAAGAGTCGAGTTCATTTCCGCCTTAAGAACTAGGACTTAAAAGGGTTGTTTACATATATAGCTCATAACTATGATTATATCCCACGAGCTTGAGATGTGTCTCGTACCATACCTTTTACAAATTTGTAATGTCCCGTACCCACACCCATACTCATAACCATGCAGATGATAGAACAATTCAATGTACATAATGCTATAACACGAGTGCTGAAAAAGTGCCCATTTGTCAAACGCAGAAGATGCTCATTTGAAACAATAAATGCTTATGACATGGAATGTTGTTTGTCTAAGAATAAAACGAGCAAATTGCACATATTCATGATGTTCTAATTTGAGATGTTCTAAAGTGACAAGATGCATGAGTAGATAGGCATACATATCATCGATGTGTTGTTTCAGTGCAATTTATTCATGCATGGACAACTTTTTTCTGCATGTATATGGTTATTGTCGATGTGTGTTGTTTCAGTGCGATCTACGCATGCGTCGACAACTTTTTTCTGCAAGTATATTGTTTTACCAAATAAAAATGTTCATGTGCGAGAAAATTCTTCTGCGAAACTGCATGAATAAGCAAGCAGCTTGTGTATTTTCTCATGAGCCAACTAAATATATTTTATTCTAAATTCATGATACCTCAAAGTTCTTCTTTTTAAGCTTCTCTAGGAATGGCGACTTCTCCAATTGCTCTTTGCTACTTCCTGTTATGTAGAAAATATCTTTTTGCCCAGACTTCATTCTCGAGATGTACTGGTCGAGTGAGGTAAGTTTGCCTTCAGATTTGGTGCTAAAATAAAAATTATGACATCAAAATTCCAGTTCAAGATGCTCTGTCAGTACAAGAGTAATATTGCTTAGATTGTTCACCTTTCAAATCTGAGAAGCTTCGCTAGACGATTTCTATTTTGGGCATCCTCAATTATTCCAAGCTTGATGGATTTCCCAAATTCATTCCAAAACTTGGCATATGACCCTTTCTTCTCATCATTCTCACTTGCTGCATCTATTGATTTTACATCAGTAATAAAGAGAAGATATTAGAACAAGGAAAGGAAAAAAAACCTTCAAAATAGATTGAGAACATAAAGTAGTATCAATTATTGTACCTGTCTTATCTTTGTCGCTAGATTCATCAGGATCCTCATCAGCAATTTTCCGTATCATGTCTAGAGCCTTGCGGATTAGCTTTTTCTTGATAGTCTTAAGACTGCTGTGCTGCTGAAGCATTTCTCGTGATACATTAAGAGGCAATGTGTCGGAGTCAACAAGACCCTGAAAAGAAGAAAATTTTAATAACATGAGCCACCAAATGCAGAATGCTGCCAATTGCTACAAGCTATTAACGGCCATGATTATTACCATCAAAAAGCTCAGATACTTGGGAAGAAGTTCATCAAATTCCTCAGAGATGAAGACTCGTCTGACATACAACTTCAAGTTAGATTTGTTGGAGTTGTAGTAACTCTCATATAAATCATGAGGAGCCTTTGGTGGCACAAAAAGCACTGCCTTGAACTCCACATCACCTTCAGCACTGAAGTGGCTCCAAGCTAAGGGCTTCTCATCACTAAAATCCTACATATAAAATGAGGGTAAAGCAAAGGGTAAATCAAATGACTGTAAATGTGGGAATTTTTTTCTTTTTTTTTTGGTAAGAAAATAAGGTAGTATACATTGTCTTCCAATGTCCAGCAATTTTATTTATAAGAATGATGTTCAATATTGTACCTTAGCAATGGAGTGATAGAATTTGTTGTATTCTTCCTCAGTAACCTCCTTAGGACTGCGAAGCCATATAGCTTTAACATCGTTCAATACTTCCCACTCGTAGGTTGTTTCTTTCACTGTCTTTGTTTTGGGCTTTTTCTCACCATCTTCTTCTTCTGACTCTTCCGACTCTTCCTCTTCTGATGTGGGAGATTCAGCTGTTCAAGCAGGAAAAAAAAAGAAGAAAAAAGAGAGAGAGAAAGTTACAACTATATCCCCTCAAAAGCAGAATAGTTCACAACTCTAGTTTGTACGAATTCTTATGCAAAGGATTAAAAAAAGTATAAAGCAGTATTAAAGCTACATTTTTCCTCTTCGTCACTGGAGTCATCTTCATCAGCTGGAACTTCAACATCTACCTCTTTGCTAGCCCAAAGAGATATGGGGAAGTTAATAAATTCAGAATATTTCTTCACCAAGTCCTGCAACGCAAGAATTAATCATAGTGTTAGCAGTATCTAATTAACACTCAAAAACTGTCACCAAAATCATGAACAAAAGACAATGCAAAGTAAGTATATCCTGAACAGACTGCAGAAAAGAAAGTAGCTCGTTATCTTTCATTAGGATTATATCATTTATGCTTAATATTCTTAAAAAGCATAATATTGTCCTACATGACAAGTAAATCAGATTATCATTTCAATTATTGTTGTCACAGTAGGGAATGCGACAAAGGACAAGTAAGATTAGCAATGTGTTTAGTTAATATAATTGCAGTGCAGATCACTGGTTCCCAGAATTAAAGATTAGAAATTTGACATCTACTACACCTACATGCAACTGAGACTAACAAACAACCTATCAGTTGTGATGCAGATGCAGTTTTAAGCATAAAGAAACTTTGCAAAAATCATATGACTCCAACCATATTCAGACTAGGAAAAAAAACAATTAACATTTATTTATATCATATTAAATTGTCAACATCAAGTGATACCAGAGAGTGGATTGCAAAGAAAACTCTATCTTCCAAGCAGCTGCTGATTGAATTTCATGATTTCATTTCAAGAACAAGTCACTGGAAGTCTTCCATTTAAAGAAAATTAAATAAAAAGTTTTGCTTCTTTCATGCTTGCTCTATATATCTACGTTGCTTCCTTATCAAATGAAAAGTAGTGGTCATCTACGCATTCCAAAATGAATAAAACAATACTGATCAACGAAACAAAGACATCATGCCAAACTCATAGGACGCCGACTCAAGAACACATCAGTAATACTGACAAGCCAACATGGTTGTCTATAAGTGATGAGTTTTGGGGTGAAAATTAGGGTTACCTTTTCTCACAAAGAGGTACCCTTTATATTAATGCACTCTTACAAATAGGCCCCTACAATATTAACTAATTAGCCTAATCTATCTAAATAACTCAACACTCCCCCTCAAGATGGGCGATAGATATCAATCATTCCCATCTTATTACAAAAGATATCATGCTCTCTAGAACCTAATCCTTTTGTTAAACAATCAGCTAACTGTTCTTCTGATTTCACATAGCTCTTCTATTCAGTTGCTCCTTGATAAAGAACCGATCAATCTCCACATGTTTGGTCCGATCATGCTGAACAGGATTGTTTGCAATATTGATCGCCGATTTGTTATCACACCAAAGTTGTAAGGAGTTTCTTCTAAATAAGCGCAGCTCAGATAATATGTTTTTGACCCACATCAACTCGCATAGACTAACTGCCATAGCTTTGTACTCGGCCTCAGCAGTAGACCTAGCCACCACATCTTGCTTCTTGCTACGCCAAGATACGAGATTGCCACCAACAAATACACAGTAACCTGTAGTGGACCTACGATCATCCATACAACCCGCCCAATCAGCATCACAATAGCCTTCAATTCTCAGATGTCCAGAACTCCTAAACCATAACCCCTTTCCTGGGCTTCCTTTAATGTACCTAAGAATTCTGCGAACTGCCTCCATATGCTGCTCTCTGGGATCATGCATATATCTACTCACCACACTCACTGCATGAGTAATATCAGGTCTCGTATGGCATAGATATATAAGTCGTCCAACTAATCTTTGATATTGCTCTTTACTCACCGGGTCACCACCCTCAGTACACATCTTATGATTCTGCTCGATAGGAGTAGATGCAACTCTGCACCCCAACATCCCTGTCTCTGAGAGAAGATCTAGAGCATACTTCCGCTGGGAAAGTACTATACCCTTTCGCGACCTTGCAATTTCAATTCCGAGAAAATACTTAAACTGCCCCAGATCTTTAACTTCAAATTCCTCTCCCAATTTCTTCTTCAACCGTAGGATTTCCTCAGCGTCATCTCCAGTGATTACAATATCATCAACATAGACCGCCAGGATAGTGATACGAGTTTTGGAGTGCCTGTAAAACACAGTATGATCACCATTGCACTGCTTGTACCCCATACCACAAGCTGCCAACCTGAATCTATCAAACCATGCTCTCGGAGACTGTTTTAACCCATACAAAGACTTCTTCAACTTGCACACCTTCCCAGCTACTTGAGAAATAGTGAAGCCTGGTGGAATCTCCATATATACCTCCTCTTGGAGATCTTAATGCAAAAAGGTATTCTTGACATCTAGCTGATATAGTGGCCAATTAAAGTTGGCAGCACATGACACCAACACTCTAACAGTGCTCATCTTTGCTACTGGAGCAAATGTCTCGTCATAGTCAATGCCGTATGTTTGGCTGTAGCCTTTAGCAACCAATCTGGCCTTGTATTTGTCGATCTTGCCCTCTGGAGTTTGCTTAACCGTATACACCCACTTACATCCAACAGCACGCTTCCCAGCTGGCAAAGGTACCAGCTCCCATGTGTCATTCTTCTTCAAGGCTTGGAATTCCTCGTGCATGGCATTCAACCACCTAGGATCTTTGCTTAGCTACCTGCCAGTTGTTAGGTACAGGCACTGAATGCAACGATGCAATGAATGACTTATATGCAGGTGGAATGGATGCATATGAAATGTAATTCACAATATCAGTATCCCAATTACCAAACTTAGCTGGAGGTTTTCCAACATTGACTCTAGAGGTTCTGCGGGGCAAGACAGGAGTATCAGAGGTATCAGGGAAGGAATCATTACCTATCGACTCAGGTGGAGGAGAAGAGCAAGGCACTGGAGAGGAGGGACTTGGGTCATCAACATTTGTGGGTACTGACACAAGCACGGGAGACGGCTCATGCTGCTGTTTCTATCTCCTCGTGTATACTCTCAGCTCCCCCTGACTTTGACTACCAACTCCTAAGTCACCACCACTACTCGGCGATGTACCATCACTACTCGGTGACTCAAGAGGACATGGAATCATCCCGACCACAATATCATTCTCATTCTCATTCTCGTTCTCCCCCTCTCTACTAGCATCAGTAGAGCCATCTCCAAACAAGGAACTCAACTCCGTCTTCTCCCCATAAAAAGGTTCAAACTCCCGAAAAGTCACATCCATACTGACAAACAGCCTTCTTTCAGTGGGACACCAACACTTGTATCCTTTTTGACTTGATGAGTAGCCAACAAAGATACATTTAACTGCTTGCGGATCTAGTTTACTCACCATCAACCTGTGATCTCTCACATAACATGTGCATCCAAACACTCTTGGTGAAACAACAAAAACATTTGAGCCCAAAAACATCTCACATGGTGTCTTCATCCCTAATACTCTTGATGACATCCTGTTGATCAAATAAGCTGCTGTCATAACAGCCTCACTCCATTAAAACTTAGGCACATTCATTGTCAACATCAATGAGCGTGCCACTTCCAGTAGATGTCTGTTCTTACGCTCAGCCACCCCATTCTGAGCAGGGGTGTCTGGGCAGGTGGTTTGATGAACAATTCCCTGATTAGAGATGAAAGCTGCAAACTCCTTATTGACATACTCAGTCCCATTATCTGTTCGAAGAATCTTCACCTGCACTCCAAACTGTGTCTTCACATAAGCCGAGAAATCTTGAAAACATTTGTAAACATCTGATTTCTGCTTCATCATGTATATCCAGGTCATACGTGAATAACAATCAATGAAAGTAACAAACCATCTAAAACCACTGATGGAGGTAGTAGGACATTGGTCCCCAAACATCAGAATGGACAAGTGCGAATGGTTCACAACTTCGAAGACCAATCATTCTATAAGTAGAACGAGTATGTTTTCCAAGTTCACAGGCATTACAAAATAACTCTTTTCTATCAACTTTCTTCATTAACTCAGGTTCTAATGTATTTAAACTCTCAAAAGATAAATGCCCTAACCGGCAATGTTGAAGCATTGCTTCTGCCTCTGACCCTCCGCTAACAGCAGCAGCAATCATTGCAGTCTCCCTGTCCAAATACCAAAGACCATCACGTCTGATGCCAGTCCCAATCCTCCTCCCTGTTTCCTTCTCTTGAAAGACACAAATCTCGATCAAATAACACGGTGCAATTTAATTGGTCAATGAGAAAGCTAACTGAGAGTAAGTTAACTGGAAACGAAGGAACATGCAATACAGATGACAAGGTAACAGATAAAGTGCAATGGACCGAGCCAGTACCCCTGATGGGTTGGGATGTCCCATCAGCAGTCTGAACTGTCTCAGGATGCATATGTTTACTCGGATAATATAATGCAAACTCACTAGATGTTCCTGTGACATGCCTAGACGCACCTGAGTCTATGATCCAATCAACATGAGTTTTAGTGGATTTAAGTGTCTGAACCTGTGTACCTTTGGTCGCATGAGCATAACCAATAAAGTTACCAAAATATGTAGTGGTAGCTAGATCCTGGGTGACTTGTCCCTTGCCCTTCGACTTCTCAGCCTGAAGCTTGAACAGACATAGTTCCTCTAGCTCTGTTATTTCAGCTCCAGTCATCCCAGCAGTTGTCTGAGATTCATCTGCCACAGCTAGGTGAGCAATTCCTTGGCTTACACGCCCCCTGCCTCCTCGACCTGCATGGCCACCAGTCTGATCACGTTCACCCCAGTTCCTTTCCTTGGGTGGCTACCTGCATGGCCACCAGTCTGACCACGTTCACCCCAGTTCCTTTCCTTGGGTGGCTTAGGGCACATCTGTCTCAGATGCCCTACCTCTCCGCAGTTAAAACACTGCCTAGTCTCCCTTCTGAATCTAGTGTTATCCGGGTTGGATACCACCAGTGCAGACTTCTCCCCTCTAAGTCCACCTATCCCAGATCGTAGCCTGATACGACTCTCCTCCTGTATCATGGCCGAGACTGCCTTCTCCAGTGGTGGGAACTTCGTCTGGGTTAGTAGCAATGTCGTCCTTTGCTCATACGCTGGAGCTAAACCTCGAAGAAACGACATAGTCCTCTTCTGCAAAGAGGCCTCGCGCTCCTTGCACTCAGAGTCCTTGCAGCTCGCTAGGGGCGAGAAGTAATCGTGATCGAGCCACAAGCGTTCCAGCTCTGTGGCGTACTCCTGTACAGTCCTCTCTCCCTGGACTATACCGCTGATCTCCTTCTGAATCTGGAATACCCTCAGGTTGTTCAACTTCTTGATGATCTCCTCCATCGGATTTTTTCTAGTCTTTGTCATCGATCCAACTTGTATTCTTGTGGTGCGCAATGAAAAAAAAATCCGACAGCACTTCGACAGTACAACAAGATAGATAGATCAACAAGAATTCCTGTTTCACCAAGGAAACAAGAATCAGAAGCAAGATATCTCAACAAAGTGAGATATCAGCTCTTCTCTCATCAGTTCTAGGACTGACTTGTCGCTCAACAAAGTGAGATATCAGCTCTTCTCTCATCAGTTCTAGGACTGACTTGTCGAGGGAACCTAAATAACTATTACAAATCAAGAACCTCTCCTTCTCTCATCAGTTCTAGGACTGACTTGTCGAGGGAACCTAAATAACTATTACAAATCAAGAACCTCTCCTTTTTTTTTAATACAGATTACTAATCAGCAACAATTACACACCCTTCTTTTTTCTTTTTCTTTTTTTTGTAACCACGATGCCACTCTGTGTAACTGCCCTTATCTCCAACCAAACTCCACTCTTTGTAACACAGTAACTGCCCTTATCTCCACTAACCACGATGCCACTCTGTGTAACAAGACCAAACTTCACAGTTAACCACGATCCCACTCTCAACACCAGAAAAGTTCTCAAGACCAAACTCCAATCTGCAAAGAAATCCATAAAAAACAAACATACCGAAGCGGCGATCCATCAAAAAGCAAAAAAACAATCATACTGAAGCGGCGAAGACGGAGCAAACAAACCCTAACCCTGGGGACCTCGACCATATCCTTGATCCTCTCGATCCTCTTCTCCTTCTTCGCCCTCGCGTTTTCGTACGACCCCTTGAACCGCTTCCCCTCTTCGTCTTCTTGTCACTTCGCCCGCACGTCACTACTCTGCTCTCGATCGAGGCTGCCAACGATGGGATCGCCGGCAGTGGCTAATCGTCGGGCCTCGTCGGTTCTTCGTCTGAGGTGAGTCCGCGACGGCGGTTCTTCGTCATCTTGAGATCTGGATCTCCGTCTTCGTCGGGCTTCGTCGGAGGTGAGTCAGCGAGAGGCGCTCAGCGACAGCGGTGACTCACTTTGAAGGATTAGAGGCGAGAGGCGGCGGAGGGATCGGTTGACAGCGCTTGAAGTTGGGATCGGATCTATTGACAGCGAGGTCGATGGCGGCGGAGGCGACGGAGGGATAGACGGCAACGACGTCGGTTCTTCTCAGAAGCTCGCTGGGAGGATTAGAGAACCGCCGTCATGGCTCTGATACCATGATGAGTTTTGGGGTGAAAATTAGGGTTACCTTTTCTCACAAAGAGGTACCCTTTATATTAATGCACTCTTACAAATAGGCCCTTACAATATTAACTAATTAGCCTAATCTATCTAAATAACTCAACAATAAGATTACCTCCGACACTCAAATGATATATCAAAGGATGTTGAATGTTCTTATCTGAAGTTAACACTAAGCTTTAAATGAGAAGAACATAAATGATGCACAAGAAACTTCAAAAGCCAGCACGCTAATAACCACAGGAGTACGTAATGTTGTAAAGTGAGCTTAAAATATTTCATTTGCATGGGCGAAATACAACAGAAAAAGGTGCAAAGCACTAAAAAGACGTGCTCAATAAAAAAAGGAAATATAATCAGAGCCTTCAAACCAAACACAATCCCTCGAAGTTAGAAAATTAAGCATCAGAAACAACTTGAGCGAGAAGATTACATATTACAGAAAAAAAGCTTATAAATTGAATGTTGAAAGATAAGGAGCACACGAGAAAAATATGCTACTAGAGGATTTAGTATAACAAAGGATAAACAATATGGAAACTTAGATATTTTACTAAAGATGACCTAAAGACACACCAGTTATATCTGTGACAAAGAATGACCTAAGGAAATTATTGTAAATTGAGTAGAAAAAAGACGGATGACACAACAAAACACACTAACCTTCAACTTGAATTCATCCAGATACTCTTTGGCTTCATCTCGAAGATGGAGACGGATCTCTGTTCCACGGCCTAAAGGTTCATTCCATGTATCCTCAGAAATTGCAAAGGCCCCATCCGCCTTAGATTCCCAAACATATCTAAAAAGTAAAAACAATGTTGAAAAGGTGAGTATGACTTGATCAGAAATAATACAAAATATATAAAAAAAAGTCAGCACTCAACAAATGCAAAGAGAATAACAAAAGTCCTACTGTTTGTCATCATTGTGTTTGCTTATGACTTCAACATAGTCCGCAACTAGATAGACTGAGTAGAACCCAACACCAAACTGCCCAATGAGATTAAGATCACCTCCTGTCTGCATTTTCTCCACAAAAGCTGCATAAAACAGAAATAATGCATATTAATCTTAGTTTTCAAGTCTCGAACAGACAAAATAGTGAAAACGTTTTTGATAGTACCTGAAGTTCCCGACTTTGCAATGGTTCCTAAATTCTTGATCAAATCCTCCTTTGTCATCCCAATACCCCGATCCCGAATAGTAAGGACCTTGTTTTCCTTGTCTAGCTTAATCTGAATAGCAGGCCAAAAGGAGGAAATTAGTAAAAGGGATCTAAGCCCATGCAATCTTCACAAAATATAAGAAATTTCAGGGCGCGCTTTGCTTATACAAACCATGATCTCAAGCTTTGTGTTATCGCCTTCTCCTAAGACTTCCTTATCAGTGAGAGAAAGGAACCTGATCTTGTCCAATGCCTAAATAAAAATGCAAATGTAGTAAGTTAGACAATTCAATATTCAGTACAGAGTTCTGCTAAGCACTACAAAAAGATCTGCTTACATCTGAGGCATTAGAGATAAGCTCTCTCAGGAAAATATCTTTGTTGCTGTAGAGAGAGTTGATAATTATATCCATCAGTCTAGAAACCTCAGCCTGGAATTCAAACTTCTCCGCGTTACTACGGAGGGACTTCCTAGAGATCGACTCCGACTCTCTGAAAATAAATCAATAAACAAAAGGTAAGCATTAGTATATACCTTTTCTGTTAAAAGACATCCAAGGATAATGCTTGACCAAAACTTTGCAAATGTTTGGGAATTTCAGCCAAAACGATTACATTTTCTTATACGTTTAACAAGTTATTAACCAATAAGAAACTCTTTAACTGTAACACCAAATTCCAGTAACCTTCTTCAAAAGGTTTAACTTTTTCAAAAGATTTTTGCTAAGGCGGCTTAGCTAACCATGTTCTTCAGGGTTTTTTCACCACATTCACTAGCTTAGTTAGCATAATTCGGTATCCTTCGTTAGATTACTCTAAAGTTTTTTTTAAACGAAGAAATGATATAATTAAAATAAAGTTCAACAAGAAATACAGGGACTACTGCAATAGTTTGAGCTCCCCAACGACAACTCAAGCCATCGAGACATCAGTTACATGGATGGAAATGCAATATTTTAAGTATACACATTTGCCAGATTTTCACCAATTCATACATTTGACATGATCAACCATCAACGTAACATCAACCTCACCAACCCTGAAGATTTCAGGAAAACCTAAAAGTTGATGTATTTATACGTAAATTAGCGAGATCTACTTAAGTGCTCAGACATCAGTTACATCGATAAAAATGCAATATTTTTTAAGTAGATATTAAGGTACCAAATCTTCGTAACTCCGTTTAAAATGTTTCATATCCTGAGTAAGTTAACAAGATCCACAAACTCCCACCAACGATAATAGTTACGCATCCCACTAATTACTCAACTTAACTAATTACCAACAAAATTCGAGCCAAATCCGATCCATTTCGTCCACAAAAAAAAAGAAGAAAAAAAAACCAAGATCGGCACCTCTTGACGACATCAGAATCGGTGGACAGTCCATGGTTGACACCCCCGATCTTCTCCTCGACCTTCGGAGGATCCACGACCTCATCTCCGTCGCTCTCCTCTGCGTTCGCTCGTATCTTCCGACCTTCAGATCCAAACACAGCCGCTCAAAACCTAGCTCAATCGGAAACCCTAGAGAGATCAACAAAAACCCTAGATTTACCTTGATCGGGGAGAGTTGAGAGCAGAATCAGGAGCAGGAGAGCAGAAGGGAGCGCCCACTTCCTCATTTCGCTATCGCCAGTTTGAGGGCTTCCAGGATCGGGGGTTTGGGTATTTAAATTGTGGGATTTCTGTAGGAGTGGACGGTTGAGATGGGGTTGTGAGAGACAGCGTGGAGGAATGGACGGTGGACATGGGCGGAGGGTACGTGGCCGGTTGGTATTGGTTGAGGCGAAGGGTGTGACGTGAGGAGAAACTGGCCTGGGTTAGAGTTTGCTAACTACGGTGATCATTATTTTATGTGTCTTTTGTTATCTTCGAAGATAAGATATAAATGAAAAAATAATTGTATTTGATGCTTCACAAGAGTTAGGTAATCATGTTTCTCGATGTATTTAAAGATGAAATGATTTCATGGCTTTGTGTTTAGGAGAAGGACAGGAGGGTGCATTGAACTCGTAATGTTTTACTTTGCTAACTATCTAAAAAAATCTTTTCGAAAATCATCTTGGGTTATTTGTTAGGGTAAATTACTCTAAACCCCCAAGGACCTTTCAGCTTTCCAAAACATCCAATATCTTTTGGGTTAATTACTCTAAACCTCCGATATCTTTCAAAATGCATTTTTGTGTTGTTTTTTGGTTCTAATTTATGGGGGTTTACTTATTTGGAGTTCACTACAATTCTAAAAACGTTATTAGGGGTTTAGTGCAATTCTGAAAGTTGTTGGGCGTTTACTACAAAATGCATAAAGCTATTGGTGGTTTTTAGTGTAATTTTACCCTTATTTTTACTACATTCATCTATTGGGGTTAGATACAAGCTGACTCCAATTGATGATTATAGTTTTCTGAATTAAATTACTTTTGAAATTTTTAATTAGTAAAAAAAGCGAACATGTTAGTAACCAGTTTCACTCCCCCAAAACAAATAACATACAAATTAATAAATTTATTTCTAATGGCAATAAAATTTCCATTCATAATATATTTCTATTACATCCTTATACAAATAACTGATGAGAATACAGGAAAAACGGTAGAAAATAGGTTTGGACTTCCAGCGGTCGACCGCAAGTGACGCGGCGATCGACCGCAAACGTGCACGCAAGCTGGAAAAGTCTCTAGACTTTTCACGGTCGACCGCGATTGGCACGGCGGTCGACCGCGATTGGCACGGCGGTCGACCGGTCAAACCCTGTAATGTTTTCAGTCTTTGTCGTTCTGTCCGGTCAACCGCACGTGTCTTTGCGGTCGACCGCGAGTCGGGCTGGGCCTGAGTTTGGTTTCCTGTTCGCATTGGGTTTGTGTTTTGATATAAATTGAAACACGATTTTCTAAGGTTTCTTATCAGAGATTTTAGACTGTACTGAGCATATTGAAAGGGAGAACTTGTGAGCAAGTTGAGAGATTTTGTTTAGGATTTGTGTGAGTGATTTTGTGAGATTGTAACCCTTTGTACTCTCATTGATTTAGTGGAATCTCCTCATCCTCTTCCCGTGGACGTAGGCAAATTACTGAACCACGTATATCTCTGTGTTTGGTTTGATTTGTCGTATTTGGTTTGAATTGTGCTCATGTGTGGTTGGTTCTCTTCTCCCGTGATCACAGATTCGTTCGGTGTGCGAGCACGCTTCCGCATAGGCGTGCGCAACAATAACAACCACCATAACCAATGACAAATGCCGGCTCTACAAAATCCTCTTAGGAGGTGTTAGTCAACTAGAACATTTTTTATAGAAGTAGGACATTTTTTAGTATGTGATAATTTTTTTAATGTGGGATATTTTAATGGGATAATTGGAAGTAGTTTTTTAAAACATGATATTTAGTGGGACAATTGTTAGTATGAAATCAATAAGCATATAAGCTATGTACTTTGATGATAATATTACTATTTATACATTTTAAAAATTATTATTAATTATTTATTTTAGTATTAATTAATCTTGAAGAACTATTAGATAGACTATAAGATATTATTATTATTATTATTATTATTATTTGTAACTTTTTTATTTTTTTGGAATTATTATTTTAATATAAATTAAAAAACATAGTTTTGCCTTTTTTCCTCTTTCTTTCTCGATCTACTAGACATCATTCCATCATCTTTCAATTTTAATTAATTTTTAATAAAACATGAATTTTGTAATGTTTAAATTTAAATTAATTATACAATTCAAATATTTAATAAAAAAAATAAAAAATGACATTAAATAGAAGGGAACGGTAAGAAGATATGTGGTCTAATTTTATAGTGTGGTTTGAAGATGATGAAGAAATAAAATATGAAAAATAATAAAATAAAGTAAGTAACAAAGTTCTAGTTTTTTACTAAGCAGTACTAGCTTAAAACTTGGGACGATTTGAGAGACTTAAAACTCTCTCTTTTCTATATAAAAATCAGACAAAAAGTGGAATAAATTTTTACAATTATCCCAATTCTACGTTTTATCCAGCTCTTGTTAATAACGTTGTATAATTTTATTCTAGTTCTAATTCCAATGGACTAACACTATAAAAAATTATCTCACAGCTTATCCCTCCAATTCTAAGAATACATATGGTAAGTTTTTTTCCCCTCTCCATTACCTCACAAGTAAAACAGAAGATTGAGTTGCAAGAGATTTCAAATATAAGACCAACTTTAAAAATAAGAAGACGAAACGAAAAATGTGCATATAACTCCCTGAATTTCATTAGTAAGAGTTTGATGCAACATCCGCAGCTACAAAAAACAGAATGCCTAAGTGAAATGAAGATTCATGTTAGATTCCTTGCAGATTTCGATGACATCTGCTTATACACCCTTGTATACTTCACTGGATGAAACAAAATTTGCTCCAAATATGCCCTCAAGTTCTCTATTCTCAGAATAAAAAAGAACAACCATCAAAGTTGAAGGTTCAAATGCTGAGTCTCATCTCCCCTAAACAATGACAGTGTAGCCTCCACCGATCTATTCTCATAACGAGCAACTACCGTATACTCCCCTAAAAACCCATTAAAACTGTAAACACCGCGGTTATCGGTTATCCCTGAGGTTTCTTTAGTTTGCCATTCCTGTAAAAGTTTGTCGACGGCGTCTCCAGCAGGCAGATTGACGAAATTGTTGTCTGTGAGGCACATTTGATAGCACCCATTTGGATGGAGCGCAGTCCATAGCATTATGCCGTTTACTGATGGGTGGGCGAAGCCTTCTCTCAAAACTTCCTCGAGATAAATAGCCTGGAAAAAGCAAATAATGCCACAAAATGTAAAGATTATCTCGTGAAATATTCAAAAATACGTAAAGAAGGTTTGTTATATGAACTACTTTGATGGTGTACTTAATAATGCCTCAAACATCTTTTTTATTTCGAAGTACCATATTGTACTATTGATTATTTCTCACTGGTCCAAATTGCTTTCAGGAAAAGAAAGGGAATATATGCTATCAAGACCATTTTTAAGGGCAACAACATTGTGACTCTCTTTTGTTTTTCATTGCTGTTAACTTTCGTAAGATATGGAGACATTTTTTTCTATGTAGCTAGAAATATTTCATCAAACTTTTTTTAACGACAATGATGTGAAATACCCACCATTATTCTAATAAAAGGAATTAGCATAAAAATTTGTGAGACTACAAGACAAAAAAGGAGTCGCTCTAAGTCTATTTTATGTTCTAATTATTGGTAGAAATCGCATGTTTCGGTTACAATTGTTGTATTTGCTTGAATGAGATATAAAGCAATATAAAATTAGCATTAAGTAATCTTAGGACCGAATGGGAAAGGAGTCTGCTCAAGAGGAATGGGATTATTTATTTAGCATCTATTTTATGCTGTAATATGAACAATGTCCGCGCTACTCTTTTGTACATACTCAAATTGAATAGTCCCCCTAACTTTTCCAATCGCATTTGTAAATGATAAATAAAAAAAATTTATATATCACTTATCATTGTCTTTGTTTTCCAGAACACATTTACAGGTATGCTTATTCATTGAAAAATAGAAATAACGAAAAGTTGCTAGCCAGTCTAAGGTAGAAATTGTTGAAATTGCGTTCAAATTGAAATATCATTTGAAGTATTAATATCAGTGATTGTTACTAATTTTCAGTCACAATTTCCCCCCTTAAAGAACTTGCTACTTAATGCATTTATGAGAAGCAAAATCGTATTGCCCGCTAGAAAATTAGTTCACTGCACATTGACATTTTCCCCTAAGATCTTAAAAGCAAGCTTGGTTCATAGACAAACTAAATAGATTAAGTCAGGCCCAAGTGATTCTCTACAAATTGTCATCTAATAAGCTTCAGTGTTAGCAAATCAAAGTCCATAAGGAGATCAAAGTCATTGTTGTGAGCAACTAAGCATAAATTTCATATTTACTGTAAGTATTTAAGCATAGAAAATAAAGAGGGTATGAAAATCACTCACCTGCATATTTTGATCAAAGTTTTTGCTAATATCAATCTCTGTCAACCAAATTGGAAGCTCCAGCGTCGCCAATTTATCCAACACAGCCCTCATCAGAGGAACATTTGGCTTACTGAAATGCCCCTCCAATCCAATCCCCTCCAAAATAGCTTCTCCGCTCTTTAACTCCTTCAACCTCGACACATAAGAATCCACAGTCGAATTCACATCCTCGCAGGTCTCAACAACATTGAAATCATTCATGAACATAGTAGCCAATGGGTCTGCCTTTTGCGCCGTCTCAAAAAACTCCAATGTAGCATTAGGTCCAAGCCTGTCTTCATAGAAATCAAAATGAAGCATCTCATTGCTCACATCCCAGTGCACAAACTCTCCTCTGTATCTTGACATTAGGCTCTCTATCCGGGAGCTGACAGCGGATCTGAGGGCGTCGGTGGTGAGGTTGCGGACCCACGGAGGGGTGTACTTTGGGTCCTCCCAGAAAATGTTGTGGCCTCGGACAAGGATTTGGTTGGAGTGGATGAAGTCTAGCATTTGGTCGGCTAGAGTGTAGTTTAGCTTGCCTGGATTGGGCTCCGTAGCGTACCATTTGAGCTCGTTCTCAAACACTGCAGCGTTGAAACGCTCAATGAACCAAGCCTGAAGAAAGTAAGAAGAGAAATGGCTATCAGTTGTGAACAGCTATCTAAAAGTTAGAAAAAAACACATCTTAATCTGTAATTTGTTAGGGTCTCGCTTAAGGTCATATATTTGTGTGTTAGGGTTAATTGAACAAAAACCCCTGAGGCATCGTTGTTTTAAACTTTCTAACATTGTAGTTTTATTGTTGAACATAGACCACTTGAGTTAATTTTTCTCTCTCTATTTTACCCTTAGATCGATAGACTCTCTAATTCCACTCACAGGCAATATCTTCCAGAATTTCTCTGTGAGTGAAAGAGTCAAAAAAGTTAGACAGGGGGTCTATCTGCAACAATGAAACTACAGAGTGGTCAGCTCAAAATAGTTACAGTATTGGGTGTCTGCAATTGACTCTTTGTTTTATGACCATACGCGCCTTTCACAGAAGGCTCCCTGCTAACTGTGGAGAAGAACTTGAAAAAGCAGATTTTTGGTCATAAGTTGACTCATGCACAGGCATAAGTCGACTTATGGTAAGTCGACTTATGGTAAGTCGACTTATGTTTGTGTTGTAAGTCGACTTACGATCTGCTATGGATTGTTGATTTTGGGTTCTGGCAAGTCGACTTATCAGACCTGTTAAGTCGACTTATGAACTCTTCTCCAGTTGTCGTTTTTCGCTCTGCCAAGTCGACTTATGCAGACTGATAAGTCGACTTACGACGGGTTTTTTTAGAAAGTTCAGGTTCATATTTGCAGTCTGTTTGAGTTTCTGTTTTGGTATAAATACCAATACGATTTGAGGGTTTTGTAGGAGCATATTTGGGGATTTTGGAGCACAGAAAAGAGAGATCTTTCTGAGCTATTGGTTAGGGTTATTGGTTGAGAGGTTGAGAGATTTGTTGGTGAGATTAGTTGGTTCGTTTGAGCGATTTGTAATCTCAATTTGTACTCTCCTTCTCTATTAGTGGAAACCCTCCCCCTTCTTGCCCCGTGGACGTAGGCAATTGCCGAACCACGTTAAAATTGGTGTTTGGGTTTGTGCATTGATATTTGGTTGTTTTTTGCCTTCTTTGATCGGTGTTTGTTTTGGTTCCTCGGCGCCGCCGTCCATCACAACAAGTGGTATCAGAACATATCGCTGTTGTTCGGCACTACAAGTGGTATC
The DNA here is from genome assembly GCF_001876935.1 of Asparagus officinalis. Lineage (NCBI taxonomy): Eukaryota > Viridiplantae > Streptophyta > Magnoliopsida > Asparagales > Asparagaceae > Asparagus > Asparagus officinalis. Next base: position 67,692,729 of record NC_033803.1, on the reverse strand, counting down.
AGAGCTCGGGCTACGCTTGGGCTATTTGGAGGAGTAGATCGCTTTGAAAGTTCGTCTAGGGCTTCGTTTGGTGAGAAAGGTGGGATCTTTTTGATAAAACTTCTTTCTTTTCTCAGTTTTGAATCTATTCTTCGTTTGTTCCGTATTGGTTTGTTGGCGCTTGGGTTATTTGGAGGAGTAGATCATTTTGGAGGCTCTTCGAGGGCTTTGTTTGGAGATAAATGTGGGATTTTTCCTATTTGTGGATCTCGTTACCGTCGTGCGGGGTGAGATCGTTTGGAGACTCTTATTAGGGTTTCAATTGGAGGTAAAAATCTCTCCTTTATCAGTTTGGATCTATTCTTCATTTGTTGGTGCTTTGAGATAATTGGCCGAGATAGAAGGATTTGAAGATGGGTTATTTGTTTGTTGATACGGTGCATTGGATTATTGAGAAGTGCCCTTGACCTGTATATTGAAGTCCTTTGAGCACATTGGTATGAGCAAGGAGACCGAGATGGAGTTTGGCACTTCTATTTGATGATTGAGGGGTCTTCTATTTGGTGTTCAATCAGGTATTTGGGGGCTTTCCAAGGAGGCATCATTGGAAGGTAAATTAGTATTTTGGTTTCCTATGTTGGGGATTGTACTAGGCATTTGAGGGTTGCAACCAAATCTCGTTGGTTTTGAAGTCCTAGTAGTCAACAACAGTTGAAGAAGTGTATTGGCAGTAAGGTGAAGGTACTTTATTCTGGTTGTAGAGGGAGGTACAAGAGGGACCTACTGTATTTGTGCCGAGCTCACGATAATTTGAGACACTTCATTGGATAGGAAACATTGAGGCGACGAGATGAGATGACAGTTTTGATGGGTCGTTCCTTTCTGGAGGAGGATCGGCGTTGGTTGTCGAGCATTGGTTCTGGAGCTTCGACATATTTGGGTCATCTTAGTCACAAGTCGCCAATTGCTGCATTAGGAGTTATTAGATTTGGTGGAGCTGCTTCAGAGTTTGGGTTGCATCGGATATTTGGATACCCAGCATTTGGTCACATCGAGGATGTGAGATTTGATCCGATTGCGCGTTTGGGGTTCGGAGGCTCAGTTGATTATCGTTTGGGAGCTTCTGATTTTGTTCTGAGCAGGTATGTCACTTTTGACTCTCGGCAGGTGGAGAGTGTTGATCAGGTCGTTTGGATATCGCAGCAGGTAGAGAGTGATGTTGCTCCACGTTGGGTGGAGATTATTCCACGTACTCCAGATCATACTGCGTCATTTGGGATTCCAGCTGAGTTGACACAGGTTGGGGATCATTTGATTTCGGATGCAGATGATGGATTGGTTTTGGATTCGGTTGCAGCTGGTGGACATGATTTGGATACGGCCATTGGTTCACCTCATATGGAGGTGTTTGATTTGTATCAGTTTGGGGCCGTTATCAGTTGCAGATCCGTCGGCGATATTGGGGAAGAGTTGCATACTTTTCTATTTGTTTGAGGGCATTTGGAGGTCGTTTGGGTGAACTACGTGAAGGCTTGATTCCTTGGGCAAGAGGATACGTAGGCAGTCTTTATGATGCAGCCGATTTGGTGAGCGACATCGACATTTGGGGTGAGTGTTCGCACTCCCATTTGGGTCTCAACATGTGAGGCATTTGTTTGGTTGGTGTCGGCTCAGTTTTGGGAAAACTTCGCCGAGGTGGAGAATTATGGAGAATAACTTGAAAAATCAGATTTTTGGTCATAAGTCGACTCATGCACAGGCATAAGTCGACTTATGGTAAGTCGACTTATATTTGTGTCGTAAGTCGACTTACGATCTGCTGTGGATTGTTGGTTTTGGGCTCTGGCAAGTCGACTTATCAGACCTATTAAGTCGACTTATGAACTCTTCTCCAGTTGTCATTTTTCGCTCTGCCAAGTCGACTTATGCAGACTGATAAGTCGACTTACGACGGGTTTTTTGGAAATTTTAGGTTCCTATTTGCAGTCTGTTTGGGTTTCTGTTTTGGTATAAATACCAATACAATTTGAGGGTTTTGTAGGAGCATATTTGGGGATTTTGGAGCACAGAAAAGAGAGATCTTTCTGAGCTATTGGTTAGGGTTATTGGTTGAGAGGTTGAGAGATTTGTTGGTGAGATTAGTTGGTTCGTTTAAACGATTTGTAATCTCAATTTTTACTCTCCTTCTCTATTAGTGGAAACCCTCCCCCTTCTTGCCCCGTGGACGTAGGCAATTGCCGAACCACGTTAAAATTGGTGTTTGGGTTTGTGCATTGATATTTGGTTGTTTTTTGCCTTCTTTGATCGGCGTTTGTTTTTGTTCCTCGATGCCGCCGTCCGTCACAACAAGTGGTATCAGAGCATATCGCTGTTGTTCGGCACTACACTAACTTTATCCCTATACGGAATGCATAAAGAACCTTAAATAATTTAGTTTTTGCTATTTCTCTATAAATAAATGGTTTGTCATATTAAAAAAGGCTATTAAATGCTCCGATCAGGATTATTGATAAGATTATAATTAACAGAGCAAGGAGGATAAAAAGTCGGGCCAAAAAGAACTTTATGGAATGCAAATCATGCATGTAAAAAAGGTTATGATAATGCTTATAACTCAAGCTATAGCCTCAACAGCACTAAATGGAAGAATATGATTCACATAGCTGACTCCAAAAAATTTCAGATAAAGGATCTGTTTATGTTGTGTTTTCTATTTCCCATTTATTTTCTTTTTTTTTCCCTCGTTTCCCGAGAGTAGATAACTGGATTTTGGAAGAGCTCAGCTGATTACCTGATAAGCAGAATTCCCTATGATTGTTTTGGCTATTGCAGAACCAAATGGGAAGTCTTTAGATAGTTGCCGAGNAGCCACAACGGATGCTCCTGTGATTTGATTCCCCTTTGTGTCCGATACATGAATAGCCACTGCTCGCTTCCTTTTCTGCATAAAAAGATCTCGGTGATGTCACATATTTAAATAAAATGTATAAACTATAGTGGAAAAAAGAAATTAAAATCAGAACTCTACCGTTCTTATAGTATCTTGACGGTGCATCTCCCACTGCTCAACTGAGAAGGGTTGTAATGAGGCACTTGCAGCTAAGATATCAATACGATTTTTATCACCAGTGATCTGTACATATGGTTAGGAATGATCTGAATAGTAAAATCCTTGTAGATATTCCTACAACTTCTAAGGCGTATATAAAACAAAAAAAAAGGTAACCATTCTAAAAATTTGTAGTTTAACGCCGCTCTTGAAAAGTTAACATTCTAAGTTACTTTAGTGGTATATTTTGTTAATATGTACATATGTTTAGCTCACCCTTATTTGTTTGCTATCCACACATTCTTCTACGTGTATCTCATATGAATTGGCTTTGTCGTTGTTGGATTAACAATTTAAATCAAACATTGATGTGCAGACAGGGGCAACACGTAATATTGAGAACTAGGCATCAAACAAGAACGGTAGAGCAACCTATATAGGTGGCTCAAGGAGCATGAGTCGGGCGGTTGAGAAATTGGTAAATTTTCTTATAAAGGCTATTTAAAATCCATATTATATATTTCTTAATAAAATGATCGATTATACATATATATTTTTGGTGAATTGCAGAGAGGTGAAATCATTGAGGTTGGAAATACACCTACGCTTCTGAAACTCTATCTGGGTGATCATTTTTCATCAGCGGATAAGAGCACATGCGACTATATGTATGGACGCATCCACTAAGGATTATTGTGTAAGTGTGAAGATTTTAGCTATTTCCAAGAGATTTTTCTTAAAAATGTCTACATATGTATTCTTTACTTATGCTTGAATTCTTTATGTCATGTAGGATCGGGACATCGCCTCATCAAGATGAAGGGTCGATTCCATCACAGTGGACAATACAACCGCTTTCACCTAGGTATTAGATTACATGCAAGGAGGGCATCACGGTGACGATGAGAGAGGTCTGGGCATTGGCGCCCCCAGATCTTATTTGAGGGCATCCTCCATTTAGGAAGTCGATACTACTCAAGAGCTAGTTTGCGAGGTGGCGGATCTTAGGTCTTGGCTATATGAGATGGACGAGCTTAGGGCTTAGTTGCATTGGCTTAGCAGCCAGATGGTATGTATGCTAACATATACACATACACAGGTACACTCAGATATGCACATACACGCACATACACATACACATACACATACACAGTCAATAAGGTATAAAAGAAAGTATAGTTTCCTAAACTTTGCATGTTGCATGACATCTCATTTTAGAGTAATTATAATCATCCTTGTCTTGTAGCCGCTGGAAGCTTTTCATTGAAAAATGAAGAAGCTTGTAGCTCTTAATCCATGTGTTTTGTGCTAATGAAGACGCAATATTTACTGAGACTTGAAAGAAGCTAGTGCTAGTGTACAGATAACTTTTTGATAATTATACAGTTTGAATGGGATGGACTATTTCAAAATTATAGTAATAATCTGTACCTTTGAAAGAGCTTGTTATTTGTGAGTTTGACAGTAGATTGGATTGCAGCAAGCAAACTGAACTATAATCCAATAAAAACCGAACACATTCTAATTGAGTCACACACACATTGAAAGATACATGCACACATATATACACTCCCATATACATATATACTAACACACACACACGCTCACACACACACACACACACACACACACACACATATAACGCACATACTGATACATCCATATTGCTTTACAAGCGAATTCTCAGAGCGCTCGTCCTACTTTGGCTGCATAGCCATCTAAGCCACTTCTTTCCCTCATGCTCCGGCTGCTCAGCCTTCCACTGAGCCACCATCGTTAACTCCTCATGCTCCAGTTTCTCAACCTTATATTAATCCATCACCTTCTGCTCGTCTTTTTTCGATTACTCATACTCCTACTTCTAGTGCTTGTTGGCTTTGTTATAGGATCGGCCAGAAATCAGACCTGAAAACTCAATACGAAACCTGTAAACAATGAGGGCTTTGGCTGATTTTTGAGAGAGATGTGCAGCTGGAACAGGGGCGTGTTCTGCAGGTAACCTGGCTGATTTTGAGGAGAGCGAACAGAGGAGGAGAGGAGCAGAAAACGTGTTCTGCAGCAGGCTTTTCAAAGCCTCTGTTTTGTTGAAGAACACACGCAGCGAAGGAGCAGAAACAAAGAGCAGAAACTTTTCTGAATTTTATTCACTTTCTTCTTAACTCATCAATATGGTTTACATATATATAGGATTAAGATTACAACTCTAATCTTATCCAATGACTAGAAAACTATCTACTAACTAGTATTCTATTCTAACTAGAATTTTATCTACTAACTTGAACTCAACTATCAAATCGGACTGATTAACAACTCACATTCTCCCCCTTAATCTGGACGAGATTCCAAGTCCCTTACTCCTAGAAGCTCCCGTTGTCGAGGTACCAAACGTCGTTGGCAACTTGTGCCTCCCCCGCTGTAAGTAAATCCAGCACCACCTTCTCCTCATTAAGCAAAATAGCACTTGACGATTCCTCTAACATAGCCATCATCAAGGTTGTGCTGCCCGCTGCCGTGGTGCTGCTGTCCGCCTCGGCCTCTTTGGCCACGGCCACGCCCACGACCGGCCCCGCGACCTCGTCCTCGTCCGCTGCCATCATTGGGTGTAGTTGTTGAGAGGAAGCCTCCGCCGTTCTTCTTGCTCCTTGCTTGCCACTCCGCATGCGTCAACAATAGGTGATCGTCGACGTTGTTTCGAAAAACATGTGCCCTTTCCTCGTGGGCTTTAAGACGCCCGATCGCCTCCTCGAGAGTCATGTCGTCGATGTCCCCGAACTGTTCAATCGTGGAGACGATAGTAAGGAATCTCTCTGGTACCACCCGAAGTAGCTTTCTGACGGCGTAGTTCTCCTCCATCTCGCCGCCTAAAGCCCGGATCTTGTTGACGACTCCTGTCAACTTCGTCGAAAAATCGTCGATGTTGTCATTCTCCTTCATCCGGAGAAGTTCGAACTCGAACTTCAAGGTCTGCACCTTCGCGTTCCTCACACGATCCGCTCCTAGATGCATTGTTTTCAACGTCTCTCATGCCTCTTTTGCCGTTTGCTTCTCTGCGATCACCATCAAAGTCTCTTCAGGAATCCCCTGGTAGATGGCCGCCAATGCCATCTGATCCTTCCTGTGTTCCACGGACGCGCCTGCCGCGGGCTCAATGGCATCCCACACGTCTTGAGCCTTCATGTAGACTTTCATCTTGATTGCCCACGAAGCATAGTTATCCCTCGATAACGTCGGGTATTGAAGAGTGAGCGAACCCACCTTGGTCGTCATCTTCTCCGAACTCGTCATCTCTTCAGATCTTGGTTGGTACTTAGGCATACACCGCTCTGATACCACTTGTTGGCTTTGTTATAGGATCGACCAGAAATCAGACCTGAAAACTCAATACGAAACCTGTAAACAATGAGGGCTTTGGCTGATTTTTTAGAGAGATGTGCAGCTGGAACAGGGGCGTGTTCTGCAGGTAACCTGGCTGATTTTGAGGAGAGCGAACAGAGGAGGAGAGGAGCAGAAAACGTGTTCTGCAGCAGGCTTTTCAAAGCCTCTGTTTTGTTGAAGAACACACGCAGCGAAGGAGCAGAAACAAAGAGCAGAAACTTTTCTGAATTTTATTCACTTTCTTCTTAACTCATCAATATGGTTTACATATATATAGGATTAAGATTACAACTCTAATCTTATCCAATGACTAGAAAACTATCTACTAACTAGTATTCTATTCTAACTAGAATTCTATCTACTAACTTGAACTCAACTACCAAATCGGACTGATTAACAACTCACAGTGCTCAGGGTTCAGCTTAGGGTTTACCGAAGGAGGATATTGCTAGGATATTAGCGGACTTGATGCGTTTGGGCTTGTCCCGGGAGGAGATTCTCCGGCCAATTCCTCGATCGGATCCGCAAAATCTTGTTTTATTTTGGATATTTGAAACATAAACATTATATCTACTTTGTATGCCGTATATCTGAAACTAATATATCTATTTTGTATGCCATATATTTAAAATTAATAGAGACGTTTTCCATTTCGTATGGGTTTGGATTTGCTATGTGGGAATGCATTTTATGACTTATTCCTTTTATTTCAATTTTGATTGCGAGATCTTGAATTATGTAGTTGTGTGGGATGTTTATGTTAAATTGTAAACAAGGCGTTGAACAAAACAAGAAAGTAGTTTTTCGGCTGACAGGTGTCTTCCCAAACGATTTAAGTCGTTTGGGCAAAGATAGAGTCCCAAACGGTTTGAACCATTTAGAATACTCTATGTGTCCAAACGGTTTGCACCATTTGGAATAAGTCTTTACCGTTTAACCGTTTGGGATAAGTCTTTCCCAAACAGTTTGAACCGTTTGGGTTACTGTTTTTTGTATTGTTTAAAAAAAATAGTTGCCCAAACGGTTTGAACAGTTTGGACAAATGTCCAAATGTCCAAACTGCCTAGACTGTTTGGACCACCGTTTGGGCTAATGCAACCCCAACAGCGCTTGGTTAAACGGTCGTTTTTCAGCTCAAATGGTTTTAACCGTTGAGGTCAAGGTGTTCCCAAACGGCAAAACCGTTTGGGCTGCCCATATAAGTAAAGTTGAATACTATGGAGTAGTGAAAAGTGATGAGAAATTGTGGAAGACCTCGAAAAAGAGCAATGATATTTTTGAGGGAGAGTCCAGAACAAAACCACCCTTGAGAAAAGACCAGCAGCCACTCTTAGCCAACACTGTCCCTATGCATTTCAATGTCGAATTCTCTGTTGACACTCGCGCCTTCAAGAGGGCCGATTCGGCTCCTTTGATTTTCACCCAGCCTGTCAAAGACTATTTTAGTTAGATTCTCAAAAATGATGAATTTATTTGTTGGATTCAGACCCTATTTGCCCCCTTTAGCCATTAAATTTGCTTCTTCTTCTTATCGTTTGAACTATTTTTAGCCCCTACAAGTCCTTTTAAACAATTGGTTTGTTTCTGCTTTCCGGCTGGACTATCTTTGGTCCAATTTAGCCCTATACTATTAAATTCATCTCTGACTATTTCCTCAACTATCAAATACTATTTTCAATCCCTTCACATTCTCTAATCTATTGGTTTATTTTTCGTTAAAAAATTCTCCAATGACCCAAAATATGGACCAACAGGGGGGACATGTGAGGTGCCCCCTTCTATTGCATAATGAGCTGGCCATCATTAATGATGACTAGCTCATTATGCAATAAGAGGAGGACACCTCACCAGTCCCCCTGTTGGTCCATATTTTGTGTCAGTGTAGCAAAGCTCTTTTGCATTTGCCCTATGGACTATCTTCGGTCCCACCTTAACCCCCTGAACTATTAAATTCGTCTGCTTATCCCGTGAATTATCGGATTCATTACCTAGTTACCACTTCATGTTTATTACTTTGTTCTATGAATATAATAAGTTTTTATGATTATTACCTAGTTACCACTTCATGTTTATTACTTTGTGAATTATCGGATTCATTACCCTGTTGGTCCTTTTTTTTTTTTTTTGCTTTTCCCCCCTCTATGAATATAATAAGTGATTATGATTATATAACCTCAATCAAGGAAAATTGTAATAAAATTCAGATATAGAAAATTGCGGAAAAGGACTCACAAGAGAAGCTGTATCTAGTATTCTGGGTGAGATCGTACAGTACAAACGACGGCGAAGAGAACCCAGCCTCCGCCTTGTTATACGCCGCCTGAACCTCGCCGGAGTCTCCATTGAGAACTCCTCCGCCGTAAAGGGGACCCTCAGGGTGAGATTTGCACTGCAATGAGACGGTCAGTTTTAGCAAAATGATCGCGATTTGGGAAGCCCAAACACGTTAGTTAACTGTATATTTTATAGTAAGTCCTCCAAATGTTAGGTATTATACAATAAGTCCCTCAAAACACGGTATATTTTATAGTAAGTCCTTTGCATCATTTATTTTTTAGATCAGTCCTTGTAAATCTTATAAGCTGTACCAAGTACGTTCTCAGCTTAGAAACCGTTATCTTTACCCTATAATAGATCTAACACCATCAAATTATCCCATTATACAAATATATCCTCATTTTCTATACGATTTTTCTAAGATTTTATAAAACAAAATTTTTTGTTAAGAAGATCGATGAAGGAACAATAGACAACTTCAACGATGTAAATTTTATTAGTAACCACCAATAAGGTTACTAAGGGATTAAGGTGACCGCCCTATTGTATATAACTATCGGGATTTAATTGGGGGATTCATTTAAAAACTCCAAAATGTGAGAATAATGGATATTCCTTTGTCATATGAATGGATTCTCTCATATGACGATGGTCTGGCTCGTTCTCAACTAAATGAATAAAGTTTCAGATGGAAACTCTCATATAACCACAATTGATTAAGATTTGATAATATTGTATGTAAGGGAATTCTCTCATATGACGTATGATGATTTTTTTACCTCTTAAACAACGCGTGTTTTCGAAGGATTAATTTAGGAGACCAATGTCAGGAAACCACTCTCTTCATTTTCTTATTATTATGTTATTATTATTTTACCTACCAAGCTAGATCTTTGAAGGGATTGCCTTTTTTTTTGGGGGGGTGAAAGGACCAACATTGACCGCAACATTGAGATGAATAAGTCACAAAATACTTTTGGACTCTCATGCATCTCGCACGACAGTGAAGAGTACAGTCTCCTTATCTACAGCTGCAAATTGTTACACCTACAGCACATTGTCATTTTCTTCTTCCTATCTTTTTCATTTACTAGATGCCTATGCTCTATTGTGAATGAAAGTAAAGCTAAGTGCTATCAATAGGTATGACATTATAATGGCTAAATATCATAAAACGGCCTCTTTAACTTTGGATGATTACCAGAAAACACCCCCACCCCACCCCTAACTTTAAAAATATTAGAAAACCCCCTTAAATATATGAATTATCAGAAAACCCCCTTAACTTTGAGGTTTTATAAGAAGACCCCACTGAAGTAGGAGGATTTTCTGATAAAAACCTGAAAGTTAAAAGGAGATTTCTAATAAAAATGATCAGAAAGTTAAGATGGGTCTCTTGATAATCCCGATACTTGGGGGTTTTCTGATAATTTGAAATTTAAGAGGGATTTTCCAATAATTGTCCAAAGCTAAGGGGGTTTTTTCTTATATTTAGCCTTACTTATATTATGTTATTAAATGTTATAATTTAGTAAGTTTTTTTTATTGCTTAACAACGTAGACAACAACAACCTCCCATCTTTCAATGAGCCAATTCATGTCTCACTGGCTATTGTGTCCAAGTTGGTACTATAGATAAGCGCGTGATAGATGATACCAATACTACATTAATACAATGAAGCACCATAAATTAGCTCGGCATGGGGAAAATATCCAGTAAGAACGGTCTATGACATTAAATGTGCGCCTATACAAAGGATGTCAACCTTTGGATCGCGCACGAATCCCAAAATCCAAAGATCGAAGAACTTACGTTCATTTGGCGCGCATTTACCGCCATTAACCCGGGTGCACTTGATATTTACTCATGATTAAACAAGCACTAAATAGAAATCTCTGAGGGAGAGAGAGAGAGAGGCATTAGAATGGAGGCATTACCTCAGTATAAGCAGTGTAATCGTACCAGGGCCCCTCTGCAATTAAACCAGGCACTAAGCAGAGCAACAGTGGAAGCCGAAGTTTGAATAGCCATTTCATTTTTCTTCCCTTTTCTCTTCTCTGTGAGTTGCGAGCATGAAGGAACATTATATATATATACATATATAAGAGATGAAATGGAAAAAGGAGAGCGCTTTGAGATGAGAAGGGAGAGGGAGGGAGCGTGAAGGAATTTATGATGGTGATGATGGATGGGTGAGCGAGTGAGTTCACAAGAGTCACAGTCACTCTTTCATGGCTTTTCTACGCCCGTGGGTGGCTCTTTTGCAGGATTATGGGCTCATTTGTCTTCAGTTGTGTTGGGACTTAGGGAGCTTATATAGTATTTGTGGGGTTTTAATTGTTGTGTTTGACTTGTTATTAGCCTTTTAAAGTCCTTGGCCTCTGGGGACCCCTTTAGATTTTGGGTTGCTTCGCTTGGGGTTTTGTCAAAGGACCACTGATCCCGCAGTAGCCCAAATCATAGCCCAAGCAGCGATGGGATCTTCTGCAGACGAGCCCCCGGCGCAGAATAGATGGCATTTTTTAAATTTTTGTTTATTATTAATATTACTACTATTATTTGGAAAGTGGCCGTAGCCTAACAAGGATTTTTAATGGGAACCTTTTGCTCTGAGTTATTGTCAACCTGCAGCCACTAGGAATTCCTTTTGAAGATAGATGCATTTGTGCTGAATTTTTAGCTGTTTTGGGTCGCAAGAAAGGCCCAGTTGCGCGTGAATGATTTAGGGACTTAAGCAATTAACATTCACCATAATCCAATTAACTCAGGCCCAACACACGACAAATAGATTTTATTCAGACTTCAAATGATGAAGTACAAAACCAGCCAACGTTAATGGCAATTTATCGCACCAAATAGCGTCGACCGGCTCGCTACGAGCAAAACAAAGCTAAAAAAATAAGCAATCTCATTAGCTAAACGTTGTACCGCAAAGAAGCGACATATTTTTCTTCATTGTCCTCCATAGTCTGAGAATTCACCTCTTTGAGCTCCTCAATATATTTTGCCACAAATGACCTACTTGTTGGATAGCAGATTCCTAATCTATTTTGGTAACATGAGGTTATTAGGATTCCTAATCTATTTTGGTAACATGATTCTTAATCTGTTTTGGTAATAGGTTATTAGGATTCCTAATTTGTTTTGTTTTTTGTTTTAGAATTCCTAGTATGTTTATGATTTTAGGATTTCTATATATGAGAAAAAAATTGGGGATATTTGGAGCACAGAAAAGAGGTATTTTCTGAGCTATTGGTTAGAGTTTTGTTTGGAGAGAATTAGAGATTTGTTGGTGAGATTAATTGGTGAGTTTGAGTGATTTGTAATCTCAGTTTGTACTCTTCTTCTCTATTAGTAAAAAACCATATCCCCTTCTTGCCCCCGTGGACGTATGCAACTTGTCGAACCACGTTAAAATTGGTTGTTTGTGTTTGTGGCATTGATTTGGTTCGTTTAGCCTTCTCTCGACGTTCATTTGATTTGATTTCTCGTAGCACGTTGGTTTGGTTGTTTGGCTTCCGCAGCGCTCAACAAGTGGTATCAAGCACGTTGGTTTGGTTGTTTGGCTTCCGCAGCGCTCAACAAGTGGTATCAGAGCTCGGGCTATGCTTGGGCTATTTGGAGGAGTAGGTCATTTTGGAGAGCTCGGGCTATGCTTGGGCTATTTGGAGGAGTAGGTCATTTTGGAGGCTCGCCTAGGGCTTCGTTTGGTAATAAAAGTGGGATCTTTTTAGTAAAGACTCTATTTTTCAGTTTTGGATCTATTCTTCATTTGTTCCGCATTTGTTTTGATGCTTTGAGAAAGATGGTCTGAAAAGAAGGAGTTGTGGAGGGTACTTTCGACGTGAAGACCGTCCAAAGTTTGAATATCCACTCTATGAAGATAGATGTGGAGAAGTTTAATGGCACAAACAATTTTGATCTTTGAAGATGTGAAGTCTTGGATGCGCTCAATGCGCAAAATTTGGAAGATACTTTGGAGTTGGACGGGAAACCAGACAACAGTGAGGAGAAGGTTTGAAAAAAGATGAATAGAACGGCATGTGGTGTGATTAGATCTTGTGACTCAAGATTTAAAATATGATGTGATCAATGAGACTTCGGCTAAGAAGATTTGGGAGATCCTAGAGGGCAAGTATTTGACCAAGAGTGTAGAGAACCGTTTGTATTTGAAGAGGAGGCTTTATCGCTTCCAATTGAAGAAGGGGACCTCCATTGGTGATCACATGAACCACTACACGAAGCTTCTTGCAGATTTGGCGAATGTAGATGTGATGATTTAAGATGAGCACAAGGCGTTGTTGTTGTTAAGTTCCTTGCCTGACGAGGAATATGAGACCTTTGTTCTTACTCTTATTAATGAGAAGACATCTCTTTCTTATAATGAGGTCACTGCTGAACTTGTGAATTATCAGCTTCGAAAGGAGGATAATGAGACTTCAGTTGAGCCGGTAGCAGGGGCATTAGTCGCAAGAGCAAAGAGTTCAAAACGTGGTAGGAGGTCGCGGTCTAGAGGGGCACATCTTAGAGTTCGTAGGAATCCGTGTGCCTTTTGTAAAGAGGATGGACATTGGAAAGCTGAATACCCAAAGTTGGTTGATCGAGCCAGGAAGAATAAGGGGAAAGCTATTCAAGCTTCAGAGATGAATGTTGTCAAGGCTAGTGGCAATAATCCAGATTTGGATTCTTCGGGCTACTCGTTATCTGCACTATTGTCAGTTTGTGTTGTCGACTTTACAGAGTGGATGTTGGATTCGTGTGTTTCTTATCATATTTGTCCTAGGAGGGATTGGTTCTCCAACTTTCAGGAGTTGGAAATAGGGGAGGTCGTGTTCATGGGCAATGATCATGAATATTCTATTGGTGGTATCAGTACCGTTTGGATTAGGATGAGTGACGGAGTGATTCGGAAGTTGGTTAGAGTGAGGTTCGTTCCTCAGTTGAAGAAGAACATCATTTCACTTGGAGTTTTGGAGGCAGCAGGCTATAGGGTGACCTTGGTTGATTCACGTTTGAAGGTCACATTGGGGTCCATGATTATGATGAAGGACGTCAGGAGGAATAATTTATATTATTTGATTGGGAGCATGGTGTTTGATAGAGAGCTGACGACTTCTTTGGATTTGGCTAGACTGTGGCATTTGTTAAGCCTGAGTTATTTGATTAGTTATGCCGTGCATGGTTTGTTGATGAGTGCTTTGACAGACAGATTGAAGTCCTTTGAGCACATTGGTATGAGCAAGAAGGCCGAGGTGGAGTTTGGCATCTATCCATCTATCGAGGGGTCTTTTAGGTGGTGTTCAGTCAGGTATTTGGGGGCCTTCCAAGGAGGCATCATTGGGAGGTAATCAGTATTTGGTTTTCGCAGTTGGGGATTGTTCTAGGCATTGGTGGGTTACAACCAGGTCCCGTTGGTATGAAGTCCTAGAAGTCAACATCAATTGGAAGAAGTATATTGGCAGAAAGGTAACCCGTCATTCTAGCTTTGGTAGGGGTTCTTTCTTACATTTATGCTGAGCTCATGGTAGTTTGAGACACTTTATTGACGTGGAGACATTGAGTCGATAAGATGAGATGACAGTTTTGATGGATCGTTCCTTACTGAAGGGGGATCGGTATTGGTTGTCGAGCATTGGTTTAGGTTTTGGAGCTTCGACATATTTGGGTCATCTTAGTCATAGGCTGTCGACTGCTGCGTGTGGAGATTTTGCACCTGGTAGAGCTGATTCAGATTTTGGGTTGCGTCGAATATTTGGTTGCCCAGCATTTGGTCACATCGATGATGTGAGATTTGATACGATTGCACGTTTGAGATTCAGAGATTCGTTTGATTATCAGTTAGGAGCTTTTGATTTTGTTCTGAGTAGGTATGTCACATTTGACTCTCGGCAGGTGGAGGGTGTTGATCAGATCATTAGGATATCGCAGCGAGTGGAGGGTGATGCTACTTCACATTGGGTGAAGATTACTCCACATACTCCAGATCATACTACATCATTTGAGATTCTAGTTGAGGTGACACAGTTTGGAGATCATTTGGATTTGAATACAGATGCTGAGTTGGTTTTGGATTCGAGTGCAGCTGGTGGACATGTTTTGGATATGGCCATTGGTTCACCTCATGTGGAGGTGTTTGATTTGTTTTGGTTTAGGGCCATTGGGAGCGCTATCAGTTACAGATCCATTGGTGATATTAGTGAAGAGTTGCAAACTTTTCTATTTGATTGAGGGTCTTTGAAGGCCGTTTGGGTGAACTAGGCTTGATTCCTTGAACAAGAGGATACATAGGCAATCATTTATGATACAGCCGGTTTGGTGAGTTGATATCGATATTTGGAGTTTGTTTGCATTCTCGTTTAGGTTCTTGACTTGTTGTAGATTGAGTCTGTTGTCGTGGATTTGTTCTACTTCGTACTGGATACAACAAGTGAGACGTTTGGTTGGTATTGGTGTCGGCTCGGTTTTGAGAATACTTCACCGAGGTAGAGAATTATTGGATAGCGGATTCCTAATCTATTTTGGTAACATGAGGTTATTAGAATTCCTAATCTATTTTGGTAACATAAGGTTAATAGGATTCCTAATCTATTTTGGTAACATGATTCTTAATCTGTTTTGATAATAGGTTATTAGGATTCCTATTTTTTTATTTTTTATTTTAGAATTCCTAGTATGTTTATGATTTTATAATTTCTATATATATGGAACAATTGGAAGAGAGAATTGAGAAGAAAATTGGGGATATTTGGAGCACAGAAAAGAGGTATTTTCTGAGCTATTGGTTAGGGTTTTGTTTGGAGGGAATTAGAGATTTGTTGATGAGATTAATTGGTGAGTTTGAGTGATTTGTAAACTCAGTTTGTACTCTTCTTCTCTATTAGTGAAAAACCTTATCCCCTTCTTGCCCTGTGGACGGAGGCAACTTGCCGAGCCACGTTAAAATTGGTTGTTTGTGTTTGTGACATTGATTTGGTTCCTTTGGCCTTCTCTCGACGTTCGTTTGATTTGATTTCTCATAGCACGTTGGTTTGGTTGTTTGGCTTCCGTAGCGCTCAACACTACCTCTTCCACCTCAATAGATCCTTTCCATGAATTTGAAGGTTTATGCCAAAGCTTCCATGCCATCACCAGCCACAATTCCAGGCCTTATCTCTCACACCCCTTCGACCAACCCCCAACCACTATTCGAATGTTTTCATTATCGCGTACTTGCATAAAGTACTATAATGGAGATCCTTTCGATACGTGTCGAGCCTATTCACGCTTAAGAATAATATGTTTTATGCACTCCACCTCTTGCATACAAGCTTCATAACTTTCTTCTACTAACACTCCTCGACGCAATATACATTGTTCAGTCGGTAGAATATCATGAAAGAGTCTCCATCTAAAATTTTTACTTTATTTGGGATTCGACACTTCCACAACACTGTCCACATAGGACTTGGGTTTTTTGCATGCTCTCCAAACCTCCTAAGGTTTGTTAGGATTGGATCTTTGATTCTTTGTATAACTTCATAAAAAATTAGATAGCACTAGAGATCGTAGTATGTGGGGAGAGTAAAATCCCAACAAGTGGTATCAGAGGCATAATGATGAATTCAGGAGTTAGTTTTCAAGATAGAAGTCGTCGTCGTGTGAGATTGAAGGGCGGCGTTACAAGAATCAAGATGAAGAAAAATTAAAAAAAGGAAGGTATTGTAGTGGCGGGAACACTGTAGCGACGGGAATACTATTCACGTAGGTGAGAGTTTGGTTTAAAACTATTAAATCAAATCCAACGGTGCAAATTAATTTATCTTCTGATCGAGGGTTTGGAGACGGATTTCAATGATCCAAGAGTTGATGCCTAGGTTTTTGAGTGCTCTGAACGCGATGGGAGGGTTTGATTTTTCAGATTTTGCTTCGATTGGCCAGAAAGTATTGATAAGTTTTGATGGTTGTAACAAGACAAATCTGATGGCAGATAGGGTAAACGAGCATACAAGGGATGAGACTGGTGTAGAGAGTTAGACGTGATTCTAACAGTAGAGTTGTCAACATATAATTATTCAAAGTCATCATGGAAGCATGAGTTGGTTGGCGTGTAGAATTAAGCAGGACAGTGCCAGATTAGGTGGAGCTTGCAAGCATGCACGACTGAGTGACAAACATGGGGATGGAGATGGTGGCACTGGACTTGAAGACGATGCGCTCATATTCTGTCCAAGCCAATTGATGAATGAGATAGAGGTAAGCCTTGTCCAAAAAGCCCGCCGGCTCGGGCCCAGCCCGGAACCTGGGTCAGCCCGAGGTCGGCCCGAAAACCCAGGCCAGACCCGGGTCCGGGTCCCCTCGCTAGCACCCGGCTCGACCGTGAATAGTTCCGGCGGGCAACGAAACAGGGCCGGGCGACCCGACCCGGAGCCCGGCCCGCCCGCAACGGTCACCCTTGGTGACCGTTGCGGGTAAAAATCCGGGCCGGGCCGGGTGTTCGCCCGACCCGGCCGACGAAAACGGTCACAGAGGTGACCGTTTTCGCCCAAACAGTCAGATTTGTGACCTTTTGGCCGGGCCGGCCAGGCCAGTTCGGTCAAATTTGTGACCGTTTTAGCCGGACCGGCCCGACCCGGCCTGGCCAAAACAGTCATTTTTTGCGTTTTGACCATTTTGCCTCTTAAACGGTCAAAAAACGACTATTTGGTGAGAGTTTTTTGGTCATTTGCCTAGGAGGCCGCCTCTATAAATAGAGGGGGGGTTTCACTTCTTCTCCTCACACCAAAACTCATCTACTTCTCTCTAATACTCTCTTATACAATCTTATACTCTCTTATAATCTCTTATATTTTCTAATCCTTTCATCAAATGGCTTCTGGATATGATTATGAAGAGCAAAATCTATCTCCTACCGATATTGAAATGAGTCATCCTACAACAACAGCTACTCCTCCTACCGATCCTACCAGTGGTAATCCCGAATTTGGTGACGACGAATCTGCACCAAGAGCTCCTAAAAGGCCGAGATCCGATGTGTGGAATTTTTTTGAGAAGATAGACGTCACCAAGGATGAACACGGTAGGATCCTCACCCAGAAGGCTAAATGTGCGTTGTGCAGCCGAACTTTCCAAGCTCATCATAAGAGCGGCACCAACCACCTCAAACGCCATATAGAAAACACAACAAAGGCTAGACTCCTCAAGGTAATATTCGATAATCTATGATTTCCCAATCCTCCTCTTCTGGTAGTCTCGGTACTTGGAATTATGACGCTGCCTAAGCCAGAAAATACGTCATCAGGTTTATCATTCTTAAAAACCTTCATTTTAAATTAGTAGAAGATGATGAATTTGTATATTTGTTTTAAGATGGTTTTTATCCCGATTTTAAAAAAAAATTCTCGTCAAACCTGACAACGTGACATTTTAAAATATTATCAAACGGAACAAGGAAAAATAATTTCTTATTTTAAAATTTTAAACTGTAAAATTTCTTTAACTTCTGATATTTGGATATCTAGAGCACAAACATGTTATTTATATTTCACAACATATTGGATTGATAAAAATTGGTAAATATTTAAAAGAGTTATTTTTTATTGTAATTGAAGAGTCACATATTGGTATTAATATAGCCAATTTAATAGTTGAAGAACTTATGAAACTAGAAATTGATCAAAGAATATTTTCTCTTTCACTAGATAATGTAAGTAATAAGAATGTAGCTGTAGGCTTTCTCAAAATAACTCTGTCATTGCCCTATCATGGTGAATTTTTTCATATTAGATGTATATGCCATATTTTAAATTTTATTGTTCAAAGTGCATTTACTGAAATTAAACCCATGATAGAAAAGGTTAGAACCGTTGCTTATATGCATACTACTTCTGAACAAAGACTTAAAAGATGGAAACAAATATGTAAAAGAAAAAATATTAAGGCTAGACTAATTTCAAAAAATGTTGACCATAGGTGGAATTTCACCTATGCAATGTTAAGTGTAGCTATAGAATATAAAGAAATTATAAATGATTTTATAAATGATTTTGCTTTTAGTTCTAGCTCTGGTAGCTTTTATGGAATAACTAAAGATGAATGGACAATTATATGTAATTTAAATGAGATGTTACAAGTTTTTTATGATGTTACTATGTTATTATCTGGTTGTTACTATCTAACTATTACTTTAGTTGCTTTATAAATTTTAAATATTCAAAAAAAATTTAACAAATATCGTATGATGATACTTTTGGAAGTATAATTTTTTAAATAGAGAGCAAATTTAATAAGTATTTTAGGCCTATTCCTCATATTTTTGGTTTGAGGGTTCTTATTCATCCATATTTGAAGGATATTGGCCTTCAAAGTTTGTTACAATCATTATATGGTGGACATGTTATAGACTTAGATGATGGATCCAACATTACTGCTACTTCTCATCATTTAGCTATTAGAAATTATTTTCAAACCTTATATGATGAGTACGCAACTAGACATGGTGTAGCTGCACAACAGTCTACAGCTTCGACGCCTTCGAGCTCATGCCGACGTAAAAGTGTAAGTTTTGATAGGCATGCAATGGTAGCTGAGCTAACTGGTGGGTCTGGACTTGGATCATCGTTGGAGGTTTCTGAAATAGATGAATATTTATCTGCTTCTTTAGTTAAATGTCAAGGAAATACTTTAGATATTTTGCAATGGTGGAGAGTATATAGATCAGTTTCATATCCTATACTTTTTACCATGGTTCGTGACTTACTAACAGTGTAGGTTTCGACGGTAGCTTCGAAATCCGCCTTCAGCACAGCAGGACGTTTAATTGACGACCACATGACATGCTTAGATCCGTATACTATATAAGCGGTGATGTGCTTACAAGATTGGTGGAGGTACGAGAAGCGAACTCAAGGCATCGATCGGATGGCTGGAATTGAAGATAAATTTAAAGAGTTTGGACTAGCAGATAGATATAAAGATTAAACAATATTAATTAAATTGTAATTTTTATTTCTTAGCTTTAAATTTGTAATGAATTATTTTGAAAATAGTTGTAAATGATAGTGATATAGGTGAGTAGGTGTTAACCTAGCTTGGATGTACTCATCTATTGTGATGCAATGAATTCTAAAATAAATTTATACTTTTAAAATTTTTAATGATTATTAATAAAGAAGTTATTTTTATCATCTTTTATTTTTATAATTTTTTGTATTTGTAATTTATGTCATTTCAAGTTATTAATAATATGATTGTTTTTATTTTTATTTTCTATAATTTTCTGTAATTTTTTATGTATATTTTAAATTTTAAAGAGATTTTTAAGAAAAATTTTAAAAAAATAAAAACAAAACAAAAAAACCCGGGCCGGGCCAGAACCCGGGCCGGGGCCACCGGACCCGGGCTCTAGTTTTGTCGGGCCCGGTTTTTCGAGCCGGGCCGAGCCGGATGGACAGACCTAGATAGAGGCATCGGGGTCATAATGTGGAGTAGGAGAGATGTACCAATATGATTTGAGATGAGTGATATAGGTAGAGTACGAGGACAACAAGTGGGGGAAGCCTACTGTCAAGTTCAGTTCGAGAGAAGAAGCATGATTGATTAGCTTATGATATTAGAGGTGGTGAAGATCTCTTAATACACACAAGATACGTACAGGCGCCATAGTGAGACAAGATAGCGTGGGTCACGGGGCATCCCGGTTGGAGTGCGGGTGTTCCGATTAGGAGTGTGGGTGTTCCTGATTAGAGTGCAAAAGAATAGAAGACGCTACTAGGAGAGGCAATGTTTCAAGACGGTAATGGTAGATCTTTGAGGTGGCTTGGGAATCAAATCCAAGGTGTGTTGAATATCATGTCTCCAAGATATTATTTTGATGATAACAATTTATATTATGTGTATTATACAAATGCACTAACATTTATATGCAGCTTTCAACATTAAATATGAACAAGTGCAAGATAAGTTCAAGGCATTATGAAGTAAAGAAGATGAAGAACTTATACATTAATGTAATTTTTTATATTTTCTTTACTTAGAATTATTGTACAAGCCTTGATCACTCTCTCACACACACATAGAAATTAGAACACACTAACACATGCTTAGTATGCTGGTTAACTATAGAAATCCCCTATGTTAACCATTAGAGTTTATAGTTAATAATTGAGTGTCAAAACATTTAATTCATATCATTTTTATCCCTTATTAGTCGACTAATTAGAATAGTAGTCGACTACTCAAGCCTATAACTGAAATATAAGTTTCTGTCAATTTACAGTATAGTCGACTAATATACTTTATAGTCAACTACAAGAGGCAAAAACAATTTCTCAAGTTTCTGATAAGTTTCTGTTATTTTACAGCGTAGTCGACTAATCGACTTTATAGTCAACTACTAAAGGCAAAATCAGTTTTTCAAGTTTTTGTCAAGTTTATGTCTGATTATAGTATAGTCGACTAATGACCATTATAGTCAACTACTAAGAAATTTTCCGACTTCACATAGTCTGTTTAGACTCAGTATAGTCAACTACTTTGTCTTGTAGTCGACTACAGATACAGTTTTTCCAGAATTCAAAGTTTGAATTAATAATAGTTTATAGCCGTTTTTAAATGTTTTTAAAGTTTAAAAATTTATCTTTTCAAGGGCTATGTAAAGGTTATATGTTCAGAAAAATGTAACATACATACATACCCATAAGCTTTGATCTTTGTGCATTTTTTTAAGAGTCAAAAATTTAGATTTTGCTAAAAAGATTATTTCTGAAATTGCCTTTGATCCTCATTCAAAATACATATTTTTTAGGCAATTTCCAGAGGTTAAAATTATTCTTAAGCCACTGCTACACAACACTACAAATCAAGGTTTATAGGAATTGAGTTGTTTGATTCAAGGAAAGTTCTCTCGGTTTGAGAGAGCTTGATCACTTGGTCTAGAGATTGATGTGAAATTGGCAAGGTGTTGTCAATTGGTGTTGCAATTTACAGGGACTTGCAAATTGGTCTGGTTTGGTTTTAATTTTGTACTTGGTTCAAAATTATAATGGAAATCTCAAGCGGGATTTGTTTGGGGAATGGATGTATACCGGATTGATGGAACCAGTATAAAATCTCTTGTTTGTGATTGTGATTTTCTGAGATTATTGCTATTCTTTATTACAATTTATTATCTACTTTGCATAAATTTTAAAAGAACACTATTCACCCCCCTAGTATTCTAGTGTATCTATTTCAGATCCTACATTTGGTATCAGAGCAAGGTTAAAGATGACATCAACAAATACACCACAATTCAAAGAAGGTCATTCTACAAATCGTCCACCAATGTTCGATGGATTGAACTATAACTATTGGAAGTACCGAATGAAAATTTACCTTCAATCAATTGGCTACAAACTTTGGAACATTATGGAAACAAAATACGAGAAGCCAACAACTCTGTTTTCAGAATGGACTACTTCACAAAGAAATAATGCAAATTTGGATTCTAAAGCAATAAACGCTTTGTTCTGTGCACTTGACAAGAATGAGTTTAATAGAGTGTTAACGACCATATCTGCATTTGATATTTGACACACATTCGAGGTAACTCATGAAGGTACAAATAAGGTTAAAGACTAAAATTTCTGTTCTTGTACACAGATTCGAATTATTTAAGATGAAGGAAAACGAGACAATTGGAAAAATATTCACAAGATTCACCGACATCACAAATTCTCTCATTGGTCTTGGAAAAACATACACTCAAGTGAAGATGGTAAGAAAAATACTCTGATCACTCACTCCACAATGGGAAAAGAAGGTCATCGCAATCGAAGAAGCATATGATTTATCAATTTTTACGATTGAGAACCTTATCGGAAACCTCATGGCTTATGAAGTTCAAATTGAAGATAGAAAGAATGATGATGAAACAAAGAACAAGAAAGTGCTTACATTTAATGCTACTTCCGATAAAGAAGATTCGGATGATGATGAAGAAATGAGCATGTTTACACGCAAATTTCGAAAATTCATAAAACAAGGTAAGTACAAATCAAAAGTTTAAAGTCAAATAACTTACTTTGTTTCAAGTGTAATAAACCAGGGCATATGAAGAAAGATTACCCATTATTGAAAAGTAAACAAAAGTTAAATTACTTTAACAATTTCAACAATTTTCAAAACAACAAGAAAAGGAAGGCTTTGGCGGCTACATGGGACGAAAGCGATGATTCTTCTTCTTCTGATGAAGAAAGTGAAGAAAAGGAAAATGCTCATATGTGTTTTATGGCACAAGATGAAGTAAGTGATAATGAAAAACTTTTAGATGCTTTCGATGAATTATATGAATTTTTTTGAGATTAAAGGCTTCACATAATTTTATTAAAGGAGAAAATAAAAGATTACTTGAAGAAATTTTAGGTTTTAACTCATCTACAAATTCTAACTCTCAAGTAATTCAATTGAAAGAAGAAAATTATTCCTTGCTTAAGGAAAATCAATGTTTATCTAATGAGAACGTTTATCTAAAATCAAAATGTAATAATTTAAATATTCAGATTAATAGTTTAGATAAAGATATTTCTTCTATTAAATTAAAATATGATGATAAATGTTTGAATGTTAATAAATTCAATAAAGGTAAAGAAAATCTTAATAATATACTTTCTTTTCAAAAAGAATCTCAAAAGACAAAAGGTTTAGGTTTTCAAGTTAATAGAAATATATCTAAGAAAACCATTTTTATAAAACCTTCTTGTAATTTGCATGAACATAGAAATGATGATTTATGTAAAAAGAAATCAAAATTCTTTTCTATTTGGGTGCCTAAAGAATTAACTTCTTTACATAAATTTTTTTATATTTCTGATTATATTAAAAATATATGTTTATCAACTAACTATTTAGGCAAATCAAACTCTTCATGGGTTTGATTTCCTAAAGGCTAATTTCATGGACCCAACATAACATGGATACCAAATTTGTAAATGTTTATCATTTCAGGTACCCAAGAAAGATAGGTGGATTTTGGACAGCGATTGCTTCAAACATATGACTGGAAACATATAATTATTGTCATCTTTACAAAATAAGGATGGTAATACCGTCACTTTTGGAGATAACAATAAAGAAAAGGTCATCGGTATTGGAACTGTCGGTAATCCAAACAAACCTATTATTGATAATGTTTTATTAGTTGATGGTCTTAAACATAATTTACTTAGTATAAGCCAACTTTGTGATAAATGTTTTAAAATTATTTTAAAAAAAGAATCTTGCTTAATTTATGATATTGATATGATTACTATATTATTTAAAGGACATAGAAAAAATAATATATATGTGTTATCTATGAATAACATTTCTAATGAACATTGCCTTCTTGTATCTTCTAATGATTCTATTTTATGGCATAAACGTTTTGGACATATTAACTTTAAATATATTTCTAAGAATGATTTTGTAAATGGTTTACCTAAACTTTCTTTTAAAGACAATTTTTGTGATGCTTGTCAACAAGGAAAAATGCATAAATCTTCTTTCAAATATAAAAATATAATTTCTACAAGTAGAGCATTAGAATTAATTCATATTGATCTTTTTGGTCCTTCTAGAATAGCATCTTTAAATAGAAGTAGATATGCATTTGTTCTTGTTGATGATTTTTCAAGATTTACATGGGTAATTTTTCTTAAACATAAAAATAATGCTTTTAATGAGTTTTCTATATTTTTCAAAAGAATTCAAAATCAAAAATCTCTTTCTATTATTTCTATACATAGTGACCATGGAGGTGAATTTGAAAATGAATTATTTGTAAATTTTTGTGATAAACATGGTATTTCTCATACTTTTTCTTTTCCTCGAGCAGCTCCACAAAATAGAGTTGTAGAAAGGAAAAATAGAACTTTATAAGAATATGCTAGAACTATGTTATGTGATAATAATTTACCAAAATTTTTTTGGGCAGAAGCTGTTTCTACAGCATGTTATGTTCCAAACAAAGGTTTATTAAGACCTATTTAAAGAAAACATCTTATGAATTATTTTATGATAAAATTCCTAAAGTTTCTTATTTCAAAGTTTTTAGTTGTAAATGTTTTATTTTAAACACAAAGGATAACTTAGATAAATTTGATTCTAAATCTGACGAATGAATATTTGTTGGATACTCTAACCATAGCAAAGCATATAGAATATATAACAAAAGAACATTAGTCATTGAAGAATCAATGCATGTTTTTTTTTTATGAGAATTTTCCAAAACCTATTGTTTTAAACAATGATGATGATTTAGTTGACAATATAAATGATACCCCAATGATAGATGCTTCAAAAGATGATAATTTACAAAATGATCTACCAAAGAATTTTGTAGAAGTTAAAAATCATCCACATGATTTAATTATTGGTAATATTTCTGATAAAGTAACTACTAGATCTCATTTTAATTTGATTGTTCATACTGCTTTTATTTCAATTATTGAACCTAAAAATATAAAAGAAGTCTTACTTGATGAATTTTGGATAATTGCTATGCAAGATAAACTTAACCAATTTACTAGAAATAATGTTTGGGATCTTATACTTAGACCTCAAAATAAATCCATTATTAGAACAAAATGGATATTTAGAAACAAATTAGATGAATTTGATCAAGTTATTAGAAACAAAGCTAGATTAGTTACACAATGTCATAATCAAGAAGAAGGTATTGATTATGATGAAACCTATGCACCAGTTGCTCGTTTAGAATCAATTAGAACTTTACTTACATTTGCATGTTTTATAAATTTTAAACTATTTCAAATGGAAGTTAAAAGTGCTTTTCTAAATAGTTTTATAAAAGAAGAAGTTTTTGTAGAACAACCTCCCGGTTTTGAACATGAAAGTTTTTCAAATCATGTTTTTAAACTTAAGAAAACTTTATATGGTCCTAAACAAGCTTTTTAAACTTAAGAAAACTTTATATGGTCCTAAACAAGCACCTCGTGCTTGGTATGATAGATTAAAGAATTTTCTTTTAACTTCAGGTTTTAAAATTGGACCTCGTGCTTGGTATGATAGATTAAAGAATTTTCTTTTAACTTCAGGTTTTAAAATTGGAAAGGTTGATGTAGGCATCTAAAAATGCCTATAGGTATCCACACACAGCTCGAGACAGAGAGAAGGTGATGAACGCCACTATCTAAGTCTAAGAGGATTATCCGATGCTGATGAACACATGAAGCGAAACGGCGAGCCGAATAGCCTATGCACTCATCGGCCACCTCCAAGTGGCCAGTGTACTCACCAGTCACCAAATCGGCAAACCAGGTGGCTCGCACGCTCATCAGCCATCAAAACAACCTACAGATCAATGAAATGATGAAATACGCGTAACGACGGAACAAGTCAAAACCCGAAAAACAGATAAAGCC
Source organism: Asparagus officinalis (assembly GCF_001876935.1). Lineage (NCBI taxonomy): Eukaryota > Viridiplantae > Streptophyta > Magnoliopsida > Asparagales > Asparagaceae > Asparagus > Asparagus officinalis. The sequence goes on along the minus strand of NC_033803.1, from coordinate 67,666,670 downwards.
CCTGGCGGCCGAGTTGCGCCAAAGCGACCCGATCAGATTAGTG
>NC_033803.1:67629219-67666610 GCF_001876935.1 Asparagus officinalis | reverse complement strand
CCACCATAGCCACCAAATGGTGGCCCGGCCAAGGCCGAGTTACTTCGGTGAACTGACCAGAATCGGTTTTTTCGGTTCTTTGATGCATTCTTTCGGATTTGGGCGTTCCAACTGATCTGATACAGTGGTTATGCTGTTGTTAACTGAAGATAGAGGGGATCCCTCATTTTGATCTGAAAAACCACCAACCAAGCCTATAAATAAGAGTTCAAGTGTTCATTTTTCAGGAGGAGATCAAGAGGGCGAGGTGCTGTCGGTTTCTCAAGTGCATAGCTACGAATTTCAGAGAGGGTTAGGAGATCTTGGCGATCTCCTGCGCATAAAGAGTGGAGTTCGAGAGATTCGAGACCCGTCCCCTATTCCTCCGGATTTAAGCTTGGTCTTAAATCTCGAGAAGAGTCGTGATCTCGCTTGGTCGAGATCACCGCTGTAGCGATTACTTCCTTCGTGAAGTAAGAGCTTTGATCACCAATCTGTCAACCGGATCTGATCCGCGGCGGTCCACGGATATTAACGTCCCCGGCACAGGCAAAGATCTCATGCAAGCAGCGGGTGATAAATATCCGTTGCACTGTTTGACAAGAGTTGTAATCTTTATTTTCATTGTGTAAAGGAGATCTTATAAAAAGATCGTCTCTCTTTCTTTTTTGAGCTTATTGTCATGGCTGAAATTGTAATGAGTTCGTCACTAATGAAAATATCAACTTTTGACCCAAACAAGCTGGCGATCACAGTGGGAACCAACAGCTTCGCTGCCGAAGCTGTCGTGTCGCAACCACGGATCCAGATCCCGATTGAAGAAGTGGTCGAGTACGAATTCGACCAACTAAAGTTCGAGGAGTATCTGTCGTCCTCCTCCTCTAGATCCTCTGCCCCTCGCAAGCGCAGGAAGATCAAAGCCCCTGCTGCTGCGGTAGCTGCACCTTACAACGCCCCTCCAGCCTCCAACGAAGCCGGATCTACAGATCCAGACTCCTCCTTAATCAAGGAGATAACTGCTGTAGCCGCGCAAACCTTATCAAAGAGGGCACGCCAAAGGTAGCGCCAACGACTTGCGCGCCGATTTGCTAAGGTTTTGGAGTCTGTTGACGGGATTAGCTATAAGGTGGATCTGAAATGCAGAAGGCACCAAGTGCCCCAATAGCAGATAAATTGCCTCTCCTCTAAACCAACAGCGAATGAGTGGATCCAAGTCAAACGGACCCGCTCAACCCTCGAGGAACGCATTCAGAAGCATCACGCCTTGATTGCGCACGCACGAATTTTCGTGTGAGAAGCGCAGAAGCTAAATCAAAAAAGAGGTGATCAAAAAGCCATAGAAACCACGCCAAGTCTGGAAACCAAAGTCCGAAACGGCGTCGACAAAAAGTCAAACATCGTCCGGAACTGCCAGAATGCGCGAACCGCCATCTGGTGGCTCGGCCAAAACCGACGTCGAAAAAGCCGAGCCACCAAATGGTGGCTCGACCAAAACCGAGCCACCAAATGGTGGTTTACGTCGGTTCGATTCGGTTTGCATCTGGTTCACCTTCCGCGGTCCCGTTTAAGCCTCCGACAGTCTCTGTTTCTGTCCCAATGAACTCCGCACTCCCGGTGATGCCTTACGACCACAGAGACTCGTCTCGTTTCAAGATAAGGATGACGGATCGCCTGGGTCCTTTGCATGAGGATTGAGGCAAAGTTCCGATCAAAGAACGCTTGGGTCCAATGACTGAACCCCGAGCAACCACTCGAGCTGGGGGTCGTACACGCCCTCGCAACAAGTCAGGACCTTTGTATAATGGGAAAACCCCTACAATTGATCACCTCGGATGGCGAATTGAAGACCAAGAGCCCGTCAAAAGCTCGTGCTCCCAAAAGCGTAGCTCCAAACATGTGACTCTTAAGAACGCCAATAAGACAGCAAACTCTCAGAAGAAAACGTGTTCGTCAGACGACAACGTTATACCTGAGGAGTTGTGTCAACACACGATAGGTTGCTCTGGTCATCTGACCGATGAGTTGTACTATCAGGCGGGGGTACGAACAGATCTCGAAAGAGAAGTACCTGAGAAACGAACTCTTATTATCCATGCACAAACATTATCAGGGCAGTATTATCAGCGTGTAGCTACCCTAAGACCACTCCGGAGAGGGTCTCGGTATTCGAGAGGATCTCTAACGGAATGGCCAAGTCCAGACCAAAGCGTCTCCATAAAAAGCGATCGGCTGTTCAAAGTGACGAATTCCCGGAAGTCATAATAAATATGGCTGATAAGGGAAAGTCGATTTGACCTTCTAGCTCTAACCCCCTTATATCGCACCATCTAACCCGGTTGCGATCGGGAACTATTAGACAAAGAGATTATCAGAAAATGCAGAGAGGGTTATCCTCGGATGATGAAGCATCAGATGCTAACTCGTCAATCGCCTCTGATAATACGGTATCCAACACAGGACAATCCCGTGAAGTGTTTATGATTAACACCGAGGAAGTAACTAAAATGGTTGAGGATGCCTTGGACAAGCAAAAAAGAGAACTTCAAGTTTGAAATGGAAATGCCTATGCGGCGGATGAGGGAAGAGCATGACCAACAGATCCGAGCCTTGTCAAATCAACTAGTTGAATCCAATCGTCGCAACAATATTAGCCAAGCAGCTAGCAATTCAGACATGGATGAATATATCAATGCTGATGACCCTCCCGTTGACCAGAACGCTGGGGGTGGTCCTACTAATAATGACAACACTGGGGGTGGCCCCGTTGCTCCTCCTCAGAATAGACCAAGGAAAGATACGGATGAGGACGAAAAGATGAAGGACCTCGAGAGAAAAATCAACGCTCTGATGCTTGATCAAGAGGTAAAGAAGACCGAGATTCCATGTCCTTACCCAAGAGAGTGGGATTCGATCCCGTATCCGACGAAGTTCAACCTGATCAACTTCACACCGTTTGATGGGAAGGGTTCGCCCACTCAGCATTTGATCTACTTCAAGTCCCACTTGGGCATGATCTCCGGTAATGAAGCTTTGATGGTTCGGTCATTCGTTGATACCCTTCGCGGGCCGGCCTTCGATTGGTACCGCTGTCTCAAGTCCGGAAGTATTAACAACTGGGACGATATGGAGAGCTCATTCCTCGGCAATTTCTTTGACGGCGACGATGAGGTATCCATCAGGACACTTTTCGATGAGAAACAAGAAGATGATGAGACAGTCGATGACTTCGTCAAGCGCTTCCGGAATAAAGCAATGAACTGCCGAGATCCAATCACGGAGGACTTCATCCTCCAGACATGTCATAACAACCTATCTATTGAAATATTGGAAGTTATGGGAGTCGCATCGTCCAACACTTGGAAAGAGTTGAAGATGCGCGGAGAGCGGGCCAAACGCTTCCTCCGAAGGAAGAAGGCCGAGAGGAGCCAACCGACGGCTAATCCTCCGAACTCGAACTTTGCCTTCCATGGTAATGGCAAGGCACCTGCAGCTGTTGTTGGTGCTAATCAAACGTCACAACAACAATCCCGAAGGCAGCAAAAGACTTCGGACCCGAGACTCCAAAAAGAGTATTCCTTCAAGGACGAAGATGTTCCAGTCATCTTCGAATCCCTCCTTGAAAACAACAAGATCAAGCTACCACATATCGCAAATCAGGAGGAAGCTGACAATACCGCGGATCCAAAGTACTGTGCATACCACAGGAGGGTCCTTCATCCTACCAAGGATTACTTTGCTCTCAAGAATAGAATCCAAACCTTAGTTGAAGCCGGCGTTATATTGCTCAATTAAGTCGAATGAAGACTCCGACAAGTATAAGAGTATAAACTGCTCCTTCTGATACTCCAAAGAATATACGAGTATAAACTGCTTCTCGGTCATCCAACTAACTACAATGTTAAACCCGGTTACACAAAGGAAACTGGGGGTGGATGATTTGTGTAACGGGAAGTTCCTAGAGAATCTTATATTCTTAAGGATAACCCGAACATGCGGCTGAGGATAACGCACTCCTCGTTACACCCAGTTTTACAAAGAAAGCTGGGGGTGGATAATTCATGTAACAGGAAGTTCCCGGAAGAATGTTAAATGTAATATTCTTAGGGATAACCCGATCATTATGAACAAAGTGATAAACACTAAACTCCTATTATGATTTCCGAACACTCTTTTGCTGAGATGAGATTCGATCACTTCATTGGATCAATTTTCCCTCACCAAACTCTCATTGGTGTTTGACGACTCACGGTCTCCCACCACAGAATCCCCCACCGATCAGACTAATTGACGGTGAGACCACCAAAATTTTTTCCTGTTTAATCCATTCAAACTTCCGCTATGTTCGTGCACTCAATACTTTCAAGGTTAGAGTCCGGATATAATGCTTAGAATTTTGATCTGTCAATCCTTGACGAATTATCAAACCCCTTCGTGTTAAGTCCTTATCACTAAACACCAAAAAACCCTTTGAGTGATTTGTACGAATCAACACTCCCACTGTAATTTGTACTCCTACTCTCACTGTTCACTTGGTCAAACCTTCCTACAGTTAGGACCATGGTAAAAATCCCCTCTCGATTCCTTTAATGAATGAGAGGTCCACAAATCGAGTGATCAAACCTATAAAAGTTAGGGTCATCTCACACTCCCACTCTCACTTGGTCAAACCTTCCTACAGTTAGGACCACAACCAAAATCTCCTCTCGATTCCTTCAATGAGCGAGAGGTTCGTTTTCAGATCGAGTGATCAAACCTTCCTACAGTTAGAATCACCTCAAACTCCCACTTGGTCAAACCTTCCTACGGTAAGGACCAAAACCACAATTCACTCTCGATAAACGAGAAATCCATCTTTAGTTTGGTAATCAAACCTTCCGATAGTTAGGGTTATCCGAATCTTTTTGATTCTCGGAGTGGAGATCCCACTCTTAGTTTTACCTTTCCGGATTCTTAAAGTAGAGATCCCACTTTGAGTTTCCTTTTGTAACTGGAGATAGAATATAAAATTCTTCCTCTTCAGCTTTGGGAGATGGAATATAAAATTCTTCCTCTCTCACATCGGGTTCGTCTTTGCCCTAAGAGAAGACACCACTTTTTCAACTCCCAAAATCCATACCTTTTATGCATGGGGAATTTTATCCCGAAGCCTAAGTAGGGATAAATCAACGCCTAACACGCATTGCCGGTTAATCTTTTACCATAAAAAGGACAAAAGCTCACATATTCGATATTATGGCAGGTTGTTATTAATAACACCAAAATCCGTGCCTCACACGCACGGGGAATTTTATCCCGAATCCTGAGCAAGAATAAGTCAACACCTAACACGTGTTGCCGGTTTAGTCTTTCACCTTTGAAAAAGACACCAGAATCCGAGTCTGAGCACGTTTATCCCGAAGCCTAAGTAGGGATAAGTCAGCGCCTAACACGCGTTGCCGGGTAGTCTATTCCTGTGAGAAAGACGAAGTCTACGTGTTCAATATCGTAGCACTAAAAGAGTTAACTCTTTTAGCATAATGTTACATACGGAACGGACTTAAACAATCTGCATGCAAACCCGATTAAAACGGTAATCGGTAAAGGCATGTCAAATCCGTTGAAGGTTAAGGATTTGCCAAAAATCCTAAGTCAGCGTCTAACATGCGTTACCGGGTAGTCTATTCCCGTGAGAAAGACGAAATCTACGTATTCAATATCGTAGCACTAAAAGAGTTAACTCTTTTATCATAACGTTACATGCGGAACAGACTTAAACAATCCGCATGCAAGCCTGATTCAAACGGTAATAGGTAAAGGCATGTCAAATACGTTGAAGGCTGAGGATTTGCCAAAAAATCCTAAGTCAGCGTCTAACACACGTTGTCGGGTAGTCTATTTCCATGAGAAAGACGAAGTCTACGTATTCAATGTCGTAGCACTAAAAGAGTTAACTCTTTTAGCACAACGTTACGTGCATAACGGGTCTAAACAACCTGCATGCTAGCCCGACTCAAACGGTAGTCGGTAAAGGCTAATCAAACTCGTTAATGGCTGAGAATTTGCCAAAAATTCTATGAATGTGAGTCATTGACGTATCAGCTTCATTAGTTGGTCTCGTGACTTGAGCATCCAACGACTACGGGATAAGATCCACACGTGCAGATGAATCAGCTTTAATAGTTGGTCCTGCAGCCTAATATTTAGGACTACCACCCTCCAATGCCTTAAGAGCTTAAACTGTGTATACTCCATCAAACGTACGAGTATAAACTGTGTTAACGGCAGTCAACACATTATGATGAAAGTCAACGCCGATTGATACAATACCCTAAGGCCAACGTCGAGCAACGCATAGCCCTAGATCAACGTCGGTCAACGCGTTGCGACATAGATAATCATCAAGGTTAACTCAATGACACGAGCCAAAACTAACTCACCAATTCCAATTCGAGACTTTGACAACGGTCAGACGATAAATGTTGCGCCGGAAGAACTTCATCTATTCGACAAAGCACTGGATAGACTGAAGACTGAGGAAGTCAAGAATTAAAATAGTTCACAGGTCCTTTGACACCGACTGAAGGTGGGGGTCTATCATATCCAAAGCATTCCAGACTCCTCTATAAAAGAATGAGTCTGAAATACTTTGGAGGGGGTATCTGTAGGCGTCTAAAAATGCCTATAAGTATCCACACACAGCTCGAAACAGAGAGAAGGTGATGAACGCCACTATCTAAGTCTAAGAGGATTATCCGATGCCGATGAACACATGAAGAGAAACGGCGAACCACATAGCCTATACACTCATCGGCCACCTCCAAGTGGCCTGTGTACTCACCAGCCACCAAATCGGCAAACCAAGTGGCCCGCATGCTCATCGGCCACCAAAACAGCGTACAGATCAACGAAATGACGAAATACGCGTAACAACGGAACAAGTCAAAACCTAGAAAACAGATAAAGCCCCTAGCGGCCGAGTCGCATGGCGGAGCCACTTCGGTGAACTGGCCAGAATCGGTTTTTTCGGTTCTTTGATGGATTCTTTCGGATTTGGGCATTCCAACTGATCTGATACAGTGGTTATGCTGTTGTTAACTGAAGATAGAGGGGATCCCTCATTTTGATCTGAAAAACCATCAACCAAGCCTATAAATAAGAGTTCAAGCGTTCATTTTTTAGGAGGAGATCAAGAAGGCGAGGTGCTTGTAGGCGTCTAAAAATGCCTATAAGTATCCACACACAGCTCGAGACAGAGAGAAGGTTATGAACGCCATTATCTAAGTCTAAGAGGATTATCCAACGCCGATGAACACATGAAGCGAAACGGCGAACCAAATAACATGTGCGTTCACCGGCCACCTCCAAGTGGCCCATGTACTCACCAGCCACCAAATGGTCGAACCAAGTGGTCTGCATGCTCACCGGCCACCACCAAGTGGCTCGCATGCTCATCGGCCACCAAAACAGCGTACAGATCAACGAAACGACGAAATACGCGTAACGACGGAACAAGTCAAAACCCAAAAAACCAATAAAAGCCGCTGGCGACCGAGTCACATCAAAACGACTCGGCTGAACCAGTGGTTCGGCCCAAAGCCAGATCACCAGAAGGTGACTCGGCCATTTTGGAGGGAGAGGAGATCAAGAGGACGAAGTGCTGCCGAATTGGAGAGTGGAGCCACGAATTTACAGCAAGGGTTAGCAGATCTTGGCGATCTCCTGCGCATAAAGAGTGGAGTTCGAGAGATCTGAGACCCGTCCCCTATTCCTCCGGATTTAAGCTTGGTCTTAAATCCCGAGAAGAGCCGTGATTTTGCTTAGTCAAAATCGCCGCTACTGCAATTACTTCCTTCGTGAAGTGAGAACATTGATTATCCAACTTCTGCTAACCGGATCTGATCCGTGGCGGTCCACGGATATTAACATCCCTAGCACAGACAAAGATCCCATGCAAGCAGCGGGTGATAAACGTCTGTTGCGCTGTTTGACAAGAGTTATAATCTTTATTTTCATTGTATAAGGGAGATCTTATAAAAAGATCAATTTTTTATTTGAGTTTATTGTAATGACCAAAGTTGTAATAGTTTCGATCACAATAAAAACATCGATTTTTGACCCAAACAAGCTGGTGGTTTGAGCAAAACTCAGACTGGTTTGGTCCGTTTCACTGCTGATTCACTTCCTACAGTCCCGTCTGAGTTTTCGGCAGCCCCTATTCATGTCCTGATGAAGTCTACACTCCCGGTGATACCTCACGACCATGGAGACTTATCCTGTTTCAAGATGAGGATGACGGATCGCCTGGGTCCTTTGCACGAGGATCGAGGCAAGGTTCTGATCAAAGAACGCTTGGGTCTGGTGACTGAACCCTGAGCAGCCACTCGAGCTGGGGGTCGCACACGCCCTCGCAACAAATCAGGACCTCTGTATAATGGGAAAACCCCTGCACTTGACCGCCTTGGACGACGAATTGAAGTCTAAGAGCCCGTTAAGAGTTCGCGTCCCTAAAAGCGCCGCTCTAAACGCGTGACTCTTGAGGATGCAAACAAGGCATCAAGTCCTCAGAAGGAAACGTATTCGTCAGACGATGACGTTATACCTGATGAGTCATACCAACACACAATAGGTTGCTCCGGTCTTCAGACCGATGAGTTGTACTATCGGGCTAGGGGTACAAACAGATCTCGGAAGAGAAGTACCCAAGAAACGGACTCTCATTGTTCGTGAACAAATATTATCAGGGCAGTATTATCAGCGTGTAGCTACCCCAAGACCACTCCGCAGAGGGTCTCGGTATTTGAGAGGATCTCTAATGGAGCGACTAAGTCCAAGCCAAGACGTTTCCGCAAGAAACGATTGGCCGTTCAAGGTGATGAACTTTCGGAAGTCACAATAAATATGGCTGATAAGGGAAAATTGATTCAACCTTCTAGCTATGACCCGCTTGTATCACATCATCTAACCCGGTTACGATCAGGAACTATTAGACAAAGGGACTATCATAGAATGCAGAGAGGGTTATCCTCGGATGATGAAGCATCAGATGCTAACTCGACCATCGCTTCTGATAATAGGGTATCCAGTCCAGGACAATCCCGTGAAGTGTTTATGATTAACACCGAGGAAGTAGCCAAAATGGTTGAGGATACCTTGGCCAAGCAGAAAGAGGCATTCAAGATCGAAATAGAAATAGCTATGCTACGAATTCGGGCTCTGTCCAATCAGTTCGGTGAATCCAGCCGTCGCAACATTGCTGACCAAGCAGGTAGCGATTCAGATGCGGATGAACATCTCAATGTTGAGAACCCTCCCGTTGATCAGAACACTGGGGGTGGTCCCACTGAAGATAATAATACCGAGGGTGGTCCTACCAATAATGACAACACTGGGGGTGGTCCCGTTATTCCTCTTAAGAATCGTCTAAGCCCCGATACGAGCGAGGATGGGAAAATGAAAGATCTCGAGAGCAAAATCAACGCTCTGATGTCTGCTTGAGAGGTGAAAAGGACCGGTATTCCGTGTCCATATCCGAAAGAGTGGGATTCAATCCCGTATCCGGCGAAGTTCAACCTGATCAACTTCACACCGTTTGATGGGAATGGTTCGCCCACTCAGCATTTGATCTACTTCAAGTCCCACTTGGGCATGATCTCCGGCAATGAAGCTTTGATGGTTCGGTCATTCGTTGGTACCCTTCGGGGGTCGGCCTTCGATTGGTACCGTCGTCTCAAGCCCGGAAGTATTAACAACTGGGACGATATGGAGAGTTCATTCCTCAGCAATTTCTTTGACGACGACGACGATGTATCCATCAGGACACTTTTTGATGAGAAACAAGAAGATGATGAGACAGTCGATGTAACGCCCCGCCCCGGAATCCCAGAGTCGGTACGCTATTAGATCTGATGGACTGACCTTACAAACCACCACATGTCTTTTCAGCACGGTTTGTCCTCACTTACGTGCTCCGTGGAAAACTTCCCAGGGGGTCACCCATCCTAGAATTTCTCCAGGCCAAGCACGCTTAACTTTGGAGTTTCTAAGAATTGAGTTTCCGAAAAGAAGATGCATCTTGGTGGTATGAGTATTCCAATTAAATCTATTAATACTAATTACATCACCCTCTCAAAGGTTAGGGTATTACAAACTCCCCCACTTAAACTCACAACGTCCTCGTTGTGCCAAATCATATCATCCAAGACCGTACCATCCGTGTGAGATTCTAGAGGTGGCTCCTACGGCCTCAAGAGGTGGCTCCCGTCCTCTCGACGTAGCACTTTGCACCGCATAGCACTTAGTTCTCACAATTCCGGTTGGCTTGGCTCCGATACTATTTGTAACGCCCCGCCCCGCCCCTGAATCCCGGAATCGGTACGCTATTAGATATGATGGACTGACCTCACAAACCACCATATGTCTTTTCAGCACGTTTTGTCCTCACTCACGCGCTCCCTGGAAACTTCCCAGGGGGTCACCTATCCTAGATATTCTCCAGACCAAGCATGCTTAACTTTGGAGTTTCTAGGAGTTTGGTGACCCCCTGGGAAGTTTCCAGGGAGCGCGTGAGTGAGGACAAAACGTGCTGAAAAGATATATGGTGGTTTGTGAGGTCAGTCCATCACATCTAATAGCGTACCGATTCCGGTATTTCGGGGCGGGGCGTTACAGTCAACGACTTCGTCAAGCGCTTCCGGAATAAAGCAATGAACTGCCGAGATCCAATCACGGAGGACTTCATCCTCCAGGCATGTCATAACAACCTATCTATTGAGATATTGGAAGTTATGGGAGTCGCACCGTCCAACACTTGGAAAGAGTTGAAGATGCGCGGAGAGAGGGCCGAACGCTTCCTCCGAAGGAAGAAGACCGAGAGGAGCCAACCGACGGCTAATCCTCCGAACTCGAACCTCGCCTCCCGTGGTAAGGGCAAGGCACCTGTAGCTGCTGTTAGTGCTAATCAAACGTCGCAACAACAACCTCGAAGACAGCAAAAGACTTCGGATCCGAAACTCCAAAAAGAGTATTCCTTCAAGGACGAAGATGTTCCAGCCATCTTCGAATCCCTCCTTAAAAACAACAAGATCAAGCTACCACCTATCGTAAATCAGGAGGAAGCTGATAATACTGCGGATCCAAAGTACTGTGCGTACCACAGGAGGGTCCTTCATCCCACTAAGGATTGCTTTGCTCTCAAGAATAGCATCCAAATCTTGGTTGAAGCCGGCGTTATATCGTTCAATTAAGCCGAATGAACACTCCGACAAGTATAAGAGTATAAACTGTTCCTTTCAATGCTCCAATAGGTATATGAGTCTAAACTGTTTCCCACTCTTGACGGGAAGTTCCTGGAGAATTTTTACATGTAATATTCTTAAGGATAACCCAGTCATGTAACTCAGTATAATTTTAGATCCGGTTTCGTAAAGGAAGCTGGGGGTGGATGATTTATGTAACAGGAAGTTCCTAGAGAATCATATATTCTTAAGGATAACCCGAACATGCAACTGAGGATAATGTACTCCTCGTTACACCCAGTTTTGTAAGAAAGCTGGGGGTGGATAATTCGTGTAACGGGAAGTTCCCGAAAGAATGTTAAATGTAATATTCTTAGGGATAACCCGATCAATATGAACAAAGTGATAAACACTAAACTCCTACTATGATTTCCGAACACTCTTTTGCTGAGATGAGATTCGATCACTTCATTGGATCAATTTTCTCTCACAAAACTCTCATTGGTGTTTGACGACTCACAGTCTCCCACCACAAAATCCCCCTCTCGATTCTTCTAATGAACGAGAGGTCCACTTTTAAATCAAGTGATCAAACCTTCCTATAGTTAGGATCACCTTAAACTCCCACTGTGATTTTTACTCCCACTCCCACTGTCCACTTGGTCAAACCTTCCTACACTTAGGACCACAGTCAAAATCCCCTCTCGATTCATTCAATGAACGAGAGGTCTACTAATCGAGTGATCAAACCTATAAAAGTTAGGGTCATCTCGCACTCCCACTCTCATTTGGTCAAACCTTCATACAGTTAGGACCACAACCAAAATCCTCTCTCGATTCCTTCAATGAACGAGAGGTCCATTTTCAGATCGAGCGATCAAACCTTCCTATAGTTAGGATCGTCTCAAACCTCCCACCTGATCAAACATTTCTACAGTTAGGACCACAACCAAAATCTCCTCTCGATTCCTTCCATGAACGAGAGGTCCACTTTCAAATCGCTTGGTCAAACCTTCCTATAGTAAGGACCAAAATAACAATTCACTCTTGATAAATGAGAAATTCACCTTTAGTTCGATAATCAAACCTTCTAACAGTTAGGATTATCCGAATTTTTCGATTCTCGGAGTGGAGATCCCACTCCTAGTTTCACCTTTCCGGATTCTGGGGGTGGAGATCCCACATCGAGTCTCCTTTCCAACTGGAGATAGAATATAAAATTCTTCCTCTTCAGCTTTGGGAGATAGAATATAAAATTCTTCCTCTTCCGCATCGGGTCTGTCTTTACCCCAGGAGAAGACATCACATTTCCAAACTCCTAAAATCCGTGCTTCACACGTACGGGGAATTTTATCCCGAATCCTGAGTAGGGATAAGTCAACGCCTAACACGCGTTGCCGGTTTAGTCTTTCACCGATTGAAAAAGACACCAGAATCCAGTCTGGGGCATTTTATCCCAAAGCCTAAGTAGGGATAAGTCAATGCCTAACACACGTTACCGGTTTAGTCTTTCACCGATTGAAAAAGACACCAGAATTCCAATCTGAGGTATTTTATCCCGAAGCCTAAGTAGGGATGAGTCAGCGCTTAACCCGCACTGCTGGGTGGTTCGTTCCCATAAAAACGACCGAGTCTACGTATTCAGTATCGTAGCAACAAAAATCCATGCCTTTTATGCATGGGGAATTTTATCCCGAATCCTAAGCAAGGATAAGTCAATGCCTAACACGCGTTGCTGGTTAGTTCTTAACCGTAAAAAGAACAAAAGCCAACATATTCAACATTGTGGCACGTTGTTATTCATAACGCCAAAATCCGCGCATTACACGCACGGGGAATTTTATCCCGAATCCTAAGAAGGGATAAGTCAGCGTCTGACACGCGTTGCTGGGTAGTCTATTCCCATAAGAAAGATGGAGTCTACATATTCAATATCGAAGCACTAAAAGAGTTAACTCTTTTAGCACAACGTCACATGCGGAGCGGACTTAAATAATCCACATGCAAGCCCGATTCAAACGATAATCGGTAAAGGCGCATCAAACCCGTTGAAGGCTGAGGGTTTGCCAAAAACCTTAAAGTCGACGCCTAATACGCGTCGCCGTTTAGTCTTTTCACATGAGAAAGATGAAGTCTACGTATTCAATATCGTACCACTAAAAGAGTTAACTCTTTTAGCATAACGTCACATGCAGAACAGACTTAAACAATCCGCATGCTAGCCTGACTCAAACGGTAGCCGGTAAAGGCTCATCAAACCCGTTGATGGGTGAGGGTTTGCTAAAAATCCTATATATGCGAAAGTCATTGACGCACCAGCCCCATTAGTTGGTCTCGTGACTTGAGCATCCAACGACTTCGGGATAAGATCCATATCTGCAGACGAAACAACTTTAATAGTTGGTCCTGTAGCCTAAAATTTAGGATCGCCACGCTCCAATGCCTTAAGAGCTTAAACTGTGTATACTCCAGCAAACGTACGAGTATAAACTGTGTTAACGCCAGTCAACGCGTTGTGATGAAAGTCAACGCCGATCGATACAAAACCCTAAGGCCAACGCCGAGCAACGCGTAGCCCTAGGTCAACGCCGGTTACCGCAATGCGACAAAGATAATCAGTTCAAAGTCAACTCAATGACACGAGCCAAAACTAACTCACCAATTCCGATTCAAGACTTCGACAACGGTCAGACGATAAACGCAGTGCCGGAAGAACTTCATCTATTGGACAAAGCACTGGATAGATTGAAGGCTAAAGAAGTCAAGAATTAAAGCAGTTCACAGGTCCTTTCACACCGACTGAAGGTTGGGCCTATCACATCCAAAGCATTCCAGACTCCCCTATAAAAGAATGAGTCTGAAATACTTTGGAGGGGGGTATCTGTAGGCGTCTAAAAATGCCTATAAGTATCCACACACAGCTCGAGACAGAGAGAAGGTTATGAACACCATTATCTAAGTCTAAGAGGATTATCTAACGCCGATGAACACATGAAGCGAAACGACAAACCAAATAACATGTGCGTTCACCGGCCACCTCCAAGTGGCCCATGTACTCACCAGCCACCAAATGGTCGAACCAAGTGGCCCGCATGCTCACCGGCCACCACCAAGTGGCTCGCACGCTCATCGGCCACCAAAACAGCGTACAGAGTTCGGCCAGAAATGTGATTTTTCGGTTTTGACGGTTTTTCTTGGGATTTGTTTGTTCCTGGATGTTCCAACCGATCTGATACTATGATTATTCAGTTCTCAACTGAAAATAGAGAAGAATCCCTTGTTCTTATCCAAATACACACTCCCGAAGCTTATAAATAGGAGCTCGGGTGCTCATTCCGAGAGGAGGGGATCAAGAGGGTGAGGTGTTGCCGGTTTCTCAAGTGCATAGCCACGAATTTCAGAGAGGGTTAGCAGATCTTGGCGATCTCCTGTGCATAAAGAGTGGAGTTCGAGAGATCTGAGACCCGTCCTCTATTCCTCCGGATTTAAGCTTGGTCTTAAATCCCGAGAAGAGCCGTGATTTTGCTTAGTCAAAATCGCCGCTACTGTAATTACTTCCTTCGTGAAGTGAGAGCATTGATTATCCAACTTCTGCTAACCGGATCTGATCTGTGGTGGTCCACGGATATTAACATCCCCGGCACAGGTAAAGATCTCACACAAGCAGCGGGTGATAAACATCCGTTGCGCTGTTTGACAAGAGTTGTAATCTTTATTTTCATTGTATAAAGGAGATCTTATAAAAAGATTGATTTTTTATTTGAGTTTATTGTAATGACCAAAGTTGTACTAGATTCGATGACAATGAAAACTTCAACTTTTGACCCAAACAGTGCTGTCGGTTTCTCGAGTGCATAGCCACGAATTTCAGAGAGGGTTAGCGGATCTTGGCGATCTCCTGCGCATAAAGAGTGGAGTTCGAGAGATTTTAGACCCATCCCCTATTCCTCTGGATTTAAGCTTGGTCTTAAATCTCGAGAAGAGCCGTGATCTTGCTTGGTCAAGATCACCGCTGTAGCGATTACTTCCTTCGTGAAGTAAGAGCTTTGATCACCAATCTGTCAACCGGATCTGATCCGTGGTGGTCCACGGATATTAACGTACCCGGCACAGGCAAAGATCCCACGTAAGCAGCGGGTGATAAACGTCCGTTGCGCTGTTTGACAAGAGTTATAATCTTTATTTTTATTGTGTAAAGGAGATCTTATAAAAAGATCGACTCTCTTTCTTTTTTGAACTTATTGTAATGGCTGAAATTGTAATGAGTTCGTCACTAATGAAAATATCAACTTTTGACCCAAACAGTTGACTCAACATTATTTATTAAGAAAATAAATAAAGATATATTATTAATTCAAATATATATAGATGATAACATTATTTATTAAGAAAATAAATAAAGATATATTATTAATTCAAATATATATAGATGATATTATTTTTAGTTCTACTAACAACAGTCTTTGTCAAGAGTTTGCTAAGACTATACAGGATGAATTTGAAATGAGTCACATGGGTGAACTCAAATTTTTCCTTGGACTTCAAATCAAACAATTAAAAGAAGGAATATTCATCAATCAAAGCAAGTATGCTAAAGATGTACTCAAATGCTTTGGAATAGAAAATACAACAAGAAAACCAACACAATTGAGTACTACTACATCACTTGACAAAGATGAAAATCGTAAGAATGTTGATCAAAAGCTCTATCGATGTATGATTGGATCATTTTTTTACATTACTGTTAGTAGACCCGATATTATGTTTAGTGTATGTTTATGTGCTAGATTTCAATCTAATCCTAAAGAATCACACCTTAAAGCCGTGAAAAGAATTTTTAGATATCTTAAAGATACTATAAATTATGGGTTGATTTATCCAAAGAATAGCACATTTGATTTATTATCTTATAGTGATGCTGATTTTGCTGGATGCAAATCCGATAGAAAAAGTACAAGGGGAACATGTCATTTTTTAGGACATTCACTTGTATCTTGGTTTAGTAAAAAGCAAAATTCAGTATCATTATCAATGACTAAAGTAGAATATATTGCTGCAAGTCTTGCATGTGCTTAAGTTTTATGGATGAAACAAACATTATCTGATTATGACATAAATTGTCTCATATCATCCATAATATGTGACAATTCAAGTGCAATCAATTTATCTAAAAATCTTATTCAACATTCACGTACAAAACATATTGATATTAGACATCATTTCTTACGTGATCATGTACTTAAAGGTGATATTTCATTAGAATTTATACCTACTGATAAACAAATAGCAGATATATTAACAAAACCCTTAAAAGAAGAAATTCATGTTAAATTAAGAAGGGAATTAGGTATATGTTCAATTGAAGATTTAAATTAAAGTTCATATGCATATACACTTTTAATAGTCGACTAATTTGATTTATAGTCGACTACATGCACAAGCATTGCATATAGGATATTCTGTAATTTACAGTATAGTCGACTAATTTGACCTATAGTCGACTACTCTATGTTAAAATCTGAAAATCAACTTTCTGTCGATTACAGTGTAGTCGACTACTTTCCTTAATAGTCGACTACTTAAACAGATTTTACATATTTACAGTTTTTAAGCTTTTTGGACTTATATCTATCAAACTCACAACCCAATACCCGTTTAACATAAGTAAATTTCATCTTAACCATTCAACATCTACCTGATCAAATCATAGCCCTTTATCACATTTTATCTAGATCAGATTTTAACCACACATTTGTTTTCTCATCTAATCATGATCATTCAATTTTTTTTCCTTTACAACAAAACCACCCTAACTCCTCTCCTAAAAATCGATTCATCTCTTTCCCCACTTCAGAACCCACATTCTTCATTCTAGGGTTTCTTCAAATCAGCATCTTCTTCAAATCTTTTTCAATATTTTCTTGTTTCCAAGACTTTGTCAGATCTTGTAGTCGACTACAGCCTGTTTTAGCCGACTACATCTAGGGTTTCATCTGTTGGGTAAGATCTTCAACTAATTTTTCTTTTTCTCCAAGTTCCATTTACTGTTTTTATCATGTCTAGGGCTATGAAATCTAAGCAAGTTCATTCTAATGTTAATGATGAAATCATCATATATTTAAAAAGTCCTGATTTACTTGAAGAATT
The DNA here is from genome assembly GCF_001876935.1 of Asparagus officinalis. Taxonomy (NCBI): domain Eukaryota; kingdom Viridiplantae; phylum Streptophyta; class Magnoliopsida; order Asparagales; family Asparagaceae; genus Asparagus; species Asparagus officinalis. The sequence goes on along the minus strand of NC_033803.1, from coordinate 67,649,271 downwards.
TAACAAAATATCCACATTTGAAGTTCTTCCAGGACGATTTGTGAGATTTGATGATTTTATTCCATGGAATTTTGGATCATACTTTGAAAATATGGGGTTGCTTGAATTATTCTCTGCTGAAAACAGAAAACCCACATATCCATTTTTAGTTCAGCTGTTCTTTACTAATATAGAATGTGAAGGAATTATAAGTGGAACTGAAAAGCTAAAAACTCTTGTCAAAGGAATAGAAATTGAATTGACTTCTAAGTCAATTGGAAATTTTTTTAACATTCCTTTCCGAGGAGTCTCTCTTAGGTCAATCAGAATGAATGATTCAGATTTACTATCCAATCATATTTTTCTTCCGGGTTATGGTAAACAATTGAATAATTCGAATAAGCTTCGTCCAATTCCTCGTTTCATTGCTCGAATCTTAGCTTATAACTTGTTTCTAAAAACTAGGAGTTTCCATTTTATTTCCCTAGATTTAGCAAAAGCATTATATGCTATAATGGGGAATATCCAAGTTAATTGGGCTGAAGCATTATATGCTATAATGGGGAATATCCAAGTTAATTGGGCTGAAGTTTATTATGACAATCTTCTGACAATATCAAAAGGATTTCTTCCTTATGGTGCAAGTTAATTGGGCTGAAGTTTATTATGACAATCTTCTGACAATATCAAAAGGATTTCTTCCTTATGGTGCATTTTTAACGAAAATCTTTGATAAATTTCATGTTGATCTTGAGTCTGAAAATTCTGAAAATTATGTCATTCGTTCCATTGAGTTCTTTGACTCTAATGCCCTAACTAGGATGAAATTAACTAATTTTGAAATTCATGATTAAAATCCTCAAGATGAACCTCACCCTCCTCAAGAACAAATTCCACAAGAAATTCCTCGAACCTCAAGTCAAGCAGACCCTTCTTCTAGTCAACAACCACCACAAATGCACTCAGAACCCTCTTGCTTCTCGGATGTGCAATATAACACATTGTCTGCACGCATCCTTGAGTTAGAGACTGGTCAACGAGCTCTTTATTTCCAGAATAGTTACATCATCAATAATCAGGAGGAGTTAATGAAGAAATATGATAACTTGGATATGAAGCTCAATGCGTATTTTCAAGGAAATCAACCTCCTCCAGGACCTTCATCTTAGAAGACCATGAATGCATCATTTAATATTTGGATGAACTTTATGTTTGTTATCAAAATAATTATGTCTTATTTTGGTATGTTTAAGTTTGAGTGTCACAAACTATGTCATAGTTATTTGTTTTTAAGACATATGTAATATGTGTTATGTTACTACTATGTTACTTTAACATTAGTATGTTTTATGTGACTGAATTTTATGTTGCTTTTATGGTGATTGGATAGTTAATTCATGTGCTATATATTTTAGACAGATTATGGTGATGAACATTGTGGAACTTTTGGTTTTTATGGCAAGTCTTTGCCTACCTATTTGGATGAGTGAAGTTATGGACTATGTTCATAATCTGAATGATCTGTTTGAAGTATAAGCTCATGTTGAAGAAATTATGGCATGTTTAGCATAATTGTTTATTTCTTTTTGTTAATGACAAAGGGAAAGAAATGGTATAAATGTAATAGACTTATGTTAATATTATAGACTCTAATATGCATTTATGCAGGGGGAGTAAGTATATTTGTTTCCAAATGTTCTAATTCTTTTAAAATATACTTACATATGTATAAATTGTTTGCAATCATCAAAAAGGGGGAGAATGTTGAATATTATGTCTCCAAGATATTATTTTGATGATAATAATTTATATTATGTGTGTTATACAAATGCACTAACATTTATATGCAGCTTTCAACATCAAATATGAACAAGAGCAAGCTGAGTTCAAGACATTATGAAGTAAAGAAGATGAAGAACTTATACATTAATGTAATTTTTTATATTTTCTTTACTTAGAATTATTGTACAAGACTTGATCACTCACACACACATACACATAGAAATTAGAACACACTAACATATGATTAGTATGTTGGTTAACTATAAAAATCCCCTATGTTAACCATTAGAGTTTATAGTTAATAATTGAGTGTCAAAACATTTAATTCATATCATTTTTATCCTTATTAGTCGACTAATTAGAATAGTAGTCGACTACTCAAGCCTATGACTGAAATATAAGTTTTTGTCCATTTACAGTATAGTCGACTAATCTACTTTATAGTCGACTACAAGAGGCAAAAACAATTTCTCAAGTTTCTGTTAAGTTTCTGTTATTTTACAGTGTAGTCGACTAATCGAATTATAGTCGACTACTAAAGGCAAAATCAGTTTTTTAAGTTTCTGTCAATATTATGTCTGATTATAGTATAGTCGACTAATGACCATTATAGTCGACTACAAAGAAATTTTCTGACTTCACAGAGTCTGTTTAGACTCAGTATAGTCGACTACTTTGTCTTGTAGTCGACTACATATACAGTTTTTCCAGAATTCAAAGTTTGAATTAATAACAGTTTATTGTCATTTTTAAACGTTTTTAAAGTTTAAAGTTTTGTCTTTTCAAGGGCTATATAAAGGTTATATGTTCAGAAAAATGCAACATACATATATACCCATAAGCTTTGATCTTTGTGTATTTTTTAAGAGTCAAAAATTTAGATTTTGCTGAAAAAATTATTTCTAAAATTTCCTTTGATCCTTATTCAAAATACATATTTTTTTAGATAATTTCCAGAGGTTAAAATTATTCCTAAGTCACTGCTACACAACACTACAAATCAAGGCTTATAGGAATTGAGTTGTTTGATTCAAGGAAATTTCTCTCGGTTTGAGAGAGGTTGAATCACTTAATCTAGAGATTGGTGTGAAATTGGCAATGTGTTGTCAATTGGTGTTGTAATTTGCAGGGACTTGCAAATTGGTCAGGTTTGATTTTAATTTTGTACTTGGTTCAAAATTATAGTGAAAATCTCAAGCGAGATTTGCTTGGGGACTGGATGTACACCGGATTGGTAGAACCAGTATAAAATCTCTTGTTTATGATTGTGATTTTCTGAGATTGTTGCTATTCTTTATTACAATTTATTATCTACTTTGCATAAAGTTTAAAAGAACACTATTCACCCCCCCCACCTCTAGTGTTCTAGTGTATCTATTTCAGATCCTACAAGGTGGAGATTGTTAGGATTGTGTCTTTGATTCTTTGTATAACCTCATAAGAATTAGATAGGGCTAGAGATCATAGTACGTGGGGAGAGTAAAATCCCTAATAAGGTTCTTTTCCTCAAGGATCTCACAGGCTATAGGATAGACACTTTTCACATAGAAGAAACCATCGATGCACCCTACCCAGACCAACTTATCTTCATCACACTGGAAACAAAGTGGAAGGGCTAGCACTTCCTCGGCCAATCTTTGCTCAAACAAGCCTCGAACAACAACAACTTTCCAACAACTAGTTGAATGACAAATAAGTTTGCTCACTCTTATATTAGATGACACTAATTTCAGTAATGTAGCCCAAAGCTTGTCATCGGAACATGTTAGCCATAAATCATGCAACACATGGATAGAGCACCCATCACCAATTCTCCATCTCAACCCCTTTTTAAAAAATTTCTTTTTATTTGGTATTTTCATATTTATCTATGATTTTTGAATTTATGGTCCAATCTTCATATTTGTAAATTGTACCTCCTCCTTCTAATCTACAATTAAATAATTTTTTGTTAAATATAATTAAAATTTTAAGTTTGGTGTCCGTATTTTTAAATTCCACAAAAAAGAGTGTCGAGAAAAAGATGGACACGAATCGTGGATTTATTATTAGTTACATATCTCAAAGGGCAGCTATACTGTACTAAATGAAACACGTTTAGAGATGATTGTAGGGTCGAAAAATTGAAGTTGATTGATTTCTTATTTTAAGAATGGGTTCGATCGCTTGGTACGAATCCCTTATAATCACTCACTCTCGATTACAGAGGAAGAGAAGATTAATTTGACTTCTCTTTTGTTTAAAAGTGGGTTCTTGGTGATGAAAGGATGCTTCTCTCGATGCTCAAGCCGAGATTGCTTCCCATTGACGATCAGAACAAGATCACAAAAGTTTCTGATGGTGGCTTAGATCACGACAATGCATACACTAATCTCTCTTCATGTGATCGCCAAAAACTCCTCCAGAAGTCTCCCAAAAAAGTCCCCTCTCCATAGCCGCTCATGGCTATTTATAGAGTTCGTAGCATGCAACTGACGTGCTTGAATTGTGGGTAGAAAGCGTAACTGCCCCCTTCAATTCAGCCCACGTTGGTTAATGGGAGCGTAACGTGCTCCTCAAGTTTAGCCCATGTGGCTGACTAGGTCTTCGGAGCCGTTACAGCTGAATCTCCCACGGACGATGAACCTCGCTGCATGGCGAGGTTCATCTGATTAGATGAGCCTTAATATGCAGTGATGTTGTCACGCCCCGCTTCCCAAAATACCGGGGAATCGGGACGTGAACAAGCCCGCGACGTATTAGATTGAGAAGAAATATATTCTATTTTTTTTCTCTTTTCTTTTCTTCTCAATCCAATACGTTAAGCGTCTGGAAATAAATACAATGCGAAGCCACAGGTCCCCGATCACAATAGCAAGAATATAAAGACAACTCAGAATAAGGAATAAACATATCATCAACAGTGAATCATCCCAGACATAAAATATGGGTCCAACATATCCTTATTACAAAATAGTCCAACTAGGAATTTAGAAATACATAGTCCATAAAGAAAGTACTATTAAACTACTAAATCCATCATCAACTAAAGAAAAGTGCGGTAAAAGAGTTTTAATGTCTAACTACTACTACGGAAGAAAACTACTTTCTCAGCTGGTTCTTCTACTCCTTCTGCAAGACACCCTTGCTAAGAATCTTCTGGCTCCTGTACGATTCCGAACTGAGGCTGTCCGTCTCCTAAATCTGACGTACACCCAGAAAATAGGAGTACGTCAGCGTGTGGAACACACGGCAAGATCCCCCAAGGCAGGAACAAATACAATAACAGTAATGATAATATATGCGTGGTTAATCCAAACAAGGAAACCCTCATGTATATACCATATGTCTCAAATTGTAGATAATTAAATATTAATCCTGATCTATGTATGGAAAGAAAACAACTAGCCATCCTATCACAACTCACTAGTCCCTATCTCACACAGAGCTAACACTCATATCATCGGATAACTGACTGATCACAATCACAAATATCCCAACTCCTCAGACTCACCCCGGTGACTACACAAACTTCACCGGCGCGAGCCCGGAATACACAAATATCTCAACTCCTCGGACCCACCCCGGTGACTACACAAACTTCACCGGCGCGAGCCCGGAATAATCAACAATCACATATCACAACTCCTCGGACCCACCCCGGTGACTACACAAACTTCACCAGCGCGAGCCCGGAATATACATCAACAATCACAACCGCTCACATGGACCAAGACTTCTCACCCCAATTCTCGTAATTTCAGGTCAACTACACACGAGATTCTAGATCCTAACTGTGTCATACAGGTCACTATAGTCATGTACTTCTCATGATTCTCAACATGGAATAATAAATATAATTACGCTAAGTGTCAATTATCATAAAGTGTGAGCATAGTCGTGATCACATGCAATAAACATACGAGAGTAAAGCTACTATTAACAATGCAAGATGGAACTACCATTAACAGATATTTTGCACACGAAAATCGAAATCTCAGTTATTAATTCCAAGAATAATTTTCTTTAAAATTATCTCTCATTATAAAAATTCTAAAATAATCTTTTTAAAATATATTTTATTATTATTTATGAACAGTAATACATTTAATTTTATAAATAATTTCTATGATATTTTATAAAATAAACTAAAATACTCTTTTTCTCAAAATAAACTTCATTTAATCATAACAATTATTCAAAATACTTTTTACTCAAAATAACTTATTTTCACTAAATATGTTCCTTTAAAAATTATTCTCAACATTATAATAAATACTAAAAATACATTCTTGCTTCTAAACAGCCCGACAATAATCATAAATCAATTCTGACCTATCCAATCATCACGAATAATTTTGTACTAGAGAATATTCACCGAAAACGTAACCGTTAACTGCACATATGGTATTAAATTAGCACGGACTAACTATACATATACAAAATAATTCATACGGTAAAAATAAATTAAAACAAGATAATGGCAAGAGGGATCTTGCCTACGGGTTCGAGTGGTCTGATGACGAGACGACGGTGCCGTGAAGCTGCTGGAGCGCGGAGGGAGCGACGGTCGGATCTCTGAAGGAGGGCAGCGAGGTGTGGGAGATGATGAAGGTGGCGGTGTTTGGAAGAGGAGTTGGGTTCTTTTGAAGAGAGAGAACGAAGGAGAGGTACTGTACGAGGGAGAGGAATGAAGTGAGAGATGAAGAGAAAAAAAGTAAATTATTTAATGAGGGAGTTGCTATATATATATAATATTAGGGTTAGGGTTAGGTATTTAACTAAAAATAATTAAAATAAATAATTATGTGTACTTAAAAAATAAACTAATTACATAATAATTATCTATAATTAAAAACGTACATGTTGTGCTATTATAACAGTTGATACGAAACAGTCGAATTATACACATATTATTCAATTAAACAAGAATAATTAATAATAAAAATATATTTACTTATTTTTAAAATCAAATAATTATGGGATAATTATCTATATAGTAAAACGTACAAGTTATACTAATACGACAGATAATATGTAACAATAGAAATAATACAATAAATTATACCAAAAACACGTAATTAATAACACCATGTATTATATGAAATAATTTGTATTAATATTAATAATACAATATATTATTGAAAATATTACGTATTATACCGATAACTTAACAAATTAATTCTAGAAATTTTTACCGCACAAAATAAATTTATAAATATAAAAATCATTTAATATAAATATATAATCATATTTTTAAATCATAGAAAATTGTAGAAAATCAAGAAAAATACAAATACTCTTTTAAAATTATAATTAAATATTTTAAAATACTAAAAAATTATTTTAACTAGTATCAAAAATTCACGGTCCTTACAGATGTTCATCTTCTAATGCCAACTTTGTAGTATAATGAACTTTGTCTTCACTGACGTCGTCTGACGAGCTTCATATTCACTAACGAACTTCGTCTTCAATAGCTGAGTTCAACTGCATTGTAAGTTTTGTGAATTTCCTTTTGACGAGCCTCGTCTTCATTGACGAGCTTTAATTCTGATGATGAGCTTTGTTTTTTCATTGACGAACTTCATCTCCAATGATGAACTCCAAACCTCGTATCCAATGACAAGCTTCGAACCTCGTTTCCAATGACGAGCTTCATCTTTGATGTAAAGTCTCATTTCCAATGATGAGCTTTGTGACACAGCGAACCTCGTCTTTTGATGTCGAGCTTCGCTGCGTGGCCAGCCTCATCTTTTGATGTTGAGCATCGCTGCATGGAGAACCTCGTAGGTGAAGCAATCAGGCGAACTAAGTTGTCAGGCAAACTTAGCATTGCAAGCAAACTTCAATGTTCAGGCGAAGTCCAGTCTTGCAGACAAACTTCAGAATATGCTGTGAAGAATAGGTCATAACTTTCAAACCGTAAGTCGGAATTGGACGAATTATATATGAAAATCGACTATCTCAACGAGACGGAGCCGAGCAAATACACTCCAAAGGGTTCGGTTTTCTCTTGTCTGTTTCACCAAATTCCTTACGGTTTGAGAGATATTAGCGTTTTTTGTCATTTTTGAGCTTCTTAGCTAGGAACTAAGGCAATTTTTATTGCCTGCAATGATATACATCGCATGTCAAATATTAGCATCCTTCTTGTAAGTCCCATGTGTGGCTGAGGTGATAAGTTAAAATTTTGGTCTTTTTATGAAAGTTAAGATTTTATTTTCTTACTTCAGCTTGCTCATATGTACTTGTGTTCATGTATATCATATTTGAGTCACACTTTTCGATACACTTCACATTGGTGCTATGAGTTCTCTACATGCACATGAAGTAATTTGATGGATTTCCACATAAGAATCGATATCAACTTGTTATTCATATTTTTGTATGAAATTTTTATGGACTTGTAAATCTCTCTCTCTCTCTCTCTCTCTCTCTCTCTCTCTCTCTCTCTCTCTTTTTTATTTACTTATATATCTCTCTCTCTCTCTCTCTCTCTCTCTCTCTCTCTCTCTCTCTCTCTCTCTCTCTTGAAAGTACCCTAGAAGGAGGTGAATAGGGTAATTGATAATCTAATCCGATATAGATGCTAAATTAAAACTTATTAACTAATATCCTAGAAAAGATGATGTACAATGAGATATGCAAGGATAAACAATAAACAATAGGCGATATAAACTATGAGACAGCAGGCGATATGAAAATGTACACAAGAATAATTGCGCCAAAGCCAAACACAAACAAGAAATATGATCATGGAGTTCGGTCTAACACTCGACCTACATCTCCGCTCCTCACCTCGAGGAGATTCTCCACTATCAACACAATAACTACACAATCGGCTTTCAAAGCTCACCGAAAATTTTTACAACTAACACATTGATAATCACACAATACACTTCTCTAAGTGTTGGCCGACCCGTGTCACTTTTTTCAAGTGCTTGGAATTACTACATCTCTCTATGCTTTTACAACCAAACCACTTCTCTTGGAATTGACCATGTTCTTCTCCCAACCACTCCTCTAAGTGTCATTGTGTATTACCACGTGATTCTAAACTATAAGTTCAAATAAATGATTTTTTTCTCTAATAAAAATGAGAACGAAAATGAAAGCTCACTCAATGATCACACCCACAACCCAAATATACTATATGTGAAATACTTAAGCTCAAATGGTTGTGTGTGATTAACAATGAGTAAAAATGAAATTAAACTCAAGTAAATCTAGCTTGTGTATATATAGATCAAAATAAAGATTAGGCTAGAAAATAAGTTTAGAAAACTTCTCCAAAGAAGACAAAGAGATGTAGATGAAGATTTGAGGTTGAACTCCTCAAAAAACAAAGTTGAAAGCATTCTCTTTGTAAAACTCCTTCAAACAAACAAACACACTTCATTTTCTCTTGAAAACTCTTAAACACGCTTGCAAAACCTTTTTCTAAACTTGCATAAGTAAAACAAATGATTTATGAGGCATATATAGCTTCACAAAAAGAATCAGCCAAAAACTAGTCGTTACAGCCCAAAATGACTGTTATCGGTCGACTTATAACCATGGATCGGTCGACTAATGAATTAAAAATATAGACAACTAAAAGAGCTTTGATCATCGACTGGTTGCACCATATCGGTCGATTGATGAAAGGGTGTCGGTCGACTGATAATATGCACGTCATATTCTAAAATTTTACAGAGCTAATTTTCTAAATTTAATTGAAAATAGCAAATCAACTCCAAAAATAGTAAAATATGGGAAAATATTTCTACGTGTAAAAATAAACATGTTAGAGAAGAAATTTCTAAAATATCACTTCACATTTGTGAAAACTCACTATTTTAAAAATATATATTCTAGATTCTGAAAACTACTGAACACTTGATTTTGTAAAATTGATTTAACATAGTAAATCAACTCCAAAAATGATAAACCTTTGGTAAATATTTATACACATGAAAAAGAACATGTTAGAAAAATAATTTCTCAAATTGCATTTCTCATTTGTGAAAACTCATTTATTTTGCAAGCCGTTCAAAAATATGAAAACGTTAAAACTTGATTTTGATAAAATTATTTTATGCACATTTTGACATACTTACAAATAGATTAATAGACTTAAGAAAAGATATAAAATAGTGTCGTTAAGTCTATAACCCAAAACGGTGATAAATCAAAATAATTGTGTGTGTATGAATTTTGAGCTATAAGTATAAACATACAAAGCATAAACCTAGACTATTATACCCAAGGCAAATGATCTTCAATTTGCTCGACTTGGTTGTGGATGAAACGATGATTAATTTTGTCTTGAATTACAACGACGTCATTCTGATTTCCACCAACATCCTTTGAATATCATCGTGAATGTGCAAGTACATCCAACCTCCAACAAGGATCTTTGTGTAGGATACCTAACAATCAAATATATATACTCGACAAATGATATTAGGAATTATTTGTTAATCATCAAAATCAGATTAGATAGTAGACTCATAAATATGAGACCTAACAATCTCTCCCTTTTTAATGATCATAAATAATCTACACAAAGAGTATATAAACATGCATGAAACAAATGAACCTACAATTTATAACTCATGCATGAAACCAATAGAAAGCAAACAAATAAAATACTCACAATAGACTTGTTTCTCCCCCTTTGTCAACATCAAAATGGGAGAAAACAATAAGAATAAGAGAGCGAAAGCTCCCCCTATCAAAAAGGCACGATGAGTATAAACATAGAAAGAGATAGAGAAGACTCCCCCTATCAAAAAGCCTTAAAGCATGTTAAAAAATGTGATATGAATATAACAAAAAAAATTTATGACAACTCACACTCAAAGAGACAAGAGAACACTTAAATATATATCATTAAGAAAAGGTGTCTCAACACATAGATTTATATGTATATATAGATCATGATATCAAATGAAGGGAAATCATGAAAATCACGACAATCATGAAAGTCCAAATGAAAATCTAAATTTCGTTCAAACATTAAAATTTAAGCACACATCAAAAGATGAAATTATGAATCAACCATTTAATAATTGAGCATATATAAGATTTCTTAGGTGAAACTTTTTGAACCCGATAAACATGATTTAGAAGTAAAAGATTAATACAATTGGGGGGTTGCTCAATATAAGCCTCTTCATCAATAAAACCAATTTTAAAACAAATCATAATATGTAATGAAAATAAGATGTGTTTTCAAAAATTAATATGTGGAATAAAAAAATAACCATTTTGGTAAAATTTTGATCAATATACATTTTCAAAAATAAGTTTTGTAAACATGTTTCTCCAAAAATGAAACCGAGAAAAATGCTAAAAACATGTTTTAAAATTAAACTTATTTTGGCACACAAACACTCTTGGTGCTGGAGAGTTTAGGGACATGACCCCTATCAATTAAATGCAAGGCCCTTGGGTTATGATCCTATTTGGACGCATTTAGTGCATGTGTTCGGTTATAGCAATAATTACGCAAATGACTCATTCTATTGTAATAAGTGCAATGGAAATGATGCATTTGTTTATGATGACCTTTTGATTATGCACGAGAAATAGTTGCAAATATAGATGATCTTTTTAAAGCATTTTGCAAATGTGAAACTCTTCTTAAATCAAAATAAAATTTGGCCAAATGACTAAATCTACCATAATAATCATATTTAAACACACTATCATGCTTATAATGAGCAATGGGTGTATGTGTGTGTGTGTGTGATAAAAAAAATTTATGAGATGCACAAGGAGCAATAATATTGGCCTTAGTGGGTTTATGTGCATCATAGCAAAATTTAGCAAGATGACCTTTACGACAACAAATAGAGCATTTATAAATTTTGTTATACATGTGTGCATAGTGAATAGGTGATTGGAAGCATTTTCACGTGATTTTTCATATAAGTCCATAATTTTCTTGTTATTGTTAATGCATGTGGTTAGAGTTGGATTTAAAGAATTAATGCGGTTTTTAATATTATTCAACCTATTATTTGGCATAATATTATTGACAATGGAAGTAGAGCAAACATGATTATTTTTAAAAGATGTAAATTTATTTCTAATAGTCTCTACTTCTAACATAACATCATTCTTTTCATGAGTTAAACTAGAAACTTTGGAGGTCAAGGCAATATGATCCAACTTTAATTTTTTATCATTTTCTTTGAGAATCACATTTTCTTTAGTAATAGTATCAAATTTAGATGCTAGTATCTCATGATCGGATTTGAAAACAACATGCTTGCTTTTTAAGTCTACAAAGTTATGGTGCAGTTTTTTATAGGCATGCATTAATTTTTCATAAGAACAAGCGAGTTCATCAATAAATAAATTATTATCGGAATCAGACTTGCATACCTCACTAGGGCAATCGCCTAGTGGCTGTGTGCATGATGCTCTAATCTCACTTGAAGTGGAATTCGCCAAACCATGTCAGATCTCCTCCAAGTTTTCTTGATGTGCTTCTATAAACATCCACAAATTGTAAGCACTATCAAAATAAGCAAGCTTGTTAGATATAGATGAATCAAAAACATTAAGCAAAAATTCTAACAAGAGCTTGTTCATTATAAATATTCTTTTATCATTATTGCTCTACTTGGATTTCTCCAATATAGGCACAATATAAGCATAATTAATTATTTCCCATAAATCAAAATGTTTAGATCTAACAAAAAGTTTAAATCTAACACACCATTAAGCATAAGAGAAATTATTTAATTTTTTAACAATATTAATAGCATAACCTAAGACTAGGTACACCGTGCATATCCATGATATAAATGCAATCAAGATAAAATCATAAAACTAGATTAGCAATAAATCAAAGTGATGATCTTTGACTCTAAGTGATTAAGCCACAAATCAAAGAGCACCAAGCTCTGATACCAAATAAAAGTATCCTAGAGGGTGGTGAATAGGGTAATTGCTAATCTAATCTGATATAGATGCCAAGTTAAAACTTTTTAACTAATATCCTAGCAAAGATGATGTACAATGAGATATGCAAGGATAAACAATAAACAATAGGCGATATAAAATATGAGACAATAGGCGATATAAAAATGTACACAAGAATAAGTGTGCCAACTTAGACACAAACAAGTAATATGATCACGGAGTTTGATCTAATACTCGACCTACGTCTCTGCTCCTCACCTCGAGGAGATTCTCCACTATCAACATAATAACTACACAATCGGTTTCTAAAACTCACCGAAAACTTTTACAACTCACACGTTGATAATCACACAATACATTTCTCTAAGTGTTGGCCGACTCATGTCACCTTCCTTTAGTGCTTAGAATTACTACCTCTTCCTAGGCTTTTAAAACCAAGCCACTCCTCTTGAAATTGACCCCGTTCTTCTCCTAACCACTCCTCTAAGTGTAATTGTGTATTACCACATGATTCTCAACTATAAGTTTAAATAAATGATTTTATTTTCTAATACAAATGAGAACGAAAATGAAAGCTCACTCAATGATCACACCCACAACCCAAATATACTATATGTGAAATACTTAAGATCAAATGGTTGTGTGTGATTAACAATGAGTAAAAATAAAATTAAACTCAAGTAAATCTAGCTTGTATATATATATAGATCAAAATGAAGATTAGGCTAGAAAATAAGTTTAGAAAACTTCTCTAAAGAAGACAAAGAGATGTAGATGAAGATTTGAGGTTGAACTCCTCAAAAATCAAAGTTGAAAGCATTCTCTTCATAAAACTCCTTCAAATTCTCTTGAAAACTCTTAAACACACTTGCAAAACCTTTTTCTAAACTTTCATAAGTGAAACAAATGAGTTATGAGGCATATATATAGCTTCACAAAAAGAATTAGCCAAAAACTAGCCGTTACAGCCCAAAATGACCATTATCATTCGACTTATAACCATGGACCGATCGACTGATGAATTAAAAATACAGACGGCTGAAAGAGCTTTGATAGGTTGGCTGGTTGCACCTTATAGGTCAACTAATGAAAGGGTATCAGTCGACTAATGAAAGGGTGTTGGTCGACTGATAACATGCACGACAGATTCTAAAATTTTGCAGAGTGAATTTTCTAAATTCAATTTAAAATAACAAATCAACTCCAAAATTAGTAAATTTTGGGTATAATATTTCTACACATGAAAATAAACATGTTAGAGAAGAAATTTCTAAAATATTACTCCACATTTATAAAAACTCACAGTTTTAAAAATAGATATTCTAGATTCTGAAAACTGCTGAACACTTAATTTTATAAAATCGATTTAACATAATAAATCAACTCTAAAAATGATAAAACTTTGGGAAATATTTATACACATAAAAAACATGTTAGAAAAATAATTTCTTAATTTTCATTTCCTATTTGTGAAAAATCATTTATTTTGAAAGCCGTTCAAAAATACAAAAACATTAAAACTTGATTTTGATAAAATCATTTCAAGCACATTTTGACATACTTACAAATAGATTAATAAAAACATTAAAACTTGATTTTGATAAAATCATTTCAAGCACATTTTGACATACTTACAAATAGATTAATAGACTTAAGAAAAGATATAAAATATAAAATCATTTCAAGCACATTTTGACATACTTACAAATAGATTAATAGACTTAAGAAAAGATATAAAATAATTATGTTAAGTCTATAACCCAAAATGGTGATAAATCAAAATAATTGTGTGTGTATGAATTTTGAGCTCTAAGTATAAACACACAAAGCATAAACCTAGACTATTATACCCAAGGCAAATGATCTTTAATTTGCTCACCTTGGTTGTGGATGAAGCGATGATTAATCTTATCTTGAATTACGATGGTTTCATTCCGGTTTCTACCAACCTCCTTTGAATATCATCGTGAAAGTGCAAGTCCATCCAACCTCCAACAAGGATCTTTGTGTAGGATACCTAACAATCAAATACAAACACTCGACAAATGATATTAAGAATTGTTTGTTAATCATCAAAACCAGATTAGATAGTAGACTCATAAACATGAGACCTAACATCTCTCTCTCTCTCTCTCTCTCTCTCTCTCTCTCTCTTAAGTAACCTCTCTCTCTCTCTCTCTCTCTCTCTCTCTCTCTCTCTCTCTCTCTCTCTCTCTCTCTACATTTACATGGTATTATTTGATGATTTACTCCTTTATATGCTTCATATGAGAGATTGTTTGATTTTATGGTTATTTTTAATAATAACAAAATAGGGGAGAAATGTGAAATTTTGAAATATGAAAGAGAGTTTTGTGGAAATTAAAAAATAATTTTGAAAAACCTTTTGAATAATTTATTTTTGGGGGAAAGAGGAGGAGAGTTTTGAAACAAGAGAAGCCCAGTTATGGAGGGAGCTTGATAAACTTGTATCTCATGTTTCATGTATGCACCCATGTAGGAAGAACTTACATATCATATTTCACATATCAACAAACTGAGAATGTGCATAATTCATGTATCTCAAACACCCGTGCTTGTGATTTTAATTTTCTATTTGTTATTATCACAAGGGAGAGATTGTTAGGACTATATCTGTGCAATGGACTTAGTTTGATGAATAACAAACCTTCATATCGGTCTAAATATGTTTGGGAATTTTTATACAGTTATAAGAATTTAGAATCAAATTCAAAAGTGTATAGAGCAAGACGATAAGTTAATCATAGCTGATTCTAGAAAAATGTCGAAAATAAAAAATAATTTCGAGCGTATGGGAGTGTCTCTCTCATGGTCACTAATCCAAAGAAATAAACGGAACTCAATTAAGAGATGTATAGCACAATATATGAATATTTTAGTTAAACAACATTGAAGTAGTTAACAGCAGGTTCAAAACATACATCAAGATTGAAACTTGCACGTGCCAAAGTTTTTAACTCAGTTATCAAAGTTGTTGTTATAATAGCGTTTTAGAAAGCTCACAATCTAATCTATAGACCATCAATAGTAACGTATAGAAACATTCAAATCATAGATGATCGAACTTGACCATTGATGATGACAACTTAACTATCAATGGTTAAGTTTGACTATCGAAGGTGGATCACTAAATTTATAATTATTAATCTTTTTTGGGCTCGATCTTATTCATTCATTGTCAGGAATATATATGTTCTTTCCTCATGATTTTCAGAGAAGTTTCTAACCTAATTAGGAGAGAAAAAGAAAGAGAGAGAGAGAGAGAGAGAGAGAGAGAGAGAGAGAGAGAGAGAGAGAGAGAGGTTGGATTTTCAACCTAGGAGAAAGGATCTACCTCAGACTTCTCAGTAAGCATCCTCAACATCATTCTTCATCATCCGATCATCAACCCTTAAGAAGTGCTGCCCTTGGACTTCATCATCATCAGTGTTCTTCATCGATCTTTGCTTATATCATTTGGAGGATAGTTTCCACAATCAAAGAATTGTAAGATTTTTATGTATTATACTTAATTGATATTTAATATTTTGTACTAAACTTGTTTTTTAAGTGTACTCAAGCCCTAGCAAATTGAAGGTTTATAGCATACTCAGGCCGGGGTTGAACTGAGGAATTGGTCACTAGCTAGGGCTAGAGATATTAGATACTTGTGTGTAAAGAGTTTACATTAGATGACTAATTTGAAGAAACTAGGATTTTGGTCTTGTAAGCCTATAGTGAGGAAGTCCCTTCGTAAAAAGAAAGAATGAATGTAGGATTGCTGATCCAAACCACTATAAAATCTTGTGTGTTATGATTGCGATTAATTCTATGATTATTACATTAATTATTATTTTATTATTATCTATTTTATGTCTGCTGCATACTCTGTGATATCTAAAAAAAATAGTAGGCAACCCTATTTACCCCTAGGCTTGCATCTCAGATCCATCATTTTTTCTACTCTCTCTAGTACAATCATTTCTCTTCCCTATCCTCTTTATATCCTGTAGAGAGTAGTTGGTTACTATTGTTTAGTCCCACATCAGTTAGGGATAAACTTCTTTATTTTCTTGAACACTATAAATAACATCCTAGAGAGAGCTAATAACTACGGTTTTCCAAATTACATGGTATTAGAGTCATCCTCTTTTCTCTCTCTAAATTTCTAAACCCTAGCCGCCACCTTCCACCCCTCTTAAACCCTATCCATCATCCTCCACAACTAAGCCCTGTCTGACACTGTTCATCAGCCTAGATATTGTTCATCGGGAATTATTCATCTAACTGTACTGTTCATCCATCAATAAAAAAAGTTAGGCTAATTATTTAGCTAATCAACTACATCTTCATAGATAGATCTTTAGCTAATCATTTAGCTTATCAACTAGATCTTCAGCTAATTGTTTAGCTTACCAATTAGATCTTTATAGATCTTCAGCTAATTAATTAGCTCTATGTTATGATCAGTCGTTAACAATCTTTTTGAGATAAATGATAAGTTGTTCTTTACTGGATAGTTTTACTTATTGAGCTAATTACTTGAATAGTTGTTGATGATTTGATAATTAGAAGTTAATATATTATTGAGTGAGGTTGATAGTTTATTTTTGGGAGATTACTAGTTGAAGGATCTTATTTGCTGTATTGATGGCGTCCTCTAGTAATTATGTTGATGAGATAAAGACCCACACAGAGGAGCTCTCTAGCATGATCACTGACCAAAAAATTGAATGGGCCTAATTACCTACTTTGGAAGTAACTGGTTCGAGTTTATATTTCACGATGGGAAAAAGATCATTATCTTACGGATGACCCTCCTGTACCAGTTACTGCCTCCTGGAAACAAGATGACACTAGTCTACTTCATCAACTTTGGAACAGCGTGAAACCTCAGGTCCTTCAGCTAGCAATTTACTATAATACAATGAAACAAGTGTGGAAGTTCTCGGAATAATTGTAATCAGGACGGGAATACGCTAATCGGGCGTATGACGTCATACAAGAGTTATTTCAAAGCAAGATGGATGAGCATAATCAGACTTTTGAGGAGCATTATGGTAACTTCGATCACCTCACAGAGGAGCAGAGACAAAATTTTCCTATTACAGGGGATATTCAGAAGATGCAAGATCAGTGAGATCAACTGATAGTATTCACCTTTCTTGATTCTCTTCCATAATCTTATAATTTAGTAAGGCCACAAATTATTGGGAGCTCTGCTATATGCTCTTTAGGAGAGACATATTACTTTTTGAGATCAACAGTGTCGGCTTTGCCAGTAAGTACTACCGTAGAATCTGTAAACAAATCTACTCTCACCACACAGAGTAGACAGACAACTAGTCGAGCTGGTGGTCATGGTGGAAGTCGCTTTGGCAGATGTGGAGGATGCTTTGGAGCACATGGTGGATGAGGTGATAGTTCATGAGGAGCTACAGGGCAGAGTTCATCTAGCCCCTCTATCTATTGTCATTATTGTAAGGAACTGGGTCACATAAAATTTCATTGTCCTCAGCTACAGGGAAAACAACCTTAGAGTGCACATGTGGCTACACATTAGGGTCCCATGGATGAAGACACCCACCACCAGTTTGAGCAGTTTCAGCTCCAATTATTTTTGCAAATGAAGAATACCCAATCCTCTCCTACTACCACTATGCTTGCCCAGACAGCTAAACTCACTGCTTGCCTTACATCATCATCGTCTCATACCTGGATTATAGATTTAGGAGAAACTGATCTTATGATTAGGAACCGAGGTATATTATCATCCTATACACCTTCCACCTCCTTTCCTTCAGTAGTATTAGCTAATGGATCCACCATACCTGTGAAGGGTATTGGATCTGTTAACACTAATACTCTTCCACTATCTTTTGTGTTATATCTTCCTCGTTTTCTATTTAATCTCTTATATATTAGTAGAATTACTAAATCATTAAACTACACGGTTACATTTTTCCTATACATTGTATTTTTCAGGCACTTGGGACGAGGAAGACGGTTGGCACTGGACATGAGAGGAACGACTTATACGAATTGAACTTTGCCCTTTCCCAGGTGGCATGTATCAACTCCACATCATCCTTTAAAGCATATTTCTAGCTTGGTCACCCCCTCTTTCAGTTCTTAAAACTTTGATTTTAGATTTAAATCACATCGAGTCTTTAGAGTGTGAGTCATGTCAACTCGGAAAACACTAACGGGTGTCTTACCAAAGTCACGTTAATAAGCGAGTTAGTAACCCTTTTGATTTAGTACATTCTAATGTATAGAGTCATTGTTCTATTCCATCCAAACTTGGCTTTTAATATTTTGTTTGTTTTTTAGATAATTTTTCTCGTATGACTTGGATTTACCTGCTGAAAAGTTATTCTGAAGTGTTCTTTATTTTTAAAGTTTTCTGTGCTGAGATTAAAAATCAATTTCACAATACTATTAAAACTTTAAGAACATATAATGCTAAGGAATATTTTGAAAACTCTTTCATAAAAAATTTGGAAGAAAATAAAATTTTAATCAGTCTTCTTGTACTTACACATCCCAACAAAATAGAGTTGTTGAGCGCAAGAACAGTCACTTGCTAGAAATTGCTAGGACCTTATTATTCCATCGTCAAGTTCCAAAATATTTTTTGGGCAATACTATTTTGACAGCATGCTACCTGATCAATAGACTACATTCATCTGTCTTACAGAATAAAAGCCCAATCTCCCTTTTATATCTTGTCGAGGACACTTTTTATTTGCCTCCTAAGATCTTTGGATCTCTGTACTTTATTCACAATCATAGTCCTCAACAGATAAAATTAGATTCGCGATCTCTTAAGGGTATTTTTCTTCAATAGTCTAGGACTCAAAAAGGTACAGAATGCTCATCCTTGAGTCGATATATTATTTCAACTGATGTTGCCTTCTTTGAGAACAAAGTAGGACATATTGCCTTTGATAAATTCTTAGACCCTCCAATAATTACGACTATCTTCTTGCTTAGAAAACCATTGTCAATGTTCCTTCTAAGGCTACTATATAGACTGAACTACCATCCACATTTGCGGAACCAGATTAGGTTTATATAAGACGTATTGTTTCACAACCTGGGCCATCATCTCAATCCACAAAAAAGCCTGATATACTAGCAAGTCAAAATGTGCTCGTATAGCCAACTGCTCAGGCTACTGATGATCTTCCCATTACTCTCCGAAAGGATAAGAGATCTTGTTCTCAAAGTTCCCTATATCCTCTTACACACTATGTCTTGTACGCTTCGTTATCTCCATCACATTACTCATTCATATCTTCTTTGAATTCTTACTAGGTTCGCAAGAATTTGTCAGAGCTCTATCTAACCTTGGTTAGATAGCGGCAATGCAAGATGAAATAACATCCT
>NC_033803.1:67559959-67629207 GCF_001876935.1 Asparagus officinalis | reverse complement strand
AAGCAGTTGGCTGTAAATAGGTTTACACTATCAAAGTAAATCCAGATGGCTCTCTAGCTCACCTCCAAGCTCGATTAGTTGCGAAGGGGTATTCATAAATCTATGGCCTTAATAATAATGATACATTCTCTCCTGTAGCTAAAATGACATCTATCCGAATTCTTATTTCGCTCGCTACTCGCTATCATCAGCCACTACATTAGTGTTAGACCCTAGAGGGGGGGTGATTAGGATCTTATGCTAATCTAATCCGATTAAATGCCAATTAAAACTAATCAATAAGTTATCCTAGCAAATATGAAATACAACAATATTTGTAAGCTAGGATAAGCAATGTAAACAATGAGATATATCCTATATGATGAAATATATATGCAAGGATATATAAACTCAAGGGTAAACAATCTAAACTAGAATATAATCAACAAGCAATATACAAAGGCGATATAAGATATAAACATAAAAGTAAGTGCGCCAATGCAATCACAAACAAAACAATATGATTATGGAGTTCGGTCCCCACGACCTACGTCTCCGCTCCTCACCTCGAGGAGATCTTCACTATCCCAAACGGGTTTTCTACGTTCACCCGAACAACGTTTACACACCTCACAATACAATCACTATGTAATCACACCTCACACACTAAGTGTTGGTCCTAGCCCGTGTCCTCCTCCTCAAGTGCTCGGTTACAACCTCTCCCTAGGCACGTCAACCGACGCCACTCCTCTTGGATTCGACCCCGTCTCTCACCACACACTTCTCTCGGTGTACAAGTGTATTACAAGTGAATCCTCACAATAAGCACAATATAAATCAAATGATTTGTTCTCTAAACAAGGTGAGAACTCAATTAAGCACAACTCTTGGTCACAAACCCACAACCCCAAATTATACTATGTATGTAAATACAATAAGCTCAATAGGTTGTGTGTGAACAAAGAGTATCAATAAAACAATTAAACTCAATATATAAATCTAGCTTATGGAAATTAAGATCAAAACAATAAATAGCTAGAATTGAGTTTAAGGAAAACTTCTCTATAGATCAAGAGTGAGAGAGAGATGAGTTGAATGCCCAAACACCAAAGGATGATCTCCTCTTTGCTCTTGTGAAATTTGCTTCACAAACTAAACTCAAACAAACTCTTAAACTCTTTTAAACAAAACTTAAACCCTTGATTAAAAACTTTCTTAAACTTGTTTTAAAACTCTCTTGGATCATATTTAAAGAAAACAGCAAAGGGGTATTTATACCCTCTCACAACTCAGCCAAAAACCCAAGCAAAAAGACAAAACAGAACCAAGGCAACGGTCAAAAAACTAGCCGTTGGAAGCAGAAAAATCACTCGTCGGTCGACCGAAAAATTCGTCGGTCGACCGGAAATTTTCATCGGTCGACCGGACCGGTCGACCGACAGGTTCTTTATTGCCCAGTGAACATTTGACCTCAGGTTCGGTCGACCGGTGCGGTCGACCGAAAACGGATATGACAGAAAACTGAAAACTGTTTTTCTAATTTTAAAACGCTGTTTAAAAATATCAAATAAATTCTAAAAAATGTAAAACTTTGGGGAATGATTGTAGACATGATAATAAACATGCTACAATGACTAGTTTCGAAAAAGGACTTCCCAAATGAAAAATATCATCATTTTACAAAATAGTTCAAAACATAAAAATATGAGATACTTGAATTTTGATGTTTTGACATAAACCAACTTTTGAAACTTTGTGAAATATTTTTAGACTTAGTAAAACATGTATAAACTAATATTGAAGTCTACAAACTAAGTATACAATATTTTCACAAATACAATAGAAAATGAAACCTATGAGTATAAACTAAGTATACAATATTTTCACAAATACAATAGAAAATGAAACCTATGAGTATGTATATGAAAATATATTTGTTTATGTAGATAAACCAAATCACAATAATAAATATGAAACATGTAATTTCATATTTATAAACATGAAAACCAAAACTTGTGTTGTATATATATGTGATTACATATATATACAAGGAAACTAATAAAATGTGTGTGTATAGATAATTGAGCTTAGAGTACTTAACACACATAATATAAACCTATACTAAATTACCCAAGCTTGATCTTGATCTTCATTGAGCTCAACTTGGTACACGTTGCGGATGAAGCTAAACTTGGATCTTGAACTTGAATTGTACGATGCTTCACTCCACAATTCCGCCAACCTCCATTTGATATGATCGTTATGGCGCAATTCATCCATCCTCCAACTACGTTGTTTGTCTACAATACATAAGAATGTACAAACACTAGACAAACAATATTAGTAGTAAATTGTTTGTAAATCATCATCAAAAAAAGAGGGCCAACAATTAGTTGAACGTTAAAAATGCATTCCCTAATGACATTCTTGATGAGGACATTTATATGGAACGACCACCAAGTTTTGTTGCTCAAGGGGAGTGTGGCAATGTTTGCAAGTTAAAGAAATCTCTCTATGGTTTGAAGCAATCTCTGAGGGCTTGGTTCGGACATTTTGCCATAGTTGTCCAGATCTTTGGTTTTCATCGAGCTCAGAAAGACCACTAAGTTTTCTGGAGATTTCATGGTGAAAAGCGGATATTTTTTGTTACATATGTTGATGGCATTGTGATCACTGACGCCGATGCGCAGGGCATTAGTCATTTGAAGAAGTATCTACAATAACAATTTCAAACTAAGGACCTTGGATCCTTAATATATTTTAAGGGTATCGAGGTAGCTAGATTAAAGAAGGGGATTCCCTTATCTCAGAGAAAATTTATACTTGATATGTTGCTAAATACTGGGATGTCAGAGTGCAAGTGCATTGACTCACCTATGGACGATAAATCAAACTATTGTCGACTCAGGGGGAGTTACTAGAGGATACTAAAGAATACAGGTGTCATGTAGGTAAACTAAACTACCTAACAGTCACGAGACCGGATATTGCATTTTCTGTTAGTGTAGTCAGTCAGTTTCTCTCGGCACCTAGAAAACTTCATATAGAAGTTGTGAAGAGGTTTCTTAGGAATCTCAAGAAAACCCTGTTAGGTCTCATGTTATGAGCCTACATCTTCTAATCTTGTTTTGACGATTACAAACAATTCCTAATATTTTTTGTCTAGTGTTTGTGTTTCTTATTAGGTATTCTAGACAAACAACGATGTTGGAGGATATATGGAATCGAGCATTTACGATCACATCAAATGGAGGTTGGTAGAATAGTGGTTAAAGTAATTCAAGTTGAAGATCTAAGTTCAAGCTTCATCCGCAAGTTTACCAAGTCGAGCTTATTGAAGACCTTCATCAAGCTTGGGTAATTTAGTTTAGGTTTTATATTATGTGTGTTAGTGCTTTAAGCTCAATTATATACACGCATACACATTTTGATTTTTGTATATATATAGTTATATATATACATATATGTTTTGGTTTAGCTAGATAGATATGAAATAATATATATATTCATATATACTTTTATATGTTTCATATTCTATTGTATTTGGAAAAATATTGTGTTCTTGTTTTATTAGTTTATAGACTTTAATATCAGTTTATATCAATTCATTAAGTCTATAAAATTATTTTACAAAAGTTTTAATATTGTGTTTATGTCAAATGATAAAAACATGTATGTTTAGTTTTCATGTTTTTGGACATATTTGAAAAATGATGAGTTTTCACTATTGAGAAGTGCAATTCCAAAAATTCTTTTTGTAACATGTTCATTTACATGTTTACAATGATTTTCCAAAGTTTTATATTTTTTGGAATTTATTTACAATTTTATAAGGCACTTCAAAAATCAGTTTTACTATTCAAATCAGGCTGATACAGTGTTATCAGTCGACTGATGAATATATTCAGTCGACTGAAGAAAACACCTGGAATAACAAAAAGTTTCTGTTTTGTTTTGGTCGACTGACCAGTCGACTGATGAGGTCATCAGTTGACTGATAAGGTCCGTCAGTCAACTGATGAGCTGGAAAATGCCTCTAACGGTCAGCTCATCAGTCGACTGATGAAAGCCGTTAGTCGACTGATGAAAGCCGTCAGTCGACTGATGCTGTAACAGCTAGTTTTTTAGCCTTTTATAGATTTGGGTTTTTGGTCTTTTTGCCTTGTTTTCTCTTGGCTTTGGGGTTCCTATAAATACCCCCACATATCCTCAGTTTTATCAACTTAAGAGAATTGTTTAAAACAAGTTTAAGGGTGTTTAAGTTTTATTTAAGTTTGTTTAAGAGTTTGTTTGTGAAGAAACTTTCACAAGAGCTTGGGGAGATCATCTATTGATGTTTGAGCATTCAACTCTTCTCCTTCTCTCTCTTGTCATCTAGAAAAGTTTTCTAAACTCAATCTAGCTATTTTATATGTTTGATTTTTATTTCCATAAGCTAGAATCTATATTTATGTTTGATTTTTATTTCCATAAGCTAGAATCTATATTGAGTTTAGTTTGATTTTGTTTTATTAAATCTTATTGTTACACACATTGAGTTTAGTTTGATTTTGTTTTATTAAATCTTATTGTTACACACACCCACTTGAGCTTATAGTATTTTATACATAGTATAATTGGGGTTGTAATAGATTGTAACTTTGAGTTGTGCTTAATTGAGTTCTCACCTTGTTTAGAGAACAATCATTTGTTGAGTGCCTAAATTGTGAGGTTCACCTTGTAATACACTAGTACACGAAGAGGAGTGTGTGATGAGAGACTGGGTCGTCCCAAGAGGAGTAGGGTAGGTGGTAATGCCTAGAGAGAGGTTATAATTCCTAATACTTGAGGGAGACACGGGCTAGGGACCAACACTTGAGGTGGTAGTTAGTGTAGTTACATTGTGAGTGATTGTGAACGTTGATCGGTGAGCGTTAAAAACCGACATTATGAGGTGTAAACGTTGTTCTGGTAAGCGTAAAAAACCCGGTGTGATAGTGGAGATCTCCTCGAGGTGAGGAGCGGAGACGTAGGTCGTGGGGACCGAACTCCGTGAACATATCCTTTATTTGTGATTGCATTAGCACACTTATTTTTATGTTCATATCTTATATCGCCTTTGTATATTGCTTGTTGTTTATATTACCCACTATCTAGTTTAGATTATTTACCTTTGTGTTACTTGTATATCCTTGCGCATATATTTGTAATATATCATTCTTGCTAGGATATATTTGTTAATAAGTTTTAATTTGGCATAAATCGGATTAGATTAGCATAAACCCTATTCACCCCCCTCTAGGGTTCTTTCCTAGTGACATTAGGGTACTTTCAAACCCCAGAAAAAGGAGTACCTTATTCAGGTAGCGGTCACACGAGAGTTGTAGGATTCTCAGATGCAGATTGGCAACGGTCTCCTAAGGACGGACGATCAACTACTAGGTATTGTGTGTTTCTTGGAGGAAATCTAATATCATGTAAGAGTAAGAAACAGAGTGTAATCTCTTGATCTATAGCTGAGACTGAGTATCGAGCCATGTTGTATTTGACTTGCGAGCTGATTTAGGTTAGAGATATACTAACAGATATTGGTTATCCTCTGGAGTGTCCCATGAACTTGTATGGAGATAACAATGCCACCATTTACATAGCTGAGAACCTGGTGTTTCATGAGAGAACAAAACACATAGAGATTCATTGTCACTTGATTTGTGAGAATATAGAGAAGAGAATCGATAAAGCCAAGCAACTACCATCAGATTATTTGTAGATATTCTCACTAAACCTCTTGGGAGAACATGAGTGAATTTTATTTGTGACAAGCTAGACATGTACAATATGTATGCTCAGCTTGAGGGGGAGTGTTGAGAGTAGTGTTTACTATTGTTTAGTCCCACATCGGTTAGGGACAAACCTTTTTATTTCCTTGAACACTATAAATAACATCCTAGAGAGAGTAATAAACTCACTAGGGTTTTTCAAATTACATGGTATCAGAGTCACCCTCTTTTCTCTCTCTAAATTTCTAAATCCTAACCGCCACCTTCTGCCCCTCTTAAACCATAGTCATCATCCTCCATAACCAAACCCTACATGTCACTGTTCATCCGCCCAGATACTATTCATCAAGCACTATTCATCCATAGGTACTATTCATCCATCGTGAAAAAAAGTTAAGCTAATCATTTAGCTAATCAATTAGATATTCATAGATATTTAGCTAATCATTTAGCTTATCAACTAAATCTTCTTAGATCTTCAGCTAATCATTTAGCTCATCAACTAGATCTTTATAGATCTTTAGCTAATCATTTAGCTTTCAAACTAGATCTTTATAGATCTTCAACTAAATATTTAGCTCTATGTTACGATCAGCCGTTAACAATCTCTTTGAGATAAATAATAAGTCGTTCTTTATAGGATAATTTTACATATTGAACTAATTATAACTTGATAAGTTGTTGATGATTTGATTATTAGAAGTTAATTTGTTGTTGAGTGAGGTTGATAGTTTATTTTTGGGAGATTACTATTTGAAGTATCTTATTTGTTGTATTGATAGTGTCCTCCAGTAATTCTGTTGATGAGATAAAGACCCACACGGAGGTGCTCTCTAGCAGGATCACTGACCAAAAATTGAATAGGTGCAATTACCTACTTTGGAAACAATTGGTTTGAGTTTATATTTCAGGATGGGAAAAAGATCATCATCTTACGGATGACTCTCTCGTACCAGTTACTGCCTCCTAAAAATAGGATGGCACTAGTCTACTTCATCAACTTTAGAATATAGCATGAAACCACGGGTCCTTCAGCTAGCAATTTATTGTAATACAATGAAACAAGTGTGAAAGTTCTTGGAACAAATAGTAATGGCGGGGGCTCTGTTTTAATCTCGTCTTTCTTCTAAATTTTTTTAATTGAACTGATTAACTCAATTTTTCACTAATTGATCTACCAATCTCTTAGTTGAGGAAAAAAGAGATTGAAGAATAAAGGGGCACATCAACCTCTCATCCCTCCTCCATTTAAGAGTTTTTTTGTCCAAAAATTTCTAGGAGGTTAAAGGTGTAGGAAAAAGTGCATAAAATAATAGATCTATAGTTAAATATTCACCAAGGATAACAAAACACATAGCAAGAAAGACAAAGAGTAGTAGATTTACAAAGGACTAGCCTTGAAGAAATTATGTCCTACAAAGAGTAGTAAACTTACAGAGAACTAACCTTAAAGAAATTATGTCCTACCTACGATAGCACTCTAGCATGCCAACACAAGTGTGCATTTAATATCTTTGCTATACTATATATAATACATATGTTAATTTAAACCACTTAAAACACATTTATAATTAGTAAATGTGGGACTAATACTCACATATTATAATTAATTACATATTTTCCATCTATGGAATCTAACCATATAAATGGTATTCTTCCAAGGAATATTTTTTCACATAAATCCTCCAATATTCCATTTATACCAACAAAATATGAGGGTAGAATAAGAGTTTTCAAAGTATCAAAAAACCCCCCTTAAATTTAAGGGTTATCATAAAACCCCCTTCAACTTGAAGAATTTTTTCATAAAATTAAGTGCGATTGTTACAAGAGTGGGTAAAATTACAAATATTTTTTGCCAGTAAAAATTGTTATTCACGCTTTTAGAGGATTTTCAAAAATTGCTGAAAGTGGAAGGGAGTTTTTTTTGATAAACCCTAAATATAAGGGTGGGGTTTCTAGTATTTTGAAAGTTTTCAGGGGTTGGTTATATGACAACCATTCAAAGTTAAGGGGTGTTTTCTGAAATTTAGCCAAGATTCTTTTCATTTCCAAAGGGTACACCTAGGAGATAAACACAACCGCTAGCCATAAAATGACAGTCTTTCTTTAAGATCTTAGACTTGCTGAAAAATTCAGCAACTTTGCTGTACCAACCAATTGCGCTACTAAACATTTTTTATACCATGAGGTTACCAAATATTCTGAAGACAGAACAACATATCATAATCTGAGAAAATATAATAAACAAATGAGAGCCTAATTAATCAAGAAGCTCTATGCATGCATGCATGGAATCTTCACACATGCATGGATATCCGAATCTTATTTCCATTGAGAAATCTCGCCATATGTGTATTTTGATAGCAATAGATAACCAAACTCTCAACCACAATAATCCAAAAAAGAAAAGAAAAAAACTTCTCTCTTGAATCTTCTCACGACTACTTGTAAGTCTTTGTACAAGTCGTGGATAAACCCTTGTACGTACTATGAAGTACTTGCATCTAAAAGTTTATACGCATGATAATATAATTGTAGGAATGATTCCAATATTACAGTCTTAATTACTTATGTGCATTTGCTCAAACCACAACCATGTTGAGGGATATCCACGCAATTCTCTTGTTTTGGTAATTTTAACATATGTTGTTTTTTCTATGAACTTTTAACATATATTGTTAATATTGATAGAGTTTTCTATGAGAAATTTACGATAGTTTGCGTGGATTAATTGTTTCACCGACTTTTAAACTTTGATTTCTTAAAGTTTAAACTTTTATCATTTACACTGAAATATTACATTATTGTTCATAAATATGTTTTGGTTGCAATTTACAGGGATTTATTTTGCTATAGTTTAATATAAAACTAATATTATACGTGCTTGAAAAAATGAATTTATTTTTTATTTCCATTAATTACCTTAAGGTTATAAATAGCAAAAGAAGGAAGAAAGGAATTCAACATGATTCATTTTCCGTTTACGTATAAAAATCTGAATATTCTCATGTGTTTGCGTTTTATACGAAACTCTAAACGGTCAACGGTGATGTAATTGAAGGCATTGAAGTTAAAAAGTAGTGTTCAGACAAATATATTCTTAAGATAGAACAACTAATCATAATATGAGAAAATATAATAAACAAATGAGAGGTTTGTTACCCAAGAAGCTCTATGCATAGAATCTTCACACATGGATATCCGAATCTTATTTCTATTGAGAAATCTCACCATGTGTATTTTGATAGCAACAGATAACCAAAATATACTCAACCACAAGAATCCAAAAAAAAAATTCTCTCTTGTGAATCTTCGCCATGTAACTTTGAGAAATCTCACCATGTATCTTTGTACAAGATGCGGATAAACCTTTGTACGATCAAGTACTTGAATCTAAATGTTTATAGGGAGGCACTATAATCACACCCCAACCACACTCCTCTCTTGTTACAGTGCACTGGGGCCCACATGAGAATTTATTTAAAATTCTCATGTAGACCCCAGTGCACTGTAGCGAGAAAGGAGTGTAGTTGGAGGTGTGGTTAGGGGTGTGCCTCTAGCATTTTCCAAGTTTATATGCGAGATAATTGTAGGAATAATAATTCCAAAGCAAATCTTACTTATGAGCATTGCACAAACCATAACCTTGTTGAGGGATATTCATGCAACGTACGTTAATGTTGTTAAGAGTTTTCTTCGAGAAATTTATGATAGCCTTTAATGTCTTATAGTTTCACCGACTTTTAAACTTTGATTTCTTGAAGTTTAAATTTTCTCAAAAGGTGCCTCAAAATTTTTACCACTCACACTAATACCTTGGATAGCATGATTGTTCATAATTTTGTTTTGGTTGTACTTTACAGGTATTTATTTTGCTATAGTTAACGTCAGTCTGATGTTAAATGTGTTTGACAAAGTGAAGAAATGAATTTGTTATTTTATTTTTAATTGGCTTAAGGTTAAATCACAGAGGGAAGAAAGGGAATCGAGGAGATTTATTTTGGCCCCGTTTGGCAAAGGGTTAAGGAAGAGGAGTTAAAGATAATGATTAATGTATTTAGCCTATTCGATAATCTGAATGACTAAATTATTAACCCGTTAAATAAGTTTTAGTTTAGTCATTGTGATCAGTTTTAGTGTTTGGAAATAACAATGATTTTAACTATTTTTTTTTATAATTAGAAGGGTAACTCTTAATCCTTCTAAATAAGAGTATTAGTAAACCCCTCATTTTGAGGGGTTAACTCATTTTAATCCCTGTAGAGGTTAACTCATTTTGAAGGGTAACTCTTAATCCTTGTGATCAGCTTAACCTTTCTATATTTTTTATGCTTGACAAATTATGACAGGTTAAGAAAGGGTTAAGTCTCCTTAACCCCTCACTTAACCCTTTGTCAAACGGTACCAAGGTTTACGTAAAATAAATCTCAGTATTATCATGTGATATTGTATTTTATACAAAATTCTGAATATGACTAACAGAAGGCAATAAATTTAAAAGTAGCACAACCTTGGAATGTTATATGTTGTATATATGTATATATATATATATATAACGTTAAATGTATCAATGTACAATCAACCATTTTTATAATTTAATGAACTTTAATGAAATATATTGTCAAATATAAAATTCATAGTGGTTTAGCCAAGGATTTTTTTTTGAAATAGACTCATTTTATAATTTATTCTGAAAAATCAAACTACTTAGGTTTTATTCATAAAATTCGACTCAGTTTCAGCCATGTCAGCAGCACTGACTGAAACTGATTTGATTTGAAAAATCAATGTTTAATTTTTAATTAGTCAGGGTCGGCAATCCTGTATAATTAGAAGATCATTACAACAGATAAGTTTGGTGAACTCATTTATATTGAACATAGATCAAAATAGTCAGGATCGCCGAGCCTTTTTATTTTGAACTATATTCAAAATAGAAGAGGTTGGTGGCCCCCAATATGATGAACCATGTAACCCTTTGGCCTATGTTTTATGTATGGGTTTCCGAAACCCCACTTATATTTAAGAACTTAATTAGCTCTTCCCTAACTAGACGGAGTTGCCAACCTCGTCTTATGAGTAAACTTCATTTTTTGAACGAGGTTTTCATTAGTACCATATTTACTTTTATCAAAATTGATACTTACTATTTTTAATATTTTTTTGGATTAATACCACTTGTACTTGCTAACATCTATCACACATATTTGAGTTTTCAACATAAAAAACACGTGAACTGACAAAAATATCCTCACCCTGAGAACATGCAAAGCATGTGTGTCCAATTAATTATAAAAAACAAAGAATTTTTTCAATAGTAATCCCCCAAGTTTTTCATGTTTTGATAATAGAAACCAAAATCATCATATTTTGAAATTAGTCCCCCAAATCGATGTCTTCTTCAATCTACTGCCGCCATACTCACCGAAGAGGGTTATAAGGAGGCCAATTAATCTTTTGCTCATTGGCTAGAGTTTCGAGTGTTTTTTCTTGGATTGAAGAGGGGAGGAAGAGAGGATTGAGGGGAGGTGGGCGTTAGGGTTTGGGGGAGGATTGGAGGGTTTGTTTCTTGGATTGGAGGGAGGATGGAGGATTGAGAGAAGATGATGTTATGACTTGGGGATTGGAAATTTGGGTTTGGGGATTGGGCTAGGATGTGGGGATTGGGGTTAGGAGATTCATGGTTGTTTTTGAGAGAGAGAGAGAGAGGGAGAGAGAGAGAGAGAGAGAGAGAGAGAGAGAGAGAGAGAGAGAGAGAGAGAGAGAGATTTGAGGGATTAATTTCAAAAGATGAAAGAGTTAGATGACTAATATTGAAAAAACTATTAACTTTGTAATTAATTAGAGCACACGTACAAAGCACGTGCCCTTAGTTAGGAGGGTAAAATGATCGGTTCACGTGTTTTTTAAGCTAAAAACTCAAATATGCATGACATTGCAAAAATAGTAGTAAGTAAAGGTGGTATTGGCGAAAAAATATTAAAGGTGATAAGCAACAATTTTGATAAAAATAAAAATAAATTTTTATGTTAAAACCCTTTCTAAACTCGATCCAATTTCCGCCAAAGATGCTAACGGCCTTGATTTGATCGAAACTGGGTAGGTTTTTATAATTAAATTTTAGCGGGGTCAATTTTGGGGAATGAATTGTTTAATGGAGTCTATTTAAAAAAAATTATCCTTCTGTGGAATTTTACCATTTATTAAATTATTATTAATCACTAAAATATTTTCCTCAGATAAGACAAAAGACGCTTCGTTAAAGCAGTCACCGCTATATCGCTTCATCGCAACAGATAATTTCAACCATTTTCCCTTCGATTTCTCCCTCCGAAAACCCCGCCCCTTTTCCCTCTATTTCTCTCTCAGATCAAATCTCTGCCCTAATTCAGTTTTTTAAAACCCTTTTCAATCTCTCTCTCTCTCTCCCTCCTCTTTCTCTCTCTAGAAATCTCTGAGATCCACTGAGAAATGGCCATGGAGATCGAAGATCTATGCCATCACGTCTCAATCTCCTTCGCTCAAGATGTCGTCTCCGCCAAAAAACGACGCGTCCGAGCAGTTCCTACGGCCTTCATACCGCAACAACCTCAAACAATACGAAATTAGGGTTTCCGACGTTCCCTCCGGTTTCTAGGGTTTCGATAAAAGAGTAATTTCTTAAAATCTCACGACCTCCGACTTGATTGCTCCAGATATCGATAATTCGGCGGTTTCTTTAGGTTTCTTGTTGAATTTGTGAGAAAAGACGACGAATTTCACCAGGTGTGCTTACAAGCAGTTTCTTGGATTTCGCGTTGAGAAATGGCAGAGAAGTTTGGGTAATTGCTTAAGATCTTGGTAAATTCAGTAGTTTCTCTTGGTTTCTTTTGTTGACTTTGTGAAAAAAGACTTCAAATTTGAGTGTCCTGTAGGTTTCCGTCGACAAATTAGATTAAACTGAAGGCTTTACCATTTAAAGATCAGGGCTTTATTGGTGTCCATGGGAGGAAAGGAATTAGCAGTAGTTAATAACACGAGGCCGCTTAATCTGAGGGAAATTTCAGCAAGAGCAACCCTGAGGGAGATTCGGCTTCAGGGTCATGTATATGTCGAACTAAGACAAGTTGGGAAACGCAGCATCTTCTTCTGCACTCTTTGTCAGACTCAGTGTTTCAATGATTCCGTGTTGAATGATCATCTCAACGGTAATCTCCACTCCCGAAGATATGCTGCTGCCGAGGTTACTCTGTTTGGTCCCAACCCTTGGCCTTTTAGTGATGGCGTTCTCTTCTTTAGTACTTCAACTGATAATGATATCAATGGCCATGAAGCAACTTCAAACTTTACTGGTAAATCTAGTAGTGGCGGCGAAGTTGCAAATGGTTGTAAAAAGGATACTACTTGTGTTAGGGGTCATGATAAAGCTTCCAAACGTAATGGAAAGAATAGTTGTCGATTTATCCCCGGTGTCTTATTTAAGGCGGCAATTAGGAATATAAAGGCAAAGTTTCTTGGCTATGGTCATATTGGAGCTAAGGTTTGTGAAACAGCTGATGGTCACCGAGATATGACCAGAATTTGGTGTGCTTGGTTGGGACAAGATTCTTCGACTGACTGCCAAGGCTTGCTATCATCTCCCAAATGTGATTTTGCTATAATGAGTTTCTCATATACATATGATTTAGGTAGGAAGGTGGCTATTGATGAGGCACACGATTCATTTTCTCCTGGTTCTTTCTTTGAGATTGACGAACTTGGTCACCGCAGAAAGAAGAAAAGGAAATCCTTTTCAGATCCCGAGGATTCCTCAGATAGTAAGGCTGACCGGTTGAGCGGTTGTAGTGGAGATGCTTCGGGTCAACTTCATGCTTCAAGACTGATATCCAACAAGTTTACCAGGAAAGAATTAAGGAAGCAAAAGAGTCTCACTGCAGAAAGAACTTGTGATATTTGCGGCCAACTGATGCTCCTCGGGAAAGATGTTTCCACGTTGCTTAATTGCAAGACTGGTAAATTAGCTTGCAGCAGTAGAAATACAAATGGGGTTAGTGTTTGCATGTTTTACTCAATGCTGTTTTAACTGAAGAAGATGTTTTTTGTTGACCTCTCTTTTCAATGTGTAGGCTTTTCATTTATTTCATACCTCTTGCCTTATCCACTGGATCCTCCTTTGTGAATCTGCAATGTGGAGTGGTCAGTCAACAAATGGGAAGGCCACGACAAGAGGAAGAAAGAGTAAACAGGCGCAAAAGAATAGTATTGCTAAATTTTGCCCAGAATGTCAAGGCACAGGCATACATATCGAGGGAGATGAACTGGAAAAACCAAGATGTCCTCTTTCAGAGGTTGGTGGGCACAAGTTTTTTCTTCTAAAGTTATTTACCTATCAAGAGACTTTTCTACTATCTATTTATACTCACGGGTTAATGACAAACTATTCTTTTAGGTGTTCCTTCATAAACTGAAAGTCATCGAGGCAAATAAGGCATGGATGAAAAAACCTGAAGACCTCAAGAAATGCTCAACGGGCCTTCATTTTTCTTCAGACTCTGATAAGATTTATATTCAGGTGACGTAGTACCTTGACTGGCTTATTGAATAACTTCATGATATTGTTATATTATTTATTTTAACTCATATTACTTTGACCACAGGAAAAGGTGGTGCCGTTGAAGCTGTTGCATTTCTATCGAGCTGATGAATAGAAGTGGATGCAAATCATAAGTTTCCACAGGTTTCTGTGAAGACTGCAGGTCGATAATGTTATAAATGCTATGTAAATTTTCTTAAGTTGCTGAACACATCTTTATGATTAGCTATGTGGAGAGAATATGCTTACAGTAGTTTCAAGATTGTGTAAATGTCAATGTTGTACACATGTATGATATCTGATACTTGTTAGTTGTCCTCGAAATCTAAAAACTTCCATGCTTTGTCGAAAACTTAAGTCAAATTGTATATGACATGGTTTTAGTTCCCCAGAAAAGCTTTATGCAAGAACCTATCTTGTGAACCTGTTATGAATTGATATTTGGACTAAAAGATCGTCAAAGACTTGTTTTTTTTACTGGCAAATGATGAAGAAAACTTAAACTATCCATATTGGTATGCTTATTCTTTTATTATTTATTTTCTATTGTAGATAGGAAATTTCAGCATGTTGCTAACTTCTGTTCGTATTTGAAATTCATGTACCTATTATGTCTGCTGCAGCTTTGGTTATCTAGAATTTCCATTGGCTATGATGCACTGATTTTTCTGTATCGTATCTGAGTTTTCATTAATGAAGTAGCAATTAGATTGGCTATTTTATATTTATGTGGATAATTTCATATTTAAGTGTAGTCCCATATTGGAAGGTTAAAAAAGAACGGTAGACTTACATTCGAGTTGGAGGCTTGGAGCGGATAACTAATAGCTCAAGTCTTTGGGTGAATTAGGTTCCTAGACTCTAGTTAAGGCCCACAAACTCCGATTGGGCCAAAATTCTACCCATCAAGGAGGAACAATAGTTAGCAATAGATGGGATACTCTATGTAGTCGATCAATATGCATGCGCAGAAATACCTTTTGATGGTCTATTTTCTCTTTTAAATCTAGACCTTGTTAATTGCGGAAATGTCTTTATAAATCTTTTACTGATGCTATGTTGTCATGTGATTTCTGGCTTTACTGTTGAATATTTTACTGGTTGCATCTTTCTCCTTGGGTTTTTGAAAAGATGCCAACTTGGATTCAATTCTATTTTGTGTAAGTGCTGGAGAGCCTTACTGAAAATTTCATTCAATTTGAATAATTCATAGATAGTCCTCTACCCAGCTTGGACATAGGCCTCATATTGTGTGAGGGAATGTGAGAATGAAATGACAAGACAGGGTTTAGGCTTTTTGCCAAGCTGCAGAGAGCTTTAGTAGCAAAAGAAGCCAAAGGATTTTTTTTAAGGGAAGAAAAACTAGAAAGCAATAAAATTGGGAGGAAATCAGAATAATTAACATAGTAAAGAAGTAAAATGAGTGATTGGTGCAATTCTTATTGAGAATGATGCATATCAAGAAAAGAAAATGATATGTACAGTGTCAAGATCTTTTAATTCCTGAAGCGTGAGCTAAGGTGTCCCAGAAGCAGCATAGACTATATTGAAGGAGGGCTGAATCTGCTCCTCTGCACCAACAAGCTTCGATTTGATGAGGGTTTCATATGTTTTCTCTTGTTTTCGAGACTTCGAAAGTCGCTTCAGGCGTGGATCTGTTGGCATTAAACAGGATGACATGGTTCCAGTATGCTAACAGATGCTTGATGTTCAATGTTTTTAAACTTCAAAGTTGCAGGCAGTTCTGTCTTCCAGTAACCAGGGCTGATTTCTCCCCTCTTCTGCACTATTTGGCAGGACAAAGGTAACTAAATAAGTTATTTATCTATTCTACGATGTTATGAGTCAGTATTTTATTTCATTTTATTTGTCTGTTATGTTGGGCGACTTTTGCACCTGAAGGGTTGATTATGATAATTTGTTATGGAATTTTCTTCTGATTAATTATTTTGTCCAACAATTCTCCAAGCATTTTTATGTCAGTCTGGGTGTTATTTCCTTCTTAGGGTGTGTCTGAGAACTTCAAAATTGAACTAGGCTTTAGACAAGTTGATTTTTAACTAGGCCAAAGTTGAACCACGTAGGGGCTGGTTTACAAAAGAACTAGTTTAGGGTCAAGATTTTGAACTAGAAAGAACTAGTTCAATTTGGGCCTAATTTTTGCCAAACTGAAAACAAGGTTTTGGATCAATGTTGTACCACTTAAAAACAAGTTTTGTGGAGTTGCCAATTGCCAAACATGCCCCTAGTGTTGTTGAATCTAGCTTATGCTTTAGTGTTTCTTCATACCTGTTATATGCAGTAATATTTTTGATATTCTTGCTAATAGAACCCCTTGCAAAAACTTTAGCAATAATATTTTCGTCTCACCGAATTGTACATCTTTCATCACGACTATATTTCCTTTGATACTGATTATCTTGCTTCCCTTTACCCCTTTGGCTTGGACTTTTGATGTCTTAATTAATTGTATTGGATACCGTAACCATCATTCGACTTCCCAACTACTGGCCTTTGACATTTTGAACTATTCTTCCCTGAAATATTTTAGCGGGGTACTTGAGTTGGTACTCCATTTTCTGGGAGATGCTCAATTTGATCCCACACAATGTTATTATGGGTGTTTCTTTTAGCCACCATTTTGCAATTTTTAGCGTCTTGCTCCTTAAGAGAAGAAGTCCTGTACACTTAAATTCCATCCAGTTTGCTAATGATCTCATTTTGCATCTCCTAGCTGCTAACTTATGGTGCATAATAAGGGCTACCTGTACCTGAGGCGCTAGTTATCTAATCGTTGAAGCTATTGAGGTGCCCTTATTTTCAATTGTATGTCTAAAACATATTGGTTATTTTCCACTTTAAGCTTGAGTCATGTTATTTTCCCCTACAAATTTACGCATCTTGTCACCCTAGCTGTGGAGCCCTGAAACTTACATGCTTTCTAACTGTATCACTATGTTAATTGATGACCAGTCAATCAAATTGCATAATTGTTTGTATAATTCATTCATTTTCCGAGTAGTTAAATAAAATCCATGGAAACCTGTCAGTTATGCTCTGAATCCCTGAAATCGGATGTTTAATGTGTAGGGACAATTTCGATTCATTTCCTGAAACCTCATCAATTTCTTGTGACAGTATTAGCATAATATTTTTCGATCGGGTAGGAAATTGTTGGTAGCCAAGAGACCTACTTATGATTTCTGTCGAAACTTCAGCGGGAAGCATGAATATGGGCACGGAATACGAACATGACATGGACTCAACAAAACAATGGGTTCCTTAAAAAATCATAACACAATATAACATGCCAGCATTACAACATATTTGTATGTGTACAAGGGGAGGGGACATAAATGCACATAAAATTTGTCCAAGATGTAAAAACAGTGCACATACATAAATGCACATATATTTGTTGCTCATTCATCAACATTTATGCACCTAAAGAAAACTGGAACAAGTTATCAACCACAAGATTGTTATCATTCTTTAGTCTTCTTCATTTGTTTCCTTTCGCTACTTCTTCGCTCGCTTTCGCACGCATATTCAGTGTGATGCTCATTCACATTTCATGTTTAACAAGACAAAAGAAAAGGGCAAATGGTGAATAATATTCCATCACAATGATGTTCCTCTGTGGTGGTATGAAATAGATACAAGTACGAAGAAAGTTGCTATGATTACAGATTCACCGTAAGTTGCAGCATCTCTTTCACAATGCACGTATTTTTCTCCCTCCTCTTTTCTCTCTACAAACCAACTACAACTACATATTTTCCTGAACCAACAGATTGGAATCTTGCAGGCATGAACTAGTTCGAGGAGAGAACACGAAGAAGCTAGGAGAAACAGGCATCGTAGTAGAATTTTGCCCAAGAGTAAGAAGCAAAGGATCTCTATTACCACCATCTCCAATTACTTCTCCACGTGAACCGGATGACGAATTATTACCTGTCAATCTTTGCACCAAACTCATGAAATCTTGAGGCTTAGCGTGGATAATTCTTGGTGAACGAACATGCACAATCACCGGAGGCTCGCGACTAGTGTCTTGCTTCTTGTTTATTTGATGAGAATTCCTGGCTATATCAACTGATGGAGGCCTTGGACGTTGGAGCTGAACTCTGCTAGATGAAGGCATGGTTTTGTTAGTGGTTGATATAATGAAGTACCATTGCGTTGCCATTTATATAGCTGATAGAGTTGAAAGAGTTCATGTAGGAAAAGGTCTATGGCTGAAAGGGGAGACTTCGGAGTTCATATGATGGGTTTTTATGATTAAATTTTTCATGTGAAGTCTAGGTCAAAGCTTTCAAGTTCAACTAACACCGGTTCATGAAATAGAAAAATTAAGTGTTAGTTCGAGGGCAAAATGTCAGATGTAGATATTAAAAGGTTAGAGAAATGGTTACATGATGCACGATGCTTGCTCAATGCGCAGACCGGCTGTCACGGTTAAAATCGTGGCCGCCTTTGTCGGCTTTAAAGAAATACAAACGAGGCTTTTTATGGCCTTTGATGTGAGCAGAATCTCACGGAAGTAAGTGTGACCGAGTCCTGCCATTTTTCATTTTTATATCTGGCAATTTACATCCTCGGGAAATTAAAATAGTTTTAAAAAAAATGGTGACGCTTGTTGTAACTAAACTTGTGGTTATATGGTAGTTGAACACATTTTATGAGATTATTCTAGAGATCTAAAGCATTTTGTCTGATACATTTGAGCAGTATTTGTTGACCTTTAACTAGGGGTGGTAAACGATCGAATCGAATCGAATACTAAGATGTTCGTATTCGTATTTGTTTAAAATTATCGAATTCGAATGTGGACTCTAAAATTCATATATCTAGTTTTTCGAATTCGAACTCGAATACTTGGTATTTGATAAATATTCATGAATATTCACGAATACTTATCGAATATCAAAGTATATTTATTCCGCTAAAGAATTTGATTTTCAAATAGTATTTAAATTCATAAATAAAATTTATTCCTTCATAATATATGATGTATATATATTTAAATCAAAATTTTAATTAGAAAACAGATTTAAGATTATTTAAGTCTTAAAATCAGGATATAAAGCTCAAGTAGAAATGATATGTAGGTTAAAAATATGACATCATATGTGCAATAATACAACTATACAAGTAATATGATGTGATCAAATTTTAAACGAATATTTAATAGACAAACGAATCGAATATACATCTGGTTAAATTCTATTCGTTAGTAAACTCGAATACTAAAAAATATTTGTTTAGTGGTAAATGAACTACCGAATCGAATATGACCGAATACTTTTTCGAACAATTATCGAACTATTTGTTAATTATTTGGTTCATTTCCACCCCTACCTTTAACCTTTCGAATGCCATCTCGCTATTGGTAATATATGATTTTCTTGTGCATTTCAGGTTGTTTGAAATTTAGTCAAAACCTTGAGAAAAGAAATTCAGATATTTTGAATGGCCATCATCCTGTTTTAAGAGTTGCCGTACAAAAATGGATGCTAATAAGGATCAAAAACACGATATGATATTACCGCGATAAGATATTCTTTCTCATATTTACTATCATTGATTCTTTTTATTAGCTAAATTACACTTAATTGTCCTATAGTTTCACCAACCTTACATTTAAGTGACCTCTACTTTGAAACCGAGTAAAAATAAATACCCCATAATATTTAAACATTGCAGATAGATGGCCAAAGTTAAAAAGAACATAGTTCATTTACTTACTCAAGAATACCACATAACATAGGGTACTAAAGTGTAACTTTTAGAAACTTTAGGGCATTTAAATGAGACCATTTCGAACTGCAGGTATTTATGTGCAACATTTGGTAAACAAGAGTGCACCAAAATATAATATTTTAAAAATTTGAGATATTTATCTGTAATAGTTAAATGCTTTGGAGGAATTTATTCGACTGATTTGAAAATAGAGGTAAGATTCGTAAAGCTACAGGGCTTCTAAGTGCGATTTATCCGGGTTTGGGTTTACTTGCAACCTACCCAATTCACATACCACCATCCCACTCACCACTCACGTGACCTCCCGGGATCCGGACACCGCTCCCTGCACCGTTCAGACAGCCTCCAACTCAATTTACGTTATTCACACTCCCGGCGGTGACCACACCCCCTCTCCTCCCCAACCAAAAAATCCCCATTTTTGAGCTTTCCCTCCCGAAATCCCTCGCTCCCCAAAAATAGAAAACCCTAAATGGTCTCCTCATCTTTTCCCGCGGGATCCAAAGTCGAGGTCCGATCCAACGAGGACGGATTCAGAGGCGCCTGGTTCGAGGCCGAGGTCATCAAACCCCTCCCCAAATACCGCCGTACACCGTCTCCTACGACGCCCTCGCTCCGACGATGTCGCGGGAAACCCCCTCGTGGACACCGTTTACTGCACTTCGTCCGGCCTCGCCCCGCCGCCTCGGCCGGCGCGGCGGGGTTCGAGGCCACCAGCTCGTCGAGGCGTTTCACAACGATGGGTGGTGGAGGGGGGTTGTGAGCGAAGTGGTGAAGGGGAAGCGAGGGGTGTTTAGGGTTTCCTTCCCGAGCTCGAGGGAGGAGTTTGAGTTTAAGGGGAAGGAGTTGAGGGAGCTGCGGGAGTGGGTTAAGGGGAATTGGGTTGCCGTCAAAGATCAGGAAGTAAGTGAACTTTGTCGATTTTAGTCGCTGATTTTGAATATCGAGATATATTGGTGTTGTTTCTAATTTGGATGTTGTGTGTGTTGCAAATTTGCGAGAAAGATATCGATTCGCGCAAACGGTAGAAGGAACTAAATTTGGATATGTTTTGTTGCTTAGGTTAGTTTACAAGAGAGTACCCGTTTGTATGTTTTTAGGGATGGGTTTTATGATTTTACATACGGAATACTTAAAGAGTATACAATTATAACCATCAACCTTCAACACAGCTTCGAAGTTTTGGTCTAGTGGAAGGACCTTTTAACATGGTATTATGATTTGATCATATTGAATTCACCAGAGTATAAAATATAGCTCTTAAATCCCACCACAACTTTGGAGGTTTGGTCTAGCGCAAGGGACCTTTTAACATGGTAATAGAGCAACCCCGGTTCAAATCTCAGTGGCTAGGTATTTAAAGTAGATTCAAAAACATTATAGTAGATTCAGAAACAGAAAGTAGATTTAGAAACAGAAGAGACTGTAGCATCAACATGAGTCCAGATTTTAGGCCATAAAAGGTGCTGAACTTCTCCCGCGGGGCGGGGGGGGGTTAAGTGTAAAATTGCAAACATCAACCTTCACCACAACTTCATATTTTCGGTCTAGTAGGAAGGGACTTTTAACATGAATTAACAAAGATTTTTTAAGTGGTCTCCCAAATCTTATGTATTTGAAATAAGTCCCCTCAATCTTTGATATCATGGAAAATATGTGTCTTCATTAACCAATGGCGTTATCTTATTCCGTTATGCATTATCTGTATTTTCGGTCCTTCCCCGCCGTCTTGCCCCCCCCACCACCACCACCCACCACCCACCCAAAAAAATAAAAAATAAAAAACCCACGCACACACATTACTCCTCTCCAATCACACCACAAATGTAGTATCTTCGTTAATCAATGCAGCTGCTAACATTGATGCTAATCTTATGGGGGACAATTATAATGTCCTCTTCTTCAACTCCTCCAACCTTCAAATAAATAATCCATAAAGATGATCAACTCATTCTGTATTAGGGCTTCCATTTTGTCTCCAACACCATCATCGAGCACCAGAACTTCACCTCCAAATCCACTCTCTTCTACACTAAACCGATGCTCCATGAGCACTAAAGAGAGAGTGACAAATATAACTTATTAGAGTAGAGGAGAGAATAATGAAGAGAGGGAGGGAGGGAGTGGTTTTAAACCATAAAACCCAAACAACTAATTCCCTCTATAACATGTTCTTAACTAATGTGGGTTAAGAAACTAAATCGGTATTAATCATACCTGAGTTAATTCCCAATGGAAAACAGTAACACACTCATTTGAGATAACTAATGATTTTCAGGGGACCTATTTCATATATCAAGATTTGGGGGACTTATTTCAAAATACGTGAAATTTGGGGACCAATATCTCAAAAACGTGGCAACAAAGTGGTTGAAGAAACTAAACTTTAAAGTATTTCATGTTGGGGAATAATGTTACCTTCTGCCTTTTCATCAAATTAAAAATTTAACATATCAAGTTGTCGACTTTCTTATTGATATATTCTTTCTCTCTCAGCGTAGAGCTTGTAAACTTCCTTGTGCCTTTTTTGCTTGAACTAAGTCATTCTCATTGAGAAATCATCATCAGACTTTGATCTGACTACTTCCATGTGCTTGGCTTAAAAATATTTCTTTT
The DNA here is from genome assembly GCF_001876935.1 of Asparagus officinalis. NCBI lineage: Eukaryota > Viridiplantae > Streptophyta > Magnoliopsida > Asparagales > Asparagaceae > Asparagus > Asparagus officinalis. Next base: position 67,606,515 of record NC_033803.1, on the reverse strand, counting down.
TCTTAAATTTTTCCTGTAGGTAGAAGAAAAGAATGTTATGTTTGATGTGGGAAGTCGGATAGAAGTAAGCAGGGACAAAGAGAACTATGGAGCGTCTTGGTATGTTGGGACTGTCTTGAAAGTGATAGGGGCAGGCTTTTTCTTGGTGGAATACGAGAATCTAAGAATAGATAGTAGTGGCAGTAATGGAATGCCCCTAAAGGAGATTGTTGATCTGCAGTATATAAGGCCCTCCCCTCCCCCTCAAACAGTGTTTGATAATTTTGTCGATATCTTGGAAGAAGTCGAAGCATTTCGTAAGGGTGGATGGGTAGCTGGAGTGGTCTCAAAGCTTCTGTGTGGGTCGAGATACGTTTTTAAACCCAAGCACTGGGAGGAGGAGATTGAGCTTGACTGGACTGCAATAAGGCCTCACTTTGATTGGACAAACGGTCGCTGGGTTCGCATTTCTCGGGTATCACATAAATTGGACTAGCTCTTTTTCTTCCCCTTCTGTTTTTTGCATCTTGAGTATTTAGGGGATCTTTGTAAGATGAGATAGGAGTTGTTTCTGATTTCATGTATAAGTCTGAAGAAGTTACTGCAGCCGTGCATTCTTTTTCTGGTTCGTTAGAATTACTACTACTACTATTACATGCGTTCATCAAAATGTGATTATTAAAATGGATATAATCAATGCTCATCAATTGTGCTGTTTCAAACTCATAGACTGGACACTTTATTTTCTTACAATCAAAATGTTCAAGTGCACACTCACAGGCATAGTATGTAGATTATATGTAGATTGTGTGCATCTTATCTTAGGTAATCTTTATTTTACTCATAACCGGTCCTTGGTTTCCTTGTTGGTTCTATATTGCAGGAGAAGAGTAGCAAACGACCATCTTCAGGGGAAACAAGAACATATAATCTCCATGAAACAAGAACATATAGTCGAAGACAGAAATCCCGTTTTGTCGAACTATCCAATTTACCAATTTCAATGCCAACTTTTAGTGATAATGGTGGCGAAGTTGCTGGGAGATCTGCTGTTTTGGATTTGAAGGCCAAGAAGCCTGGAGAGCCCACAGCTGAAGGTGGAATCGAGACATCTCAAACTTTCAAGAAGTTGAGGAAAGGACCAGAGGAACACCTGAAGGCAAAGAAGTCTAAGGAGCCTACAGTTGAAGGTGGTATTGAGACATCTCAAACTTGCAAGAAGGTGAAGGAAGGAATAATGCCAGAAGAGCACCTGAAGGTGATAGATGAAACCAAGTCAGTTGCTCATAGATGCATAGAAAGATCTCGCACCCGGAAACATTCTACTCTTTCTATTGCGATGCTTTCCCGCATTAATAGGTATAAAACTACCGAGAGAATTGCTGCCATGCATTTGAAGGATAAAAAGATCAAGGGGTCCAGCTTTAAAGAAAGAATTAAGTCTTCTCAGCCTTGCAATAACCCAAAGAAAGGAAAATCATCGGAAGAACGGATGCGATCGGTTGATAGCATATTGAAGAATTGTTGTACTAAAACCAAAAGAGTGGTAGGAAAAAGATCCTCTGCTGGGCCTACTCCAGGAGATACTGAGATACCATCTCACTGGAAAATTGGAAAAAAATCGATGGAACTGATTCATGAGCAAGACATATCCAAAATGAGTGGTGATGAATCAGCAAACAATGTTGAAGGCTCATCTAATTGCTTCGGTTATGCGTCAAAGCATAAGTCATGGGAAGCTAATTTTGGCTGTTCTCTAATTGCAGGCTGGGGAAGCCATAAAGCCAGGCATGTTAAGACAAAGAATACAAAGATGGAGAGAAATACGAAGATGAAGAGAGACGAGCTTGTGTTACAGTCTGCAGATTGCAAAAGAAAAACTCCTGATGTTATTGTAAGTCATTACCACTTATCACCATTTTTTGATGATTAAATGTATATTCTTCTTTTTTTGCCCCCTTGTTTAGAACCAAGTGAGTTTATATGGTTACCATGACATAAATCGTTTCTTCTTCTTTCTTCCTTTCTCTTAGGATGTGGAGCAGCAAGACAAGATGAAGAAACGTAGGGTAGGCAGACCTCCAAAGAAAAAGATTACTAGCAAGAAAGGTAAGTGCTATAAGAGAGCTGACCTCCAAAGAAAAAGATCCCATATACAAATAGTGTTGTAATTTCAGATCTAGTGCACAGCTTGGTTGATAAAAACTTGTTATGTAACTTGTTAATTGTTATTTTGCGTTATGCGACCTAACAAACCTTAAACGTTGCATAAGCTTTTGAAATAGTCAAGTTACGACATAGCTCTACATTATTATATTAAAGTATGTACTTTCAATGTAATATATACTTTCAATGTAGTGTATGCTATTTCAATATAACATGCATTTCAGTATACGTTACATTGTTCTGATACAATTTATTGTAGAGGCCTAACTGCGTAAGAGTAGCTTTTTAAAAATGTTTTGTTTAAAACTTGAACTGCTACTTTCCAATTGGTTGTTAAGCATCTATAACTTATTGTGGTCGAAAAATTGACATTGTATATTTGATAATTGTTATATTTGAAAATTGTGATGATTATATTTATTAAAATCGTTATGAATATTTATATTTGGTAATTATTTAAATAAATAATAAGACATGTAACCTATGTTATGTATTACTTGTTTTTTGTTTTATATTATTGTGAAGTGAGTGTCACATTATGCGTTATTGTTACTTTAAACATGACCGCCAATTCTTATAGATGAAACCTATTTCTGAAAAGTTTAGGAATGGGATCCACACAACCAGAAGAAGGGGAAGAGATAGTGGGACGTGAAGATAGGAGGGAGTTTGTTGAACTATCCAAGAATTGCCCGCTGAGTGCCAATAGGGAGGGTATGTCTGCATTATACAGAGCTTGTTAATCTTCGAGAATACAAGTAATTGTTCTGATGCCCTTATTTCTGTGCAGGGAAAAAATCTGCTAATGATACAAATATTTGTTTGTACAACATGCAAGAAGACATCATGGAACACTCTCCTGAGTCACACCAACTAGATTCTTCCAATGTAGTTGCCAATTTGCTCAAGGACTCAACTACCCAGGATTTGTCAAAATTGAAATCTTTCAACAGTAGAATTGCTGAATGTGATGCTGAAGAACCAAGGCAAGCTTTTCCTTTTGATGAAGATGATGTTCACAATCATGATGATCTTATTCCGAATGGATCAAAGGAAGCAGTGGAGATGGAGAGATCGCTGGCTGATCATACACCCGATGGACTATCACTTCTCAAGGAGTATAATGCTTGCGATCAAACATCAAATGCTTGCGATCAAACATCAAATGCTTGCGATCAAACATCATTGTCTGAAAAGGTGTCTGGTGAGATGGATGTTAGAACACCCGCTGACCACAGCCCTAATGCTTCATCACTTTCTAGAGAAGAGCATGTTCCTGATCACGGTGACTTCACTTCTAGTGAGTCTTTGATGGAGAAGATTGTTATTGAGATGGAGAAGACTTCAAATGATCCTGCACATCTGAGGGAAGATATTCATTTTCATGATCATCTAACTTCAAGTGGATTGCCCTCAGAAAAAGCTATAACTGAGGCAGAGGGGAGACTTGATGTTTATCCCATATGTAGTATGTCACCGCATAGCTCAGTGGCATTGCCTTTTGTGAAGGAGTCTGCAATGTGGGAAACTGTCGAGTCAATGGAAGTATTTCACACAACTCCACAACAGCCACATTTTCATCCTTTGAAGCAGTATGAGGTAGAGTATCGCGAGGGAATGGCTATTGGTTTGATGGTGACCTTTGCCAATTTAGTTTCTAGTATTCAGAAGCTGCGGATTACCGATTCTGAAGATATTTTTGAAGAAAAATTGAAGGTCCTTATTTCCTTGGAGTCACATGGATTCAATATTCAGTTTGCACGATCTTGCCTTGAGAAGTTACTACAGATACGAAGTAATGTTAGTCATTCTCAGGGCAAAAAAGTGTCTTTGAAAGAGAAAATACTAGAGGCAGAGGATGAGAAAGATCAACTTGAAGAATTTATTGCTGCACATGATAAAATCATATTGGACTTGGAAGAAAATCTCTATCGCTACAAAGAGAGAAGGTCGTCAATGATTTCAGGGAGGAACAAAAAGGATTCTGAGATTGTTCAGTTAAAAATGAATCTGCAAGCAACTGAAGAAGCCTTTTCTTCTGCAGAAGAGAACTTTAATGCTGTTGCGCGATCCATGGTAAATGTAACATGATCTTATTCAAACAGGTGACTTCACTTCAATTTTGTGGAAATATAGTATATGTTATCATCAAGTCATTAATTTTTAGGGCACAGTTTTCTGAGAAATACTGCATTATTTGTTCCTTGATCTGGTCTTCCATGCCTGCATTACCATAGTGATTGAATTCTGATCATGTTGATATTTATGCATTAGTCATGAAATATTCCTATTATTTTCAGTATTTTCCTTTTAGGAAAATGACTGAAGGAGTTGGGATAATTATGTGAATGTTTCACATACCTCTTGTTATGCATAAGAAAGGTACCATCACTATTCTGATAATCTTATGACATATAGTAAAATATTTATGACCATCTTCAATCTTTTAATTGCTGAAGGTTAGTAAGAAATAATACACTAAAGAAATAATTATTTGGAGTTTTAATAGAGGGTTAAACATGCACCATCTGGTGCATATTAAGATGGGAGTGGTAAATGAATTTGTTGATTAAATTTTATCCACAGTAAGAGGTTCTCCAAATTGGAAGATCTTGAATTATAATTTCAAGATTGATAACCAGACTTCCATACGTTAGGAATATTTAGTGGGAAAGTAATGTGTGAGGTTTATCCGAAAGTTTAAAACCTCTTAATGTTGGATGGAAGTTACCAACTTGGTGAAGCTTTGACAGGTAATGCTAGTGTTGATATGTGGATATGTTGATAATATGATCTTTATTTCTTGGAACATTTTTTTCTTGCTTTTGAGATTTTCTGAAACTTGAACTTATAACTTCATGATATGTTCTCTATTTTCTTTTTCTTTTTTGTTAAAATAGAGATTTTTGCTATATGGAGTAATTCTTTTTTATTATACTGTTTCCTGACAGTAGATTGATCGTCGTGTATTGATAAAGTCTATTTGTTTGAGAAATGATTTGTCTTCATTAAAACTCAAATGCACCATTGATATTAAAATTTCAAGTTCCTTTTTGCTTGTTATTGTTGAGGTGTCTGCTTAGACTCTGCATCTTTGCTCATATTCTATCAGGATTCTGGATTTCTCTATTATTCAATAACAGAGGAAAAGGGGAAAAAAAGGCTTTTCCCTATTTGTTCTATGTCAATTCAAATATCCACTATATGTTTATGTACTTACATATGAATATCATTGGTAAGCATCTGAGTGTATTGAATATTATGCATGTTCAGCAATAATTGATGTGTATTTTTTATACCTGGTGTGGTTCAAGTATTGGCCTTCATGATTTAGCATGTTTTGAACAGTTCTTTAACCTATGTCTACAGATGAAGGAGTATTAGGTATATTTAATCAAAATGTAAGATTTCACGTACATAAAATGAATATTTCTCTCATAATATAAGTTGTAAGAAGTATGTAATCTGGTTCACTCCCTGGGTATTGCTTTGGTTATAGGCATCTAGTATGAGGTTAAGTATCGGAAGGAATGGCTATTGGTTTGGTGCTGACCTTTGCCAATTTAGTTGCCAGTATTTAAAAACTGCGGATTACCGATTGTGAAGATACTTTTGAAGGAAACTTAATGAAAAAGAGCAACTTGTAAATATTATTGCTGCGCATGATAAGATTATATTGGAATTAGAATGAAATCTTTGTCGCTACAAAAGGAGGAGCCGAGGAGGTCATCAGTGATTTTGGTAAAAAACAAAAAAGTATTCGGAAATCGCTCAGTTAAAAATGAATCTTCAACCAACTAAAGAAGCCTTTTCTTCTGCAGAAGAGAACTTTAATACTGTTGTAGGCTCTATGGTAAATGTAACATGATCTGTTCTAACAGGTGAGTGACTGTACTTCAATTTTGTGCAAACAAAGGGTCATAATTTTAGTTTACTATTTATTGAGAATTTACTGCGTCCTTTGTTCCTTGATCTGGTCTTGCACGACTGCAAAACCACAGTAATCTATATTTTGATTATATTGACATTTATACATTATTTTGTCGCGAAATATTCCTATTATTTTGCACTATTTGCCTTTTTAGGAGAATGACTGAAGGAGTTGGGATAATTATGTGAATGTATTACTTCACATACTTGTTCCTACGCATAAGAAAGGTACCATCACTATTCTGATAAATCTTGTGATATAGTAGAAGGTTTATTTCCATTTTCAATCTTTTAATTGCTGAAGATTCTATGAAGTAATATGCTAAAGAAGTGTTCAGAGTTTTTAGTACACGGGATGGCATTTGTTAGGTATCATACACACACTTGCAATTGCAGGGACATTTTTACATGATGGCAACATATACATCCGAAGAAAAAGGATAAACCGATGTATATATTTGTGGACCAGATTAGTCCACATCACTACCAAACCCATTTAGAAACTTCGCACTAAGTTTCTCCATTTTTCTCATATATATATATATATATATATATATATATATATGAGAAAAATGGGTATACTTGGTACCAAGCACAAATTTTGTGCTTGGTAGTGATGTGTCTCATTCTGTATATATATATATGTGTGTGTGTGTGTGTGTGTGTGTGTGTGTGAGTGTGTGTGTGATTAATGAGTATCCTTGTCATAGGAGGAAATTTCCCTCTTTGTCGCCTATGTGACACAATCCCCACCATCCTCATAAAGTAGGCACAAATCCCTACCAACTCACACACTCTCTCCTACTTTATGAGGATTGTGGAGATTGTGCCACATAGGCGTCAATGAGGAAATCCCCTCCAATGACAAGGATACCCATATATATATATATATACTAGTTGGATTACACGTGCAATGCACGTGGTAAAAAATTTATATTTATTTTTATTTGTTATTTTTTGTAGGGATTGATTTGATACAAATTTATTGAATTTAAACCATGTAGCAAACATATAGATAGATGATAAAAATTCACAGTGTTTGATTAATGAAATTACATTTATGGATCAATTGGACGATAAAAATGAATACTTAATATTAGTATAGTGCACGTGTTTTGCACGTGGATATAATTGTCGAATATTCCGAAATCTTTTTGTGGATAGAAAAGTGATAAATTAACCAGCCTGATGGAATAGATAGAAAGGGTAAAGCAAAGCATTAGAAAGAGGTAAGAATGTTTTTTATTAGAACTAATATTAAGTATTCATTGTAACGATTATTAACATCCACATGTTGATATTATGTATTTGTTAGCAACCTCATTATGTTAGGTTGGTCGGATCTAATTTTATTTGCTGAAATTTGAAGAAAATAAAGAATTTATTTTCTAATTTCAATCAGAATGAATAGAAAATATTCAAGTAGTTAAAATGAATAAGTAATATCATGAAAGTAGAAAATAGAGAAAACATTAAAAATAGAAACATATAGAAACTAAAAATAAAATTTCAATGATTTTTTTCCCAAAGAACCAAGTAATTGGTAGAATTAAGCAAATTTGGGTAGTGGAATGCACATTACAAGATAAGAGCAATCTTAATTGTTACACATCTAAGAATAGACAAAAAGTAGGGTAAATTTCAGAAAATCCCCTAACAATTTTAGGTGCTTCGCATAATACCCTCACTATTTTGTTTTTCCACTTAACCCCTAAAACTCCAAATTGTCATCTCCATATTTTGTTGAGTAGGAGTCAACAATGGTCCTAAATCAATGATTCGAAACTTCCTTTCTTTAATCTTGATTCACATGGAAATTCAAAAATTATAATAATACTGATGAAATTGGGTAGATCCGACTTCCTACGAGCATGGGTATTGCCTAACCGGATTTCTTAGTTTAGATATTGTAGGGAAGGCCCGATAAAAATGCATGACATGACCACATAATCCCTATACTTTAACTTTTTCCACTTAAGACCCCAAACTCCAAAGTGTCTTAAATAACCCTTTAACCTTCTAATGTTTCCCTAAAAACCTTTTTAGGATTATTTGAAACACTTTAGGAATCTTAGGAGTCAAGTGGAATAATTTAAAAAATATTGGGGGTTTATATGATACGCTTAAAATTTTTAGGGTTAGGTGGAAAAAGTTATAGTGGGGATGTTGGAGAAATAGAATATTAGGGGTATTGATAGAAAAACACCCTAATAGTAAACTACAAATCCTAGGACTCATGTGAATGACATTTTTGTAATTATCCTAAAGCATGTACGATCTAGATTTACCCGTGTAGGACTTTGTTTTGGTAGGAATACTATTCCTTATAGTGTATTCTTAGAGGCTTTGCTGAGTTTGCTCCATATAAAAAGGATCCTATACGCCTTTAAAAGCAGATAAGAAGTGAATATGGTTTCGGTCCATATGAAAAGGATCTTATACACATTAAGAAACAGATTAAAATAAATTTTGTCATAGTTCTAATCCATATATAAAACGGATTGATGAGCTGTACAAAAATGTTTAAGGTTTAAACTTATAATCAAGAATTTTTGTGTAATAGAAGGGTATAATTTAATTAAAAGAGTAGTTTTTTTCCCTCTTCTTTTCTTTATTTTCCTTGTGGTGAAATGCAATAAGCAAAATGCTTCATTAGACAACACTTTTTCAAAGTGGACAAGAAACATATAATATATTCTTTTGTACAAGAACTACCAACAAAATTAGTGTTTATTACTAATACCGCTCGACTAACATCGCATCTAACAAAACAAAATAAAACAAAAATCAAACCATGAGATTAAATAGCTCATTCTGATGCTTGTATTGAAATGCGTGATTGGTGAAAAGTCACACGCGCGTCAGAGCGACGCTCCTTGGCCTGGAAGTAGCCTTTGCACTCATCAAATTCGAGGCTGCGGAAGCAATTCTGGGTACTCTTTGCGGTGATGAGTGTGGGCATTGAGACAGAGCCTACTTCTTTGATATGGGCTCGGGTTGTGCTCGACCCATGGCATCAGTGGAAGAGGAGGAGGAGATTGGTGATGGGGAGCTAAGGTTAAGTAGTTTTTATATTTGGAATGGGGTTTGGGAGTTAAAGACATAGAGGATATGAAGATGCTTGATTTAAGAGCCAGGGAGTTGCTGGGATTCGAAAGGACTTGAATTAAGAAGAGGGAGTGATTTGCTGAGCTTTGAAAGGACAGATCTCTTGCCAATTTAAACGTTATATAAAGCCATTCACATTCTTTTTTGTGACGGCTATTCATAAATTTGCGGGTGTCACCTCTTTGTCTCTCTTTTTTTTAAAATTCCATTTTAGATTTTCTTTCTCCAACTTTGAAACATCTAAATATAATTTGAAGATTGATAACCATCTGGATTTCTGTATTAGCATTGGGGACAAGTTTCTGGGTCAGTCAAGTTTGGGTGGACTGTGGGTGCAGATCGCAATGGTCTGAAATACTTGGCAGGAAAGTAATGCGAGAAGTTTCTCCTTAAAGTCTAAATCTTCTTTGATAATTTTTTTTTATGGAGATTACTGATTTGGTGAAGCTTTGACAAGTAATGCTAGTGTTTATATGTTGATATGTTGATAATATCTACACTTGTTGGGAGTTTTTTTTGGTGCTTTATATTACTATTAGGAGTTAATATTGTTGTGAAGTTAAAATAACAGATTTAGTTCTTGGGATTCTTTGAAATTTGGATTTATAACTTCATAATATGTTCTCTATTTTTATTTTTTGTTGTTAAGAAAAAGATTTGTTGATATATCAAAAGGCAGGGGGAAGTGTTTCACTATTTGTTAAGAAAAAGGTTTGTAGATATATTACAACGAATTGGCATCTTTTATTCATATCAAAAGGCGGGGAAAGTTTCACTATTTGTTTCTACGTCAATTTAAGTATTATACCATTTGTCTCTTTTTTTTTTAGTAAATAGAAATGACTATCACAGTTGTTAGGATTAATGTATACCATAAAACTATCCCTTGATTCAATTCTGAACTGATTGTTAGGATTAATTTTGACCCAGTTTTTTGGTGCTCGCTGAACACTCCCTAAAGTTTGACCTCTGCAGTAGTTTTTCCTTCCGTTCACATGCAGCCTCATCTTTTTCCTCCGACAGAGCTTTTTAAAGTTATAGAATTTTGAATTTTTGCTCTGAAATTAGTACTGCAGCGAGAAATTTTATATCTTCAAAAAAAACATGGGGCTGTCTGCAACAGGAAACTAGTGGTTTTCATTGCACAGACCAGAGAAAAATTAGGGTTGGCTTCACGTAAGCCGTCTGTACTTTGGAGGGCGTCGCTTTACCTTTCTAAAACTTTATTATGTCACATAACCCCCTTGATTTTTGGGTCTCTCACATAAGCCCTTCTGAACTTTGAGCTTTTCTTATCGGAACCCCCTACGTGTAGTTTGCAATGACCCAAAGTTTTCTATAGAGAAGAAAGAACCAAAATTTAGGGGAAGTGGTACGTTGCTTGTAAATGACAAATGACAAAGTTTTAAATTTTTCTTTGAAAAACATTTTAGTTATTCGCAAATTATATGCAACGGGGTTGATTGAGTGAGAGAAGGTTAAAATTCAAGGGGCGTTTTGTGAGATATCTCGAAGGTCATACGGTTATGTGAGACAAACAAAATTCATGGGGACAAAAGCCCCAACGTTCAGGGGGTGTCATGTGAAATTAACCTGAAAAATTATGTTTCTCTTTAAAATTTGAATGCCATTGTTGTGTTAAACTTTGAGGAAAAATCTTCCCCCCTTTTTCAATAATATAAAAACATTTCGTTTTCATCAGCATCATCATCTAGAGCAAACGTATTGTGACAACAGTTTCTGCAAACTTGTCTCGAGTTCTCCGTAATATGCGATCTGTGACCGTAACTCTTCATTCTCCTTCTGTAACATCTTGTTTTGCTCCAGCATCTCATTTTCATTAATCTCAGCTGCTGAGCTTTTCTTCTCCCTGGCTCTGAGAAAACTGGGGAAAACACTGGGTTTGCATCTTCTCCTGGTAATATCTGACAGCAAGCATCTTTTCCCTTTCTGAAACTTCTCGTGTCGGAATTCCCAGCGATCGGGAGATGCCTTCTTGAATCCCTGATATAGCCGGTCATTATTATATATAAGAAGCATGCAACTTCTGCTTAACAAATAAAAAGTTATCCAAAATGTAATCATGGTGTAAATAATTATATTTATAGGGTCATTTACGAGCAACAGTCCTACCCCAAACAACCACACCACCGACACACCCACACAGGGGGGGACCCACCTCACCCACCATGAGTAGTTTAAAAGATGCGGTACCCTACGCCATCCAAACGTGGAAATTTTCATCCAAAAGTTTTCATATAACGTTCATATGCTAATTTAATAGATTTCTAACGGTTAAATCCGTTGAATTTATCGTCACTATATATCCAAATTATAATTTTAAAACAGAATTGAGATATATTAAAATTAGAATTTTGGAAGCGTTATAAATAAATTTAACAAATCCTAATGATTAAAAAAAACTCTAAAATTAACATGTGAACATTATAGTGAATTTTCGGGTGAAAATTTTCATGTTTGCATGATAGAGGATATAACGCGCCAATTTTAAACAAGTTAAGGCATGTAATAAAAAAAAAAAACAACAACTAAGGCTATAAAGTGCTGAGGAAATGTATATGGTATTTGAGTGCCATTTAGCCTGCAAACAACCGCTATATATATTTATCGTCAAAGAATTAATATAGTCTCTCCAAATGTCTAATTAATATGAATTTGACAAAAAAAAAAGTAAAATTCCCAGAAAACTAGATGATATACTCATGAATCATGACTCCAACCTTGCTGATGAATTCGAAAGATAAACACTAGAAACAAACAGGATGCTTGAAACTTAGAGATTCGATCTACATGAAATAACATCAAAATATATATTGAGAGCCACATACGTAAGTATTAAGCTGCCGAATGAAGCTAGAGAAGTTGCAGTGCTTGAAATACCGAGGCAACACGAACCGAGAAAACTCCTCCGGCGACCAAACAACGAACCCCGATCCCTCCTCGTTCCACGATACGACGTCGTTAGAATCCCTCGATTCCTCGACCAAATCGTACGTCTTCGACAGAAATGGAGCCAGAGACCTCAACTTCGACAGCGATGTCATCTCCTCAGCTCCAGCTGGAGAGGAGGATAACTGTAGTCTTTGTTCCAATTCTAGCTCCCTCTAATTTGATCACATATTCTTTTAAATAGGATCGATGTAGGAGTATGATTAGGATGTTAATTTGTGGGATTTTCTACTTGAGTATGGTCCTATCTTGTGTTGATCGTTTAATAAGGCGGACCTAAAAAAAATTTAGGCAAATATTTTCTTTGATAACTCGGTCTGGAATCGGACCTAACAGCGAGAGAGGCGTATTGGAATCTTCCAACCATTTGGATCACCCGCGGTGGGTAAAAATATAGACCAATATTTGATAGGTTGAAATTTTAGTTTAGTTTGGTTACTATTCTTTTTTAATATCCATTCAGCTATTACATGTTACTTCTCGAAAAATGTGTTTCGAAGGGTAGAACGGTTAAATTTGATGGCATATTGAAGTCAGATAGACTAAAGGGCCAGGGCGTGTTTGACACCTCACTAAAAATGGGCTAAATTTGATCCTTGAATTAATTTTGCCAAGAAGTAGTTTAGTTGTGGACTAACTCCCCATTGGTTCCCAACTATACTAGTTTAAAGATCCAAAAATAAATTGAAGTAAACTGGACCATTTCTGGTCTAAAATTTGCCAATCAAGAAATTATGTTCAAACTCGGTTTGATTTTAATGACACTACAACAAAAGTTATAAATTGTGATATATTTTTTGTCTCTACGCGACATATTTTTGTATCACATAAATAGAGTGTGACACATATCAAAAGTGTGGTTACAGCATGCGTGGAGAGCGTCCTTCTATACATGTGAGAATGTATCGTAAAGCTTACGACACATATATATGTCGAGAGTGGTGACCCATACATGTGTCACAAAACTCATGACACATACATGTGTCAAGATTGGTAACATAGTTGTGTCTAGACCATAAAAACATAAAGAATATCATCATTTGTCACTCATCCTAGGATTACTCTCATAAGAACACACTTAACTATAAAGTTTTTAGCTTATAAGTTATCATAAATGTGTAATCATCATTACAATTAAAATCTAAGAGTTATTATTTAAGCCCATCAATAGATCTCTCCACAATCCATATTGAGTTATTAGCATTTTTCAATAATATTTAACTGTATATCCAATGACACAAATATGTGTCATGATGCGATACATTTTTTATTTGTGTCACTATTGTTTAATATTTTACAAATAAAATGATACTTTTATATGTATCATAAAATAAGTGTGGACACATACAATTTTTATTGTAGCGAGAGTTTTCGAACAGTTCTTAAGTTCTGAAGTCTTGATTAGTTTATAAATCGTGGAGATCCTAAGAAAGTTGTTAATAGTGGTGCTTCGGTTGGGATTACGGTTTAGACCAAAGTCAGGTTAATCCATAGAAAGAAGTGCCCTTAATTAGCGAAAATGAACAGAAAGTTAGGATCACTATCTAGTAATTAACTATTTTTTGATTGGTTGGATGCTTAGGCTCTATTTAACAACCATTTAACTTCTAGAAAGAGCCACGTTCTGCTACAAATTATATGATAGTTTAATTATGTCAAACGTGCGCATTAGAGACCAGGGAATACTGAAAGTATATTTGTTTATTGTCGTTTAGTGGAAGATTATGAGGTTTCTTTAGAAAAAGGAGACGTAATGAGAGTGGGCGGTGCAAACAGCTCCATATTTTGACTGATTTGCTTTTATTTATTTGACGGCCTCGTGCGTTTTTTTTGGGTTTGATTCTAGAGAAAATTGTGTCGGCTCCAAAAGTACAAACTTTATGTGCTGTAGCCCCTTTAACTTTTCTCCATGTGATTCAGCCCCTTAAAATGTGATATTTTATGCTGCAACCCTTTTTTAGTACTTATTACATGTCACCTAAGTTAAAATCCTCAAAATATCCTTATCTCATCTCCTCAATCCCTCAAACCCAACGCTTTCTCATCTCATCTCTCCTCTCTCTCTCTCTCTCTCATCTCCTTTCTCCTCTCTCAAGCTCTCAAACCCCGCTCCTGCCTGTGACTACACCCTTCACCATGATGTCGGGCTTCAAATCTGCGCCCCGCGAGTTCAGCCCTCGAGTTTGCCGCCGCCTCCCCTCCTCTCCTCTACCCGACCGTTTGCCGCCGCCTCCCCTCCTCTCCTCCGCCCGACCTCGTCACCGTAGCTCGCCGCCGCTCCCCGCCTCGCCCTCGACTACGCCGGAGTTCGTCGCCTCCTTGTCTACGCTTCACTCCTCCTTCTCATTGTCCTCAAGCTAGTCCTCAGCATGTCAGCAAGCAAAGATGTTCTCGTTCTAGCCTCTCTTGAAGTCGATCTCTCTAGTATCGAACCAGGTTCAACTGTGACAGTTGTTTGCGGTGAAAGTTGATTTCTTCATTGCTATCGAATCTATTACAACTTTAGTCGTTACAATAAACCCGAATAAAATAAAAAGTTGATCTTTTTATAAGATCTCCTTACACAATGAAAATAAAAAATTTATAACTTTATCAAACAAACGCAGAGATCGTTTATCGGTCTTCTGCTTGCGTGGGATCTTTGCATGTGCCGGAGTTTATCCGTGGACCACCGTCGATCAGATCGGATTGCTGAAAAATTGGGCAGAGCTTTGTTGATTTGCGAAGGAATCAAGAAATCGTAGCGCTTATCTCGGCAACGGCGAGATAATTACTCTTCTTAAGATTATCGCAACGGGATATGTTAGACCCTAGAGGGGGGGTGATTAGGGTCTTATGCTAATCTAATCCGATTAAATGTCAATTAAAAACTAATTAACAAGTTATCCTAGCAAGTATGAAATATCACAAGATATATGAGCTAGGATAAGCAATGTAAACAATGAGATATATCCTATATGATAAAATATATGCAAGGATATATAAACAACACAAGGGTAAATAATCTAAACAAGATAGTGGATGATATAGATAATGAGCTAATGACAATGGCGATATAAGATATGAACATAAATATGAATGAACGCCAAAGCACACTCAAACAAGCAATATGATCACGGAGTTCGGACCTTCCGTCCTACGTCTCCGCTCCCCACTCCCGGGGAGAAATCCACTATCACGACCGGGTTTTCTACGCTCACCCGAATAACGTTTACAACCACACAGTGTCGGTTTTCAACGCTCACCGAACAACGTCACTCCTCACAATCGGTTTTCTAGTTCACCGAAAACTTTCACCCCACACTCGGTTTCTAGCTCACCGAAAACCTCACAACACACTCGGTTTCTAGCTCACCGAAAACCTAACAATCTCACAATGTAACAAATATAATTTGTTCTCTAATATGGATGAGAACACAATTAAAGCACAACTCAAAGTTACAATCTCTCACCACCCAACTATACTATGTATGTAAATACTAAAAGCTCAATGTGGGTGTGTGTAACAATGAGTAAAATCAAAATCAAACTAAACTCAAATATAAAATCTAGCTTAAGAACAATGATAATCAAACAAGTATATAAATGTAAAGCTAGAGTTTGAGTTTAGAAAACTTCTCAATTTGATAACAAGAGATGGAGGGATGATAGTTGGAAGCTCAAACTTCAATAGATAATCTCCTCAAGCTCTTGTGGAATTTGATTCACAAAATCGAAACACTCAAATGCTTAAAAGCTTATAAACACACTTTAAACAAACTTAAACCCTTGATTAAAACTTTCTTAAACTTGTTTTAAAACTCTCATGGTTAGCTTGAGAGTTGAAGACAATGGGGTATTTATACCCTCTCACAACTCAGCCAAAAACCCCGAAAACGAAATAAAAAAAACCCCACAAACACTCAAGAAAGAGCCGGTAAAAAGCGAACGCTAGTATTGTCGTCGACCAAAAATTCTCGTCATACCATAAAAATGTCTCGACCGATGAAATTTCGGTTCGACGGTGTATCCAGTTCCCAAAACAGAAATCAAACGCAAGACACTTATCCTCACCGTCTACCCGATGGAGCTTTTTCGTCGACCGGTAGACCTCACACCGAACCAACTCTCTACCATGTCTGACGAAAAACAAACGAGCGTCACCACGGTGCGGTCGACCGAAATCTGATACACTCAAAAACTGGTTTATAAAGCTATTTTTAAGACTTTTGAAAACATGTTAAAAAAATAATAAATGAAGTCCAAAAATTATGAAACTTTGGGAAAAGTATATAAACATGTAAGTGAACATGTTACAAAAAGAATTTTCCAAATTGCATTTCCCATTTGTGAAAAATCATCATTTTGCAAAATAGTTCAAAACACGAAAATGTAAACATGTGAAATTTGATATTTTAGCTAAACCATGTTTTGAAACTTTGCACAATGATTATATAGACTTAATAAAATATGGATATGATTATTGTTAAGTCCAAAAACTAAGAAAACCATATTTTCACAAAATTGCATATTCTATGCAATATATACAAAACACTAAATATGATTTCATTAAATATAAGCTTGTTAAAGGGGAAATCATATATAGGTATATAAACATGAAACAAAATAGTATTTTCCAATTCTATTCATTTGTTTCATAGTAAAACTTGAAAACTATCAAACCAAAACATATATGTATATATATAACTATATATATACAAAAACACACATAATATAAAATCTAAACTAGATTACCCAAGCTTGATCTTTATCTTCATTGTAGCTCAACTTGGTACACATGCGGATGAAGCTTGAACTTGATCTTTAACTATGAATTGCATGTTGCTTCACTCCACAGTTCCGCCAACCTCCTCTTGATATGATCGTGTAGGCTCAATCCATCCAACCTCCAACTACGTTGTTTGTCTACAATAAATACGAAAACACAAATACTAGACAAACAACATTAGTGGTAAATTGTTTGTTAAACATCATCAAAACAAGAATGCCAACAGGATAATCTTAAGGAACAGATCCGGGAAACTGCAGATCTGACGAGCTCCTCTTCTTTATGCTGACGAACTCGATCTGATCTCTCCTCCTCCTCTCTGAAATTCGTGCACCTTCAGTCTTCAGTCCGGCAGGGCTTCGCCTAATCTCCAAAATTACAGATCTGAAAAAATGAGGCTCTGAGGCTTGTATTTATAGGCACGAGACGAAATCAGGTTGGAGACACCCTTGGGTGTCTCAACTTGGGCCGAGACACCCTTGGGTGTCTCGGCCTTGGCCGAGACACCTTGGGATGTCTCGTTTGGGCTGAGACGCTGTTTTTTGCACATTCGTCCGTTTCCGCCGTAACTTCTTCACCCGAACCCGGATTTGAGCGATTCAAAGTGCGTTGGAAAGCCGACGAGGAGTTATATAAGCTCCAATGATTATATCATCAGTTTAACAAATGAGACAAGAAGGGTATTTCGCCGTTTGTGAACAATACGAGGTTCCCGATCAGTTAGTGTCTTTGTTATTCTGAAATTCCGTTGGTTTACGTAGTTCGTCAACCCACTTCATGTGTTTGTCGACATAAATCAAGCTCCTGTGACTTGGATAGTGACGTTCATCGTCTTCTCTTAGCCTCAAGCTGTTCGTGGAGACCTATAGGCAATTTTTAACGCCTACAGATACCCCCTCCAAAGCGTTCCAGTCTCGTTTCTTTTATAGAAAAGACTGAAATACTTTGGATATGATTGGTCCAGCCTTCGGTCAGCGTAATGGACCTGTAGTTAGCTTTAATTCTTGACTCCTTCGATTTTCAGTCTATTCGATGTTTTGACGAATAGCTGAAGTCCTTCCGGCGCTACGTTTATCGTCTTGCCGTCGTCGAAGTCTCGAATCTAAAACTGATGAGTTGAGTTTGGCTCGTGTCGTTGAGTTAACTTAGAACTGACTATCTCCGTCACATTGTGCTGACTTAGGGTTTCAGATCACTGTATGTTGACTTTTTGTCGCAACGCATTGATTGGCGTTGACCTAGGGTTGCGCGTTGACCAGCGTTGACCTAGGGTTTTAGATCGCTCGGCGTTGACTTTTCATCGCAACGCGTTGACTGCGTTGACCTAGGTTTACTCGTTGACCGACGTTGACCTAGGGTTTCGGATTGCCCAACGTTGACTTTTTCATTACAACGCGTTGACTGGCGTTGACCTAGGGTTACGCGTTGACCGGTGTTGACCTAGGGTTACGCGTTGACCAGCGTTAACACAGTTTATACTTGTACGTTTGCTGGAGTCTACACAGTTTAAGCTCTTAAGGTATTGGAGCATGGCGGTCCCAAATATCGGGCTACAGGACCAACTGTTAAAGCTGATTCATCTGCATGTATAGATCTTATCCTGAAGTTGTTGGATGCTCAAGTCACGAGACCAACTAATAGAGCTGGTGCGTCAATGACTCGCATTTATAGAATTTTTGGCAAATTCTCAGCCATCAACGGGTTTGATGAGCCTTTACCGACTACCGTTTGAGTCGGGCTAGCATGCAGATTGTTTAGATCCGTTCTGCACATAACGTTGTGATAAAAGAGTTAACGCTTTTAGTGCTATGACATTAAATATGTAGACTTCGTCTTTCTCACGGGAATAGACTACCCGGCAACGTGTGTTAGACGTAGACTTAGGATTTTTGGCAAATCCCCAGCCCTCAACAGATTTGACGTGCCTTTACCGATTACCGTTTGAATCGGGCTAGCATGCGGATTGTTTAAGTCCGTTCCGCATGTAACGTCATGCTAAGAAAGTTAACCCTCTCAGACTTGATGCTATGACTTCGAATATGTAGACTTCGCCATTGTTACGGGAACAGGCTACCCGGCAACGCGTGTTAGGCGCTGACTTATCCTTACTTAGGATTCAGGATAAAAATCCCCAGACTCGGATTCTGGTATCTTCTTCAATCGGTAAAAGACTAAACCGGCAACACGTATTAGGCGTTGGCTTATCCCTGCTTAGGCTTCGGGATGGATTTTGGTGTTATTAATAACAACCTGCCACAATGTTAAATATGTGGTCTTTTGTCCTTTTTACGGTCAAAGACTAACCGGCAATGCGTGTTAGGCGTTGACCTATCCCTGCTTAGGATTCGGGATAAAATTCCCCATACACGAAAGACATAGATTTTTGTTGCTACGATGCTGAATACGTAGACTCGGTCGTTTTTACGGGAACGAACCACCCAGCAACGCAGGTTAAACGCTAATTTATCCTTACTTAGGCTTCAGGATAAAATACCCCAGACTGGATTCTGGTGTCTTTTTCAATCGGTGAAAGACTAAATCGATAACGCGTGTTAGGCGTTGACTTATCCCTACTTAGGATTCGGGATAAAATTCCCCGTACCTGTGAGGCACGGATTTTGGGAGTTGAAAAAGTGGTGTCTTCTCTTGGGGCAAAGACGAACCCGAAATGAGAGAGGAAGAATTTTATATTCTATCTCCTAACACTGAAGAGGGAGAATTTTATATTCTATCTCCAGTTGGAAAGGAGACTTGAGATGAGATCTCCACCCCCAGAATCCGGAAAGGTGAAACTAGGAGTGAGATCTCCACTTCGAGAATCGAAAAGATTCGGATAACCCTAACTGTCGGAAGGTTTGATTACCGAACTAAAGATAAATTTCTCGTTTATCGAGAGTGAATTGTGGTTTTGGTCCTAACTGTAGAAAGGTTTGACCAAGCGGGAGTTTGAGATGACCCTAACTGCAGGAAGGTTTGATCACTCGATTTGAAAGTGGATATCTTGTTCATTGGAGGAATCGAGAGGAGATTTTGGTTTTGGCCCTAACTATAGGAAGGTTTGACCGAGTGGGATGTTTGAGACGATCCTAACTGTAGGAAGGTTTGATCGCTCGATTTATGGATCTCTCGTTCATTGGAGGAATTGAGAGGAGATTTTGGTTGTGGTCCTAACTGTAAGAAGGTTTGACCAAATAGGAGTGGGAGTACAAATTATAGTGGGGGTGTTGACTTGTAGAAATCACTCAAATGAGGTTCCTGGTGTTAAGTGATAAGGAATTTGTTAAGGATGGACAGATTAAAATTCCAAGCATTATATCCGGACTCTAACCATGAAAGTGTTAAGTGCACGAACATAACAGAAGTTTGAATGGATTAAACCAGAAAGAATTTTAGTGGACCCACTGTCAATAAATTTGATCAGTGAGGGATTTTATAGTGGAAGACTATGAGTCGTCGAACACCAATGGGAGTTTTGTGAGGGAAGATTGATCCAATGAAGTGATCGAATCTCGTCTCAGCAAAAGAGTGTTCGGAAATCACAGTAAGAGTTTAGTGTTTATCACTTTATTCATAATGATCAGGTTATCCCTAAGAATATTACATTTAACATTCTTCTGGAAACTTCCTGTTACATAAATTATCCACCCCCAGCTTCCTTTGTGAAGCTGGGTTTACCATTGTATTCAGTTGCATGATCGGGTTATCCTTAAGAATATTACATGTAAAAATTCTCCAGGAACTTCCCGTCAAGAGTGGGAATAGTTTAGACTCATATACCTATTGGAGTATTAAGAAGCAGTTTATACTCGTATACTTGTCGGAGTGTTAAGAAGCAGTTTATACTCGTATACTTGTTGGAGTATTAAGAAGTAGTTTATACTCATATACTTGTCGGAGTGTGAAGAAGCAGTTTATACTCGTATACTTATCGGAGTGTTAAGAAGCAGTTTATACTCGTATACTTGTCGGAGTGTTAAGAAGCAGTTTATACTCGTATACTTGTCTGAGTGTTAAGAAGCAGTTTATACTCGTATACTTGTCGGAGTGTTAAGAAGCAGTTTATACTCGTATACTTGTCGGAGTGTTGCCGTTCTCGTTTGGCTTATCCCAGCGTTATGACGCCGGCTTCAACCAAGGTCTGAATGCTATTCTTTAAAGTAAAGCAAGTCTTGGTAGGATGAAGGACCCTCCTGTGGTACGCGCAGTACTTTGGATCCGTAGTATTGTCAGCTTCCTCCTGATTCGTGATGGGTGGCAACTTAATCTTGTTGTTTTCAAGAAGGGTCTCGAAGATGGCTGGAACGTCTTCGTCCTTGAACGAGTACTCTTTTTGGAGTCTCGAATCCGAAGTCTTTTGCTGTCTTCGAGGTTGCTGTTGCGATGTCTGATTAACATCAACAACTGGTGTAGGTGCCTTCCCTTCATCATGGGAAATGAGACTCGGGTTCAGAGGGGTAGCCATCAGTTGCCTTCCTTCGACCTTCTTCCTTCTGAGGAAGCGTTCGGCCTGCTCTCCGCACATTCAACTCTTTCCAGGTATTGAGCGACTCTACTCCCATAACGTTCAAGATGTTAATGGACAAGTTGTTATGACAGGTTTGCAAGACGAATTCCTCCGTGACGGGATCCTTGCAGTTCATTGCCTGATTGTGGAAGCGTTTGATGAAGGTATCCACCGACTCTCCGTCCTTTTGTTTCTCATCGAAGAGTGTCCTGATCGACACTTCGGCGTCATTATCAAAGAAATGAGCGAGGAACATGCTCTCCAGGTCCTCCCAGCTGTTAATGCTTCCGGGCTTGAGACGGCGGTACTAATCGAAGGCAGGCCCGCGAAGGGTGCCAACGAATGACCGCACCATCAAGGGCTTATTGCCAGAAATCGTGCCCAAATGGGACTTGAAGTAGATTAGATACTGAGTGGGGGAACTCCTCCCGTCGAACGGCGTGAAGTTGATCAGGTTGAACTTCGTCGGATACGGGATCGATTCCCATTCTCTTGGGTAAGGACACGAAATTCCGATCCTTTTTATCCCCTGAACAGACATCAACACGTTGATCTTGCTCTTGAGGTCCTTTATTTTATCGTCCTTGTCTGTATCAGATCTTGGACGATTCCTGAGAGGAATAACGGGGCCACCCCCAGCATTGTCATCTTTGGTGGGACCACCCCCAGTATTGTTATCCTTAGTGGGACCACCCCCAGCGTTCTGGTCAATGGGAGAGTCATCAGCCTTAAGGTGTTCATCCGTATCTGAATCGCTATCTGTTTGATTAGCATTGTTGCGATGGCTGGATTCACCGAATTGATTGGACAGAGCCCGAATTTGTTGATCATGCTCTTCCCTCATTCGCATCATGGCCATTTCCATTTCAAACTTGAAGTTCTCTTTTTGTTTGGCCAAGGCATCCTCAACCATTTTAGTGACCTCTTCTGTGCTAATCATCAACACTTCGCGGGATTGACCTAGGCTGGATACCGTTTTGTCAGAAGCGACTGTAGAGTTAGCATCTGACACTTCGTCATCCGAGGATAATCCTTGATTCATCCTCTGATAGTCCCTTTGTCTAACGGTTCTCGACCGTAACCGAGTTATACGTTGGGATATGTCCGAAAGATGATGAGGATTGAAGTTTCGCGTTGACTTCCCCTTATCAACCATATTAACTGTGACTTCTGGAAGTTCGTCATCTTGCGCAGTTGGAATTTTTCTACAGAAACGCATTAGCTTGGTCTTGGGTGTTCTGGGGGAGATCCTTTCAAATACCGAGACTCTCTGTGGAGCGGTCTTGGGGTAGCTACACGTTGATAATACTGTCCTGATAATTTTAGTACACGGACAATGAGAGTCCGTTTCTCAGGTACTTTTCTTTCGAGATTTGTTCGTACCCCCAGACCGATAGTACAACTCATCGGCATGATTGCCGGAGCAACGTATCGTGTGCTGGCACGACTCCTCAGGTATAACATCGTCGTCTGACGAACATGTTTCCTTCTGAGGATTCGTCGTCTTGTCGGTGCTCTCAAGAGTCGCACGTTTTGAGTCACGCTTTCGTGAGCGTGAGACCTCAACGGGCTCTTGGACAATGACTCGCAGTCCGAGGTGGTCAGTTATAGGAGCTTTCCCATTATAGGAAGGCTCTGATTCGTTGGAAGGGCGAGTGCGACCCCCAACTCGATGAGTTGCTCGGGGTTCATTCATCATGCCCAAGCGTTCTTTGATTGGAGTTTTGCCTTGATACTCGTGCAAAAGACCCAGGCATTCCGCTATCACTTTCCTGCCTCTGGATATGTCTATATTGTCGCGGAGCTTCACCGGAGGTGCGGGATTAAAAGGAGCGAGATCTGAACTTGACGAAAGCTGGGAACCAGCTTTAGATCTGGAATCGACCGAGAGACACGACTGATGTCTTTTAACGGGTAAGGGCACTGACTTAGTCTTCGGCACCCAAACCTGCTTAGATCTTGGTGATTTCTTAACTGTCTCTTCCTTTTGCATTTCATGTGCTTTTCGCACAAGGATCCGGGCATGCGCAAGTAAGGCACAGCGCTTCTGGATTCACTCCTCGAGAGTAGAGCGGGTTCGTTTGACACGAACCCATTCGTTAATCGGAGGTCGGGAGGAGGATCCCAATGCTGGTCGTGGCGATAGATTAGCCACTTGGCGCTTTCTGAACTCCAGATCCGCTTGGTAACAGAGTCCGTCCACTTGACCTAAGGCCTTGGCGAATTGGCGCGCGAGGCGTTGGTATTGCCTTTGACGTGCTCTCTTTGATAGAGTTAGTGCGCCTTCAGCAGTCAACTCTTGGATTGCGAAGGAGTTCAGATCTGCAGATCTGATCTCATTGGATGCCGGCGGACTGCTGCAAGGTATGACTGTAGTATCGACTACGGGGAGATCGACTTCTTGGGTCTTCAGATCTGGAGACCGGCGGGTCTTCTGGGGGGAGGAGATCTTCCTGCGCTTATGAGGAGGAGCAGATCTAAAGGAGGAGGAGGAGATGTACTCTTCAAATTTCTGCTGGTCGAATTCGTACTCGACCTCTTCAGCCACGAAGATCTTGATCGTCGGCTGCAGCATGACAGCCTCGGCCTCGAAGCTGTTGGCTCCCACTGTGGTCGCCAGTTTGTTTGCGGTGAAAGTTGATTTTTTTATTGCTATCGAATCTATTACAACTTTAGTCATTACAATAAACTCGAATAAAATAAAAAGTTGATCTTTTTATAAGATCTTCTTACACAATGAAAAATTTACAACTTTATCAAACAAACGCAGAGATCGTTTATCGGTCTTCTGCTTGCATGGGATCTTTGCCTGTGCCGCGGTTTATCCGTGGACCACCATCGATCAGATCTGATTGCTGAAAAATTGGGCAGAGCTTCGTTGATTCGTGAAGGAATCAAGAAATTGTAGTGCTTATCTCGGCAACGGCGAGATAATTGCTCTTCTTAAGATTATCGCAACGGGATAATCTTAAGGAACAGATCCGGGAAACTGCAGATCTGACGAGCTCCTCTTCTTTATGTCGACGAACTCGATCTGATCTCTCCTCCTCCTCTCTGAAATTCGTGCACCTTCAATCTTCAGTCCGGCAGGGCTTCGCCTAATCTCTAAAATTCCAGATCTAAAAAAATAAGGCTCTGAGGCTTGTATTTATAGGCACGGGACGAAATCAGGTTGGAGACACCCTTGGGTGTCTCAACTTGGGCCGAGACACCTTGGGGTGTCTCGTTTGGGCTGAGACGTTGTTTTTTGCACATTCGTCCGTTTCCGCCGTAACTTCTTCACCCGAACCCGGATTTGAGCGATTCAAAGTGCGTTGGAAATCCGACGAGGAGTTATATAAGCTCCAATGATTATATCATAAGTTGAACAAATGAGACACGAAGGGTATTTTGCTATTTGTGAACAATACGAGGTTCCCGACCAGTTCGTGTCTTTGTTATTCCGAAATTCCGTTGGTTTACGTAGTTCGTCAACCCACTTCATGTGTTTGTTGACATCAATCAAGCTCCTGTGACTTGGATAGTGACGTTCATCGTCTTCTCTTAGCCTCGAGCTGTTCGTGGAGACCTATAGGTAATTTTCAACGCCTACAACAGTCAAGTGGAGGGAGAAGCCAGTGTTCATTCGGAGGAGAACCGAAGGTGATATTAAGTCGACAAATAGTGTTGATGTGGGCTCGCTCCGTGATCCATAGTAGGATTCGGCTAGGGTAAAGAACCCAGAGCAGCTTGTTGTTGTGGGTGTTTGTACACACTTGGGTTGTATTCCCTTACCAAATGCTGGAGATTTTGGGGGTTGGTTTTGTCCGTGCCATGGATCACATTATGATACTTTTGGAAGGATTAGGACATGGCCCGCTCCGTTTAATTTGGAGGTGTCGACTTATAGCTTCTTGGAGGAGAACAAGTTGCCGATTGGTTGAATAGCAGTCTCGGGGGTGATGATGACGATGGTGGTCTTTTTTAGTTATCTTTTATTTCTATAAACAAATCTGGTGTTTTCTTGCTTCTTTTATGAAGATTGCTTGGGTTATCCATCACGTTCTAACTCCAGCGTGTCTGCTGGTTTGATCTGATACGTATTTTCCGTTGATGTTTGAAGTGCCTTTGGCAGCTTTTAGGAATGCGGTGAGTTAGAACTAAGTTAGTTTTAGTTCTAATTCATGGCCCTTGGGCTCTTATGTTAGTCCTAACCCACTGCGTGTTAGTTCTAACTCACAATGTGTTAGTTCTAGTTCTAATTCATGGCTCTTGAGTTCTTGTGTTAGTCCTAACCCACCGTGTGTTAGTTCTAGCTCACCGCGTGTTAGTTCTAGTTCTAATTCATGGTCTTTAGGCTCTTGTGTTGGTCCTAACCGTATGTTAGTTCTAACCCACCACGTGTTAGTTCCAGTCAAATATCAAAGACTGCAAGAGACTTCTCGCACTTGGAATGTGAAGGCACAAGTCATCATTCATATCAATGAGACGGTTGAATCCTTTAGATATTTGACTGGCATTGATTATCCCTTCTTCATAAGCCGCCTTAAGCAAATCCAAGATTAGTCCCTCAGTTGATTGTCTTTCCATAGCTAAAATCAGTGTTCGCTTCACTATGTCATGGTGAAAGAAAGGAACTTTGAGATCCTTAACATAGTTACAAGCCTCTGAACTGCAGCGCCTAAGGCGCGACACTCTGAACTGCAGCGCTTAAGGCATGTCACCCTGGCTCGCTTGTTGGTGTATTTATCATTGTGTCCACACTGCTCTTTTCTCATCATTGAGTAGTGTTTGGATATCTATGAGCATTTTTTGATGCCTACAGATACCCCCTCCAAAGTATCTCAGACTCATCACTTTTTTAGAGAGGAGTCTGGGACACTTTGGATATGATAAGCTTTCCTTGCAATTTTCTCCAGTGCTTTGTTAAAGAAATTGCGTAGAATGGTCTGTGAATGGGTTCAATTCTTGACTTCTTCATCTTTTAGTCTATTCAGTACTTTGTAGAATAGCTAAAATTCCTCTGATGCTGCGTTTATCGCGTGTCCGTTGTCGAAGTCTTGAATTTGAACTGCTGTCGAAGAATAGAGAAATAGTTTATACTCATATACTCTATTGGAGTGTTCGGGAAATAGTTTAACCTCATATACCCGTTGGGAGGTTCAAGGAGATGCAGTTTATACTCATATACTCATCGGAGTATTCGGGAAATAGTTTAACCTCATATACCCGTTGGGAGGTAATCAGGTTATTCTTAAGAACCTCATATACCCGTTGGGAGGTAATCAGGTTATTCTTAAGAATATTCTGAGTAATATTCTCCAGAAACTTTCTGTTGAGGATAGGGAAACAGTTTAGACTCGTGTACCTATTGGAGTAACATGGTCTCTTTTTTTGTTGGTAGAGACGAACCCAATGATGGAGAGGAAGAATTTTATATTCTATCTCCTGGTCTCTTGTTTGTTGGTAGAGATAAACCCGAAATCAGAGAGGAAGAATTTTATATTCTATCTCCTGGTCTCTTGTTTGTTGGTAGAGATAAACCCAAAATCGGAGAGGAATAATTTTATATTCTATCTCCTGATATAAAGGAAACTCGAAGTGAGATCTCCACTTAGAGAATCTGGATTGGTTTGAATAATCTTAACTGCCATAAGGTTTGATTATTCAATTCAAAGTTGGACCTTTCGTTCGCAAAATGAATCGAAAGGAGATTTTGGCTGTGGTCCTAACTGTAGTAAGGTTTGACCAAGTGGGAGTTTCGAGGTGATCTTAACTGTAGGAAGGTTTGATCACTCGATTTATGGACCTCTCGTTCATTGAAGGAATCGAGAGGGGATTTTGGTTTTGAGTCGATCCTAACTGTTTAAAGGTTTGTCCTAACTGTCATAAGGTTTGATTATTCAATTCAAAGTTGGACCTTTCGTTCGCAAAATGAATCGAAAGGAGATTTTGGTTGTGGTCCTAACTGTAGTAAGGTTTGACCAAGTGGGAGTTTGGTACGATCCTAACTGTTTAAAGGTTTGATCGTTCAACTTGTGGACCTCTCGTTCATGGAAGGAATCGAGAGGGGATTTTGGCTTTGGTCCTAACTGTTTAAAGGTTTGACCAAATAGGAATTTGAGACGATCCTAACTGTTTAAAGGTTTGATCGTTCAATTTGTGGACCTCTCGTTCATAGAACGAATCGAGAGAGGATTTTGGCTTTGGTCCTAACTGTTTAAAGGTTTGACCAAATGGGGACTTGAGATGATCCTAACTGTTTAAAGGTTTGATCGTTCAATTTGTGGACCTCTCGTTCATGGGAGGAATCGAGAGGGGATTTTGGCTTTGGTCCTAACTGTTTAAAGGTTTGACCAAGATGGGAATTTGAGACGATCCTAACTGTTTAAAGGTTTGATCGTTCAATTTGTGGACCTCTCGTTCATGGGAGGAATCGAGAGGGGATTTTGATTTTGGTCCTAACTGTTTAAAGGTTTGACCAGATGGAAGTTTTCAGACGACCCTAACTGTAGGAATGTTTGATCGTTCGATTTTGGCTTTGGTCCTAACTGTTTAAAGGTTTGACCAAATGGGAATTCGAGACGATCCTAACTGTTTAAATGTTTGATCGTTCAATATGTGGTTCTCTCGTTCATGGAATGAATCGAGAGAGGATTTTGGCTTTGGGCCTAACTGTTTAAAGGTTTGACCAAGTGGGGTTTTGTGAGGGAAGATTGATCCAACGAAGTGATCGAATCTCATCTCAGCAAAAAAAAGTATTCGGAAATCACCGTGGGGATGTAGTGTTTATCACTTTGTTTGTAATGATCGGGTTATCCCTAAGAAAATTACATATAGCATTCTTCCGAGAACTTCCCGTTACATGAACCATCCACCCCCAGCTTTCTTTACGAAACTAGGTCTAACATTATATTCAGCTACATGACCGGGTTATCCTTAAGAATATTACGTGTAAAAATTCTCTAGGAACTTCCCGTGAAAGAAAGGAAACAATTTAGACTCATGTACCTATTGGAGTATCGATGAGCAGTTTATACTCGTATACTCTTTGGAGTGAGGGGAAACAGTTTATACTCGTGCACCCAATGGAGTTAAGAAGAACAGTTTATACTCGTGTATCCAATGGAGTTAAAGAGAACAGTTTATACTCGTGTATCCAATGGAGTAAAGGAGAACAGTTTATACTCGTGTATCCAATGGAGTATGGCGTCTTTACTTGGCTTGTTTCGCCGTTATGACGCTAGAGTCAATTAAGGCTTGGATTTTATTTTTGAGTCCGAAGCAAATCTCGGTGGGATGAAGAACCCTTCTGTGGTACGCACAGTAGTTTGGATCCATAACTCTCTTAGCTCCCTCCTAATCTTTAATAGGTGGTAGCTCGATTTTGTCATTGGCGAGGAGGTATTTCAAGATGGATGGAGCTTCATCATCTTCGAAAGAATACTCCTTTTGAAATCTCGGATCGGGAGTCGCGTTCCCAGTGATTGCAGATGTCGTCGGTCGGCTTCTCTCAGCTTTCTTTCTTTTAAGAAAATGTTCAGCTTGTTCACCGCGCATTTTCAAATCTTTCCAAGTTTTGGACGGTACAACCCCCATGGCTTCCAGGACATCGAGAGAGAGATTATTATGGCATGTTTGCAGGATGAACTCCTCTGTAACAGGATCTCTGCAATTCATTGCCTTGTTACGGAAGCGCTTGACAAAATTGTCGACTGACTCTCCGTCTTGTTGCTTCTCATCTAAAAGGGATCTGATTGACACTTCAGTGTCATCATCGAAGAAATTGTTGAGGAACAAACTTTCCATGTCATCCCAGCAATTAATGCTTCCTGGCTTGAGACGTCGGTACCAATCGAAGGCGGGCCCACGAAGGGTGCCAACGAATGACCGGACCATTAAAGCCTCATTTCCAGAGATCATGCCCAAATGAGACTTGAAATAAATCAAGTGCTGAATAGGCGAGCTCTTCCCATCAAACGGTGTGAAGTTAATCAGATTGAATTTTGACGGGTACGATATTGAATCCTATTATCTTGGATAGGGACACGGAAAACCCGTCTTCTTTGCTTCCTGAGCTGTCATCAAAGCATTGATTTTGTTTTCAAGCTCTTTCATTTTCTCGTCTTCGTCTATGACTTCATTCGAAGGACGTTGAGGAGAATGAGTTAGACCACCCCCTGTAAGAGGTGTCATGGAACCACCCCCAATATCGTTATTGGGAGGATGCGTTAAACCACCCCCAGCGTTATTGCGATTGGGAGGTGCATCAGCAAAGATGACTTCCTCCACTTCCGGATCACTGTCATCTGCAATATTTTGAGTGTGGCTGGATTCAGGACGTTGAGACCGTTGAGCTAGCAATTCTTTCATTTGTTGGATAGCCAATTCTATCTCTGTCTTCATTTCAGCTCTAATTTCTTCACGTTGTTTGGCTAGAGCTTCTTGAAGTATTTGAGCAAACTGATCATAGGTGATTGTGAGTACTTCTCTGGTTTGTCCTGTGCTAGATACTGTATTATCCGAAGCGATCGCAGAACATGTGTCTGAGAGCTCATCCTCTGATGACATCCCTTCATGCATTCTCTTGTAGTCCCTATGTCTGATGGCTCCTAACTGGAGTCAGAACATCCCTGTGGCAATTCTTGAATTGACTTTTCCTCTCGGGGAAAAGTCAGGATTTGAGTCACCTGAATGCTGCTTAGACTTCCCTTTATCAGCCATGTTGATGGTGATTTTAGGTAATTCGTCATCTTGGACAGCTGATCTTCTCTTGCGAAAATGTCTCGGCTTAGGCTTCGACATTTTGGTGAAAAGACTGTGGAATACCGAGGCTCTTCGTGGGATGGTTTATACTGCTCTAATGAGTCGTGCACAGGAACAATGAGAGCTTATTTCTCGAATAATTCTCTTTCGAAATTTATTCACACCCCCAACTTGATAATACGATTCATCGGTATGATTGTCAAAAAATCGTATCGTCTGTTGGCATGACCTCCCGGGTATGACGATGTCTTTTAGTGAATGCGTCTTCTTCTGGGGGTGTAAAACCTTGTTGGCATTCTCAGGACAATTTATTACTGTCTTTGAGCGATCCAAGGTTATGTCGGGAGTCGCACGTTTAGAACCACCCCCTTACGGGTATTGAGTCTTAACGGGCTCCGAATGCTGATTTTACTTAAGTTCAGACTTCAGGATCCAAATTTTGTAAAATTTTGGTGGTTCTTTGGCCACCGTTTTCTTGTTTCTTTCTCGTTTTTGTTGTAAGAGAGCACGAGCATAAGCAGCGTTTGCGCGACGCTTTTGTATACGTTCTTTGAGGGTTGAGCGAGCCCTCTTGACTAAAGTCCATTCATCCGTCGTTAGTTTAGCAGAGATATGAGTAATTGGTTGTTGAGACAACTAAACCACTCAATGCCTCCTCGACTCTAGGTCCGCGTGATAATGAACCCCGTCGGTTTGTTCCAAGGCCTTAGCTATTTGACGAGCGCGGCGCTGACGTTGTCTCTGACGAGCCCTTTTCGTCAGTGTCGGTGGACTTCGATCGAACGACTCCTTAATTAGGGTGGAATCATTATGAGCAGAGCTTCCGACTTTGGGGGTTGCCAGGATAATGTTGTGAGGTAAGGCCTCAACAACGATTGGGCTATAGTCTTCACTTTGTGCCTTCTTTGGCATGTAAGTCTTCTTCAATGGTGAGATCCTCTTGTACCCGCGAGACAATGAAGATCTTGAAGAGGATGATGAGAGATATTCCTCAAACTTGGTTTGGTCGAACTCGTATTCGACCGTGAATTCAACTGGAATCTTGATCGGCTGCGACACGATGGTCTCGGTAGCGAGACCGTTGGCTCCTACTGTGGTCGCCAGTTTGTTTTCAGGGAAAGTTGGTTTTGCTGTGGAATTTATTATATCTTCAGTCGATTACAACAAATTCAAAAGAAATAGCCTTTTTATAAGACTTCTTTTACACAACAAAAGGAAAATTACAACTTTTTAGAAATAAACGCAAGATCGTTGTTTGGATCGCTGCTTGCGTGGGATCTTTGCCTATGCCGTGAGTGCTTTGGCTCGTGGACCACCGATTCACAGATCATGAGGGTGTTTAAGGATCCTTTCTTCGTTTATCGAAGTAGGGATTTGAAAGCGAGTATCTTATCGATGTAAGATATTCACTCTTCCAAAGATCAAGTCTGAGCTTAGATCTCTAGGAATCACCAAATGATGCTTGTCAAAGAGTGAAAATTCTCTCTCTCTTCCTCAAAATCAACAAAAGCTCAAGCCTCTTCTGCTCCAAAATGCTCCCTAATCAGCCCCCCTTTATTTCGTGTCTAGGGAGGTATTTATAGGGGTATGAGTGTACAACAGTTAAAACAGGGGCGAAATAACTGACCGGGTGCCTGTTCTTTGGCCGATGCAGTCGACACTGTCACGGCTATTGGCGCGGCAGTGTGGACTGCCGCGGCCAAAGAGGCAGTTACCAGCATGTTTCATCATGCTTGAAACCGTTCTCCCACGACCTTTAACCACCTTTTTTATGGTTTAACTGCTTGTACACGTCAGCACACGTTCTATTTCTGATATGCTGCCACGTGGGCTTCAAAAAATCATCGTATAACTGCCTTATAATTACCGCAGCACCCCTCATAATAGCCGTGGTACCATGAGCTGCCGCGCCTAAGGCGTGACACTCTGAACTGCAGCGCCTAAGGCGCGACACTCTGAACTGCAACGCTTAAGGCATGTCACCCTGGCTCGCTTGTTTGTGTATTTATCATTGTGTCCACACTGCTCTTTTCTCATCCTTGAGTAGTGTTTGGATATCTATGAGCATTTTTTGACGCCTACACTTGTCTCCACTTGCAATTACTCAATCAGAAGGTTGTTAATGTTATCTTTTACGTCATCCACTGTAGTGCTCTTGCTTCCTCCCCATTTTATCAGTAGAATCTCAGCATGGAGGGGAGCTGATAAATATCCTTTTTCTGCTCTCTTTAACACTTGAATCCCCTTTAAGTCTTCTGCTAAGTTTGTCCTCTGTTTTGCGAGAAAAGCTGGAGGGAGTATTTCATCGACCACTTGTTTGGTGGCAAAATTGGAAGAATAATCGTGAGAAATGTATTTGATTTTATTATCTCTAACTGATTTAGATAAAGAATGGTTTACAATTCTCTCAATATAATTTCTCTCTAACTATTTTAGAAAAAGAAATTACAATCTTTTTATATCAGAATCTCGATTTACAAAAGAGAAGAAGATCGACGGAGATCCTCCCCTTTGTTTAAAACTGAGTTCTTCACGGTAGCGATGAGATGCCTCCCTCAACGTTCGTATCGAGTTTGCTTCTCTTTTGCTAGAGCGTTGTAAAGACCATTATCTTGTAATCTTCATCTTGGCTTTTTGAAAATATGAGAGTCGTCAGATTGTAACTCCCGATGTTGATTGTGAAGGCTGTTGATTAGAGCTTTCATCAGCTATTATGAAGGTCATCATATTATAACATTCATCAATCTACGTGAAAGTTTTTAAATTGTAACCTTCTGGAAGCCGTCAAATTATAACTTTTATCATCGTTGTTTGATGGGGATCAGCTATCTGCAGTAATTTTTAGACAATCTACATAACCCCCTTCAAAGTTTTCGAAAGTTCACGGTTGACTGGGACGAATTTTCAGACTATTTTGGATCTCAACTCTGATCATGGAGCTGTTGATTCCTTGTCATAAAGGAGTTGTTCTCTGCACCCGCTTCGAAGGCATCTTGGTTGAAGGGATTCGCCACGCAGGACCCGTATGAAGGTATGCGTCATAATCTTGTTTCTAGAATACGGGGGTGGACCCTTACATTTTGAACTTGAGACGTAGGTCTCACCCTTACGTTTTAAATTTGGAACTCGGGTGTGACCTTGGCGTTGTGGTTTTTGCAATGCGGGTCTGACATTAGCGTTTTGACTTGAGATGCGGATGCAACTTTCATGCATTTTTGACTAAATCTTTGAGACTTGTCTTTAGCTCATCCATTTCAAGTCTCGGCTCACATCCATTAAGCTGATGGGCCTGCAAACATGTATAGGATTTTTGGCAAACCCTCAGCCATCAACGGATTTGATAAACCTTTACCGACTACCGTTTGAGTCGGGCTAGCATGTGAATTATTTGAATACATTTCACATGTAACATTGTGCTAAGAGAATGAACCCTCTTAGACTTGATGCTATGATTTTGAATACATAGACTTTGTCATTTTCACGGGAAAAGACTAACCGGCAACGCGTGTTAGGCGTAGACTTATCTCTAATTAGGGATCGAGATAAAGTCCCTCATACGTGTAAAGCATAGATTTTAGTGTTATTAATAATAACCTACCATGATGTTGAATACGTGGGCCTTGCCATTTTCACAGGAATGTGCTGCCCGGCAGCATGTGTTAGATGCAGACTTATCTCTATTTAGGGATCGAGATAAAGTCTCTCATGTGTGTAAGGCATAGATTCTGGTGTTGTTAATAACAACCTGCTACGAAATTGAATATGTATGTTTTTTTCCTTTTCACGGGAAAAGACTAACCGGCAACGCGTATTAGGCGTAGACTTATCTCTAATTAGGGATCGAGATAAAGTCCCTCATGCGTGTAAGACATGAATTCTGCTATTATTAATAACACCCTGCTATGATATTGAATACGTAAGCTTTATTGCTGTTTCTTCTTGTGTTATGTTTTCACTTGAAACACTGAAATAAAGTTGGAAGTGCCAGATGTGTAGTATTAACTTGGTATGAATTTTTACTTAGAGTAAAATTCAGAGATTTTCTTCATTATCACTTGGATAATTCTAGAAAATATTTAATCCACTGGGGATTTTATAATGAAAAATTACTATTCTTATTAAAAAAAGATTAACAAGTTCATTGGGGGGTTTGACTGTTAGAGGTGTGATGTTAACCTAACAACATTTTATGAGCCTATCGCTCTATTGAAGAGAGTCGATAAGTTGATTTGGTCGTCAGAGGTATGATGTTAACTTGACGGGTTTGTGGACCTATCGCTCTATTGAAGAGAGTCAATAAGTTGATTGTCAGAGGTGACAAGATTATGGACCTATCGCTCTATTGAAGAGAGTTGATAAGTTGATTGTCAGAGGTATAATGTTAACATGATGTCATCAGAGGTATAATATTAACGTGATGAATGGATTGGTTGTCAGATGTATGATGTTAACGTGACAGGATTTGTTACCATCGGGGCAACTTTGAGGACTTATGATCCTATTGACGAGGTTTGATAAGTGGATTATTAGAGGTGTATTAACGTGATAGAATTTGTTGCGATCGGAGCAACTTTGGGGACTTATAATCTTATTGAAGAGGGTTGATAAGTGAATTGTCAGAGGTGTGATATTAACATGACAGGAATTTGTTACGATCAGAGTAACTTTGTGGACTTATTATCCTATTGAGAGGGATTGATAAGTGGATTGTCAGAGGTGTGATATTAACATGACAGGAGTTTGTCGCGACCAGAGCAACTTTGTGGATTTATCATCCTATTGAAGATGATTGATAAGTGGATTGTCAGAGGTGTGATATTAACGTGACATGAATGATTGTCAGAGGTGTGGTATTAATGTGATAGGAATTTGTACTTGTGATTTGAACAAGATTTTGAAGACTTAGTGTCTCACTGGGGAATATTACGATTTGAGTTATTTTGAGGACCTATCATCCTATTGATAATGATTGATAAATTGATTGTCAGAGGTGTATTGTTAACGTGACAAATGGGGAGTGATGCAAGCTAAATTCATACTCCGTGGGGATGTTAATCTTCAAAAGTGTAATGTTAACTCGACGACTTTTTGTGAATTTTGTGGTTGACAAAGGTATTCTATGACAACTCAGAAATTTTATTACTCATAATCCAGTAGACTACAAATAAACCAACCCCCAGTCTTGAACAAGTGCAGGGGAAAGGGGTAGACATTGGAGTCTACTGGAGTGTAACGACGATGATTAGAATACATGCACGTCACACGGCAGGACGCTATCTGAAGAGTTTGGCTACCAGAGGTAATTATTAACATGATAGCTTTGTGGACCCGCCATCCTATTGAAGAAGATTGGTAGATTGATGGACTATCAGAGATAAATATTAACGTGATAGTTTTATAGACCTACCATCCAATTGAAGAGGATTGGCAAGTTGATGGACTATCAGAGGTAAATATTAACGTGATAGTTTTGTAGACCTGTTATCCTATTAAAGAGGATTAACAAGTTGATAGATTATCAGAGATAACTATTAACGTGATAGTTTTGTAGACCTGCCATTCTATTGAAGAGGATTGGTTTCAGTGGTTGTAGTATCTTCCCCTTCTGATTGGGAAGATTGGACTTGGTCCCATTGTTCAGGTTGATCCTGCTTACTTTGTTCTTTGGCTTTGATCCTGGTAATAATTTTTTAAGCGTGTTCACCTTGAGAGATTAGTCATCTCCAGGAACAGTATTCTGTAACCCTCATTTGTGCTAGAAGGTCGGTATGAAAGTTGTGTCGACAGGTCTTCATTAAGATAGACTGTGTCATACTTGACGAACATCAAAGAGTCATGCTTCAGAACCTCTTGACAAAGGCTTTGACGGACTCCCTCTTCTTCTGCTTAGTGGCGAAAAGGGTATAGATGAAGACTTCTATATCCTTTTCAAAGAATCTTGACAGGAAGAGTCTCTCTAGATCCGCCTATTTTTGGATACATCCGGCAGACAATTTCCTGAACCATTCAAAGGCAACTCTCTTGAGGGTGCCAATGAACAATCGAGCCAGTATGACATCATTTGATATCATATTCCCAGTTTATGACTTGAAATGATAGATATATTGATTCGGTGATCCCGTTCCATTAAAAGTTTGTAGCGTCGGGATCTCAAACTTTGGAGGATAAGTGGCTGCATCCCATTCGACAGGATAGGACCTATCAACTCCCTCGTCTTGGAGGTCGCTTCTGTTAGTAATGGTATTGAGGCGGGCTTCCAATTCTTCCATTTTGGCAGACTGAAGATTCTGCTCATTCTCAGTCTCTCTTCCTTCCTCAGAGGAAGATTCTAGGTTATAGGCTTCTTGGTCAGAAGCAGCACCATCAACCACTTTTTTCTTCCCTTTGCTTGTGTGAGGTCGGGATGAAGACGTGCTTTCTTTTCGGGAAGATTCTTGCCTTGGCAGCGAATTTATCTTCTGAGATTTGGCCCTATCTACGACATATTGAGTCATCAGGATCCGGAGTTCATTAATGACCTCTTGTCGTGCTTTGATCATGGCTTGCTACTCATCAATTATCCTCGCCAGATCTTTGGGGTTTCCCGTCATAAGAGCAGAGCTCTCATGTTCTATAAAAGAACTAGAGGATTGAGATTCTGCGGTAGCTGAATGCTCACCATCGTATGTAGTTCCTCTAGCCAATCTTTGATAATCGATAGGAGGTATGACTCCGCTTCAAGTTCGGGTATGTTGGTAGATTCCCTCAAACTCATTCAGGATCTCTTTGAAGTTTGGAGACTGGTTCGTCTCTGACTCATCAGAACTAGGAATTGATGACTTTACTCTATCGATCATGTTGGAAGTAACTCCAAGGTATTCATCCTCTAAATTCTTCTTCCTATGCAAACATCGTCGTTGGTTTGGCAAAGCAATATTCGTTAATTGGTCGAACACCAATGGTTTGGCTGCATATGAGCAGCATTGACATCCCGAGAGGACCGTAGGAATCAGTCGTTCATATTGGAATGAACGAATGACTTGTTGCATCAGTCTTTCTCTCGATATGAACCACTACAAGAAATCTGCTATTTAACGACCAAAATTAGTGAAGGGACCAGTTGCCCGTCATTAATGTGCATATAATAACGACGGGTTTTAAACCCTTTGTCGAGTGATTACAAATAATAGAGAAATATTATGATATGAGATAACGATTTTCTAATCCCTTCGTTGATTTGATCCTACTACCGTCGTTATTGGGTCTCCTTAAAAATGAAGGGATCCATTACCTTCATTGATGAGACTCCTAATCATAATTGCACAGAAATTAACCTATTTCTATTAAAAAAAAATCCCATAACCAAACATGAAGCCCCAGCTAAAACCTAAAACTGAATTTTACAAACCCACATATTTCGCCTACATGGACTGATGGACAGGAGGAGAGGGAAATTCCCCCCCAATAATTTTCACGAAAATTAAAAAAAAAAAAAACAAATCAAAATCCCCCAAATTAACCCTCGTTCTCTCTCTCTCTCTCTCTTCAAAAAACCCCAATCCTGTGCGCCTTCTCCCCCTCGATGGGCCTAGGGTTTTCGTTGATGCGCTTGTTGCCGACGCTCTGGATTTAGTTGTGGCCTGACTTTGGATGGATTTTGTAATTTGACCGGAGATTTCTGGTGGGGCTTCCGTTTATTCGAGTTGAGGAGATTTGTACTGCTTGGTAGCCGATTGTCCTTGGTAAGGGAAACAGTTGCCATGGATCTGATAATTAGTTCGATTTTTGCAAAAAACATTTTTAGACAGAATCGAATTAATTATTTTGAAGGAGAGGTTCTTGCCTTGAATCGAATCAGAAGCCGTAATTTTTGCTAAGCCATTATTCGCTGCTCGAAATTACTGCTCTAAAGTACTATTTAACCATAGGCTAAAGGAATCTGTCATATATTATTCTGACTCTTTTTTATTGTTGTAGAGATTTTCGTGGATTTTAGTTTATTTTCTAATGATATCTTTTTGTTTAAGACAATGTTTTGTGATGATAATTTTGAAAAATAATCTGTGTTTTAGAGGATATCGTTTTATATGGATTTGGAATCTGGGTTGTTTACAGACGGAAGGATAGCTACAAACTAGATTTGTGCTACGGGCAAGAAGAGACCACTGGTGATATTTTCTCCCGAGAGATTAAACCTCTCCTTGAGGGAATTCTCAAAGGAGGTAATGGTTGTGTGATTGTTTATGGTGCTCAAGGAAGTGGGAAGACACAATTAGTTCAGGTGACTTCAAGGTCCCTTAAGGTTTTTTCAATCATACAGCTGTTTGTGCTATTATCATTGTTAAGAGAAAATTTCTATTGTTTTTTGATTTAGGGTTCCAAAGAAAACCCAGGTTTGGCACTAATGGCACTCTTGGAGATCCTACCAGGTTTGGCACTAATGTTTACTGAAATGATATGTACTTTAATGAGCCCTACTTTTGAAACTATATCCTTATTCAAGACTTCTCTCTCGAGATCATGTGGCTTGTAAGTGATATTTGAGAGTGGTTAATGTGATTGTATTACTCACATGTTGCCTCAAAC
This sequence comes from Asparagus officinalis, assembly GCF_001876935.1. Classification (NCBI taxonomy): domain Eukaryota; kingdom Viridiplantae; phylum Streptophyta; class Magnoliopsida; order Asparagales; family Asparagaceae; genus Asparagus; species Asparagus officinalis. Next base: position 67,567,780 of record NC_033803.1, on the reverse strand, counting down.
GATGAGTTACTTTATGTAACAAAATTGACCTCATGTTGAATGATTTTCATCTTTAACTCTAACTCATAATCCTCTAAAATCTCCAGCCTCCAGATATGAATAAAGATCAGTCATTTTCTTCCTTTTATGCCACTGGTTGCCACTTTATTTCTTTATTCAATCTAATCTTTTAAAGATTGTCAGAGTAAACAATGGAATGCATTCTAATATTGATATCTTTTCGTCATTGCATTTATTTTCTTAATACTCTTGGGCAATGAGTCATTATATATGAACATACAAGGTTTCTGTTATCATTTAGGTTTGTAAACTTGTGTGTTATTACTGACATCTAACAATGAGCTATCATATGTAGAGCTGTTATGGCCCCTGATTTTCAACAATCATTTATGAAACTGCTGTCCGATGCTCAATTTGAAGAATTATCAGCCCAGGATTTGATGTTGACATATGCACTAAACAGTGACTATCTATTAACACTTCCAATATACACTTCCAAGAGTCAAATGCAATAATATTCAGGTAGGGCAGTCAACTTTGTTACATTGTATTCATGTTATTGACCAGTTTGATTACAACTCCTCCATTCATGATTTTTCATTTTATACAGTGTTCCAGTATGATCTCCAGGTGAAAGCTATATAAACTCTGTATACAGCCTATGTCAGCTTTACTGCACCATTCTATTTTTTCAGATTAATACAAGCTTCAATTTTCTGAATATCTCCTACTTGTGTGCTGTAGCTTTTTATATTTGGTTCGGTCATGTATATTGCTGTTTGATTTTGTTGTGAAATTTCCTTTTAATTATCTGATAATAGAGAGCACTCAGCTTTTATTGTGCATGGATGTTTTCACAAAGATACTATATGAATTGAGATTACGTCCATTCTTGGAATTGCTAGAACATGCGCCATAAGTATACTGTTAGTAGATAAACACAGAGTATCTTCTAATTTTTTTCATTGGCGTCATATAAAAATGCAGGTGGATTTTCTTCTTTTTTTACACCTAAATCATACTTTTATTCCAAGAAGTATGCTACTTTGGATATGAGAAAAAAGTATGTTGATAGATAGCAGGAAAATATAATAATTATTTTAGAGCACCTAGAGTCTTTCACACTATATTTATATGTTGATAGATAGCAGGAAAATATAATAATTATTTTAGAGCACCTAGAGTCTTTCACACTATATTTAGTAGTTCAGCTGAAGTAAATGTCTAGCTATCCTAGGGTGATTTGAGTTTTTCTGTAGCTGGTTTTTTTTTAAGTCTGTTTTTCTATAAAATAGGCCTAATCATTAGAGGTATTGGGTGCATATGTGATCAGCTATTGACTATTGTTCAACTTTAAATAGTCAGAATGATCTGATTCTTTTTAAGTTAGATTATGTACCTCCTTTTAACTGCACCCTCTAGTAAATCCCAAAGTTACAGTCAAAATTTAAAAAGTTACAGTCATATATAGGTAAACATCTTTGCTTTTATATGTTGAATGACCCTATATATGAATCATTTGATGCTCAGGTTATTGCATCAACATCATTGGTAGATGATGATATCAATTTGATAAGGAACGATATTGATCCAATTATTGTAAATTCGGTATTAACTTCAAAAAAGAGGAAAAAGACTCAAGTAGAGGATTAAAATGCTTTCATTAAAGAATGGAACTCAAATGATATTGTGTTATTGAGATAAATTTTAAGTTGTATCTCATTATAACTATTCCTTTTTTTAGACATATGATGTTTCTTTTCTTCCTATTGTGTTATTTAGACATATGTTGTATCTCACTATAACTATTCCTTTTCTCTTATATACTTTTATGATTGACTACTTACACTAAAAAAATGTGAATTTTACTTAATAAGATAATATTTGCTTAATTGATATTTCTTAATTATGTGATTTTTAAAAAAAAATTAGGCTATCCATGCAAGATTAGGAGGGGGTAGCTCGAGTCTTCTTTTGACGATGATTAGAGGATGAAAGAATGTGTCTTCCCCAAACTTTTATTTTAATTTGTTATAGATAGTTTCATGTATTTTTCTTTGGAATAAATAGGATATTAACTCTTGTTATTAGTATTGAATATTTGAGGATGGTGGAATTTTATTTATTGATGTTATTAATGAATGAAATTTTTATTTTTCCTTTTATTCATTAATGGGTATTTTTAATATATTTGTGTTGTGAATCTTAGTATCAGGTTGAGAATAATATGATAGTTGTTTATGAATGGAAAAATTATTATTAATGTATATTAGAAATTTGTAGTCTATACAATGACGGTTTTATAAACCATATTTTGTTCATCAACGAAGGGAAGTCACCGTCGTTAATGGGTTACTAATTACCCATTATGAGGACTTTTATGACGGTATCCAACCGTCATTAATTAGTCTTCAATGACAGGAAAATATCCCCGTAACTAATGGTAACAACGGGAAAATATTCCCGTAACTAATGGTAACGACGGAAAAATATCCCGTCACTGATGGTAACGACGGTAAAATATCCCCGTTACTGATAGTAACGATGGTGATAATTACTGTCGTAAATATTAACGACGGTAATATGTTCCGTCGTTATAGACTCTATAATGATGGGTAGTATATCCCTTCGTGACCCTTTAGCGAAGAGGGCTTCAACGACGGGTGACGAAGGGATTTTTCCCCGTCGTTAGCATACAATAACGAAGGTTTTTAGCTCTTTAACGAAGGAAAATCCCTTCGTTAAAGATGTAATTTCTTGTAGTGAACACTCTCAAATCTGTTGCAAAGACTCGAGAAGAATTACTCACTGATCGTGAAGTTTGAATTGGGACCCTCTGCCTATGATTGGACATGATTGGCTATTGGTGAACATGGATCTAGTTGAGATGTCTTGAATCCATGGACTTCTTATATCCTCCCCTCAATCTAGTCGCGCTACACAGAGTATTCGGGGGCCTATGATTGGACAGGTTTTGCTGGTGAAACGCAGTCCTGAGATTTGTATTTTGCTAGTGGAACGCAATCTTGAAATATACTTTTTGCCGGTGAAATACGGTCTTGAAGTTTACGTTTTGGTTCTAAAATGCATGCTTGAGAGTTGCGTTCAGTTTGTGGAACGCACTTTTGAGAGTTGCGTTTTAATTCTGGAACGTACTCCTGAGAGTTGTGTTTTGGTTCTGGAATGCACTACTGAGAGCTGCGTTTTGGCTGAATAACGCCCCCCTGAGTGTTGCGTTCTGCTTGAATAACGCACTCCTGAGAGCTGTGTTTTGTTTGGATAACGCGCTCTTGAGAGCTGCGTTTAATTTGGTTCATGCGATCTTGTTTGGGCTCATGAATGTGTGCCTCACATTTTATAGTAGAAACGCATAGCTCAGAGTTGCATTTTAGCTCACAAATGTGAAGCTCGCGTTGATCAATAGATCGGCTTTCTCGGAGTTGTGCCCGTCGTCAGGATCTTCTTCTTCGTCGAGCGACGTTCTTCTTGGTCTGCTTTAAGGCCTTTGTAACGATGTCATCGGTGTTGATAGAGTTGGTCACCACGATGGGCCTTTTGTCACCCAATACCCGTCGCTTTGGTACGGGTGCAGAACCTTCAACTCGGTGGATGAGTTTGGTCGAAGCTAAGTCTTCTCCTTCAAAGAGGGGACTGTTTGAACAGTGCAATCCCTAGGAGAGATAGTTCTTTGATGAGTCGGCCACAACTGGAGCTTTAGTCTCCTTAGAGATTTTGCGGATCTTACGCATAGCCTTGGGGCTAAGGGATTTGGAGGAGAGTATCTCCTCATACTTGTCTTGATCGAACTCAATGATTAGAGTTTTAACGGTCGTTCCAGCGAGCTTAGTGTCAGATTACGCTACCACTTATTCATCGGTGAAAAAGCTAGTCCCCAGCGGAGTCGCCATCTTTTGTTTGGTAGAAAAATTGGAAGAATAATTATGAGAAATGTATTTGATTTTATTCTCTCTAACTGATTTAGATAAAGAATAGTTTACAATTCTCTCAATATAATTTCTCTCTAACTAACTTAGAAAAAGAAATTACAATCTTCTTATATCGGAATTCCGATTTACAAAAGAGAAGAAGATCGACGGAGATCCTCCCCTTTGTTTAAAACTGGCTTCTTCACGGTAGCGATGAGATGCCTCCCTTGACGTTCGTATCGAGTTTGATTATCGTTGACGATCTGACCACCTCGCTTTGTAGAACGTGGTTGATTCCTCTTGATTGATGTTGAGGAGAACTTGCGTAGCAAGTTTGAAACTCTTGACGAGTTGATAACTCAGAGCGAGTTTAAACTCTTGAAAAAGAGTTGATTTGAACCGAAAATTGATTAATAAGCCAATGATGAAAGCTCCAAGAACTCTCTGTTGCCGAGGATGCTCTTGGTCCAAGAATGCCGACTTCTCCTTTGTGCAGTTTTTTGATCTCCAAAATTTCAGATCGAAGATCCCCCAACTCAGCTGAGTTTTTTCGCCATTTATAGGGGTTTTAGGGGTGTAACCACCTCCTAAATCTCTCTTTAATAGGGTGTAACCGATCATATTTCATGGAAAACAGTTTTGAAACCTTTCAAGTGGTTTAAGGGGTGTAATCCCCCACTAAAATCATGGGAGAATGGTTTTAGAATCGTTTAACTCGTATTTGAACGAGTCAAACGCAAAATCTACGTTCTAGGCACGAACACTACGTTCTGGGATTGAAACGCAGAGTTGGGACCTGCATTGGTGGCTGAGAACGCACAGGTCACGCTGCATTTTTAATCTGGACTGTAAGGCTGATCCTTGCATTTTAAAGTTGGAACGCAGCTCTTGAGCTTTGCGTCTCATTCTGGAACACAGCTACGGGTTCTGCGTTTTGCTTTTGGGAGTTTAGAACGCGGCCACGAGCTCTACGTTTTGAATCTGGGACGCAGAGGTGAGCTCTGCGTCTGGATTTGAAGAGACCGTCAATTTATAGTCTCTTTTGTTAGAATATTACAAAGACCGGCATCTTATAATCTTCGTGTTGGCTCTTTGAAAATATGAGAGTCGTCAGATTGTAACTCCCGATATTGATTGTGAAGGCTGTTGATTAGAGCTTTCATCAGTTATTATGAAGGTCATCAGATTGTAATCTTCATTAATCTATGTGAAAGTCTTCAAATTATATCCTTTTGGAAGCCGTCAAATTATAACTTCCATCGTCATGTTTGATGAGGATCAGCTATCTGTAGTGATTTTTAGATAACCTACACCACTGCCCAAGCAATGAAAAGAGCAAGAACATCCACAGTGTCGGGTATATCTACATATAAGTCATCTGTAGCTTCAACTTCGACTAGTATGCAGAAACCTTTGTAGACTTGGGGGGGATCGATCACGTCTGCATAGAGAGTTGAAAGAAGAACTAAAGCCATATCCTTTTCTTTGTTATGTCTATCTATGGCTAATGAGACGAGCTTTTTCACAACCCACCGCGTGTTAGTTCTAACCAACCGCGTGTTAGTTCTAATTCATAGTTTTTGGGATCTTGTGTTAGTCCTAACTCACCGCGTGTTAGTTCTAGTTCTATATCATGGCTCTTGAGCTCTTGTGTTAGTTCTAACTCACCGCGTGTTAGTCTAACTCACCGTGTGTTAGTTCTACTTCTAATTCATGGCTTTTAGGCTCTTGTGCTAGTCCTAACTCACCGCGTGTTAGTTCTAACTCACAAGAGCCCAAGAGCGATTAGGATTCAATCACAAGATTCGATGCTTACTGATCTATGATTCTCTAGTGATCGCCAGGATGCTCGAGGTAAGAGAAATTCAAAAAAGAAGAGAGAACGGAGGTGCGCCTGGGCCTAGGTGAGCGGAAAAAGAAAAGAAAAAAAGACCCCTTTTTGTAGGGTGAACCGGCCATTAACCGCGACCGGACGGTTTGAACCAGGAATCTAAATTGAAGTGAACCGATCGTCGAAACGACTTCAAATCGTTCATCGCACGGTTCAGTCCATCATTCTCTCACTCCTCTCCATACGTTCGGAAGGAGTTTGGAGGATTTTTTGGAGCCTAATTACTGCCCTTTCTTTTGGGTCATTATCAGACCGATTCGTCATTTGGGACAGAAAGTACTTCCAATAAGGTATATGGAGTATAAGAACTATTCCCTAATTTTCGTTGAGAAGTTCCTGGAGAATGTTTTCATAAATATTTCTTTTAAGGCATAACTCAACAACACGACGCTGGACAACGGCGTCGCACGCCAACAATCGATCGGTTCAATGCGTATGTTGAACCAAACGCGCAGGCACGAGCTAAATTTATCAGGAATTAGGAAACTGACTTCAGATTCGAAATTCCGACAACGGGTCAGGACAATAAATGCCAGCACCGAAAACCCTTTCAAGCATATTCGACAAAGCAGAATAGCTGAAGGCGGATTAAGAGGAATCAAGAAACAGAAGCAATTCCAAGCGTCCCGTTACAACCGACTGCAAGGTTGGGAGCACAGATCATGTGCAAAGTATTCCAAGACTCTTCTATTAAGAACTAGGCTGCGAAATACTTGTGGAGGCGAGGTATCTGTAGGATGTAAAATTGGCTTATAAGTCCCTTGGCATAGCTCAGGCGCGATGATTCGACAAACCATCTGAGTGAGCGAGGCGACAAGGTCAGACCGAATCGCACGCTTGAGCAAGGCGGATGCATCCATTCGCGGTGCGGAATCAAGCCAAACGGTTCCGGGACGGTCAACTAAGTCATGCCAAATCAAAGAGGTGAACTCGGATGAATCACGAACCGAATCATGATCTGGTTTCGGAACTGCGAACTGCAGAAGTGGAGTGTTACTGCAAAATCAGGAAATCCGACTTACTGCAAATTCAGTGGGTCAACGAGTCACAGTAATGGATAAATCAACCACAGAACCGAATCACAGGATAGAACCAAAGAGACGGAAAGACGACGGAACAACGGCGCCTTAAAGATGGCTCGGGCCCAAAAGCCGAGCCACCATGGGTGGCCTCGGCTGGCCGGCCACACCATGGGATGGCTCGCGCCCAGTGCCTGGCCACCTATAGGTGGCCGATACTATTCCGTGCGGGCGGGGCACACCAGTAAAGGAGAGCTATAAATAGGCCAAGGGTTGTTTCATTTTTGAAAGGCTTGACGTTTGATGCAGGCGCGAAACTCTGCGCGAGATTGAAGATCGAGCTTAGTCAGTGTTTAGAGACTTGAAGACTTGGACATCCAGATCTGATCCTCGGCGAGCATCCACGTCCACAAAAGGCGGAGTTCGAGAGAGGGGTAAGTAACAGATCTGCAGATTCTACAGAGATCACACTCCGCGGATGCTGAAGGCTTGGTCATTAAGATCCGCGAGAATACCGAAGCGATATTTCCTTAAGCTGAACTAATCTCTTCCCGCGCTATTATTTCCCTCGTGGAAATAAATACCCGTCAAATCGGTGTAGATCCGACCCGGATCTAGATCGCGCCGGCTGGTCCACGGATAAACCGCCGCGTTGGCAAATGAACCCACACAAGCGAGCGACGCAAAACAGGAGGCTCGCGATTTGTTCACATGGAGAAAGTTGTAATTTTTTATTCTCTTTTTTCTTTGATTTTGTTTGCTAACCGGATCTAAAAAAGACGGCGATCTTTTGTACCACAAAAAAGTTCTTTATTTTGAGATCACAATGGACATCATGTAAGAAAAACGATTTGCCCGCGCAGAACATCGACGTTTATGTTAAGAACTCTTCCCCGTCGCCGCCAGCCATGGCCCGCCCGCCGCCGAGCCCGGCTGCGCCTTGATCTCGCGACGGAGATCTCAATCCCTTCATAATCTCTGGCGA
>NC_033803.1:67538090-67558959 GCF_001876935.1 Asparagus officinalis | reverse complement strand
TTATCGAAAAGGGACTCCGAACTGAAAGTGGACCTCTTGTTCATGGAGAGAATCAAGAGGGTCAGAAAAGCATTTTTGGTGGGCTCACTATCAATTGAAATTGATCAGTGAGGGATTTTGGTGGTGACAATGATTTTGGGTTATCCTCTAGAATATTAAGTGTAATATTCTTCAAGGAACTTCCCGGTAAACGAGTTATCCTGAATGTACTAGGGATAGTACTTTTTCAGGAACTTCCCATTTATTGGCATTAATTGCCTGGCGCCCTCTTGAGCCCTATGTTAACCATTAGAATAATAGTTAAAACTTAATTATAAAAACTCATTATTTCTGAATTTTTGATCTTAATAGTCGACTAATTAGGATAGTAGTCGATTACTCATGTATATAACTCAAATACAAGTTTCTGTCTTTTTACAGTATAGTCGACTAATAGAGATTATAGTCGACTACTGAGATGTTTGACAGAAACATAAGTTTCTGTCTTTTTACAGTGTAGTCGACTAATGACTACAGTAGTCGACTACTGAAGAAAAATATAAATTTTCAAGTTTCTGTCTGAACTCAGTGTAGTCGACTAATTATCATTATAGTCGACTACTGAGAACATTTTCCGAAAACACAGAGTCTGTCTGAACTCAGTGTAGTCGACTAATGACTACAGTAGTCGACTACAAGAGACAGTTTTTCAGTTTTCAGAATTTGAATATCTGACAGTTTTTGGCCGTTTTTAAACGTTTTCAAACTTTAAAAACTTGTCTTTTCAAGGGGTATATATAGGTTATTTGTTCAGAAAAATTGGAGAAATATACATACCCATAAGCTTTGATTCTTGAGCAATTTCCTAAGTGAAAAACATTCTGATTTTCTGAAAAAGAAGAGTTTCTGAAATTGCCTATATACTTTCATCAAAAACAAATCAATTAGGCAATTTTACAAAGATTAAAAGAATCCTAAGCCACTGCTGCACATTATTACACATTCAAGGCTTATAGGATCATTGTGTTCTTCTTCAACAAGTTTTCTCTCGGTTGTGAGAGGGTTAGTCTCTTGGGTTAGAGATTGGTGTTCAAATTGACAAGGAGTTTGTCAATTGGTGTTGCAATTTGCAGGAACTTGCAAATTGGTCAGGTTTGCATTTGATTTTGTAAGTTTATTCAAAATCATAGTGAAAACTCTCAAGCGGGATTTGCTTGGGGACTGGATGTACACCAGTTTGGTGGAACCAGTATAAAATCCTTGTGTTTGTGTTTGCAAATTTCTGAGATTGCCATTTTTTTCTTTGCAATTTATTATCTACTTTGCAATAATTTTAAAAGAACACTATTCACCCCCCCTCTAGTGTTCAAGTGTATCTATTTCAGATCCTACAGGAGGTCGTCACATTACGCGCCAATTAATTACAGACGTGCCATTTGCTGAAGATACGGATCCCGATCATCCTTTAAGGAAGACCCACTACTTGTTTGGCGATTCTGTGACGGATCCAGATGTCATAAAGCTTGTGGATGAGTGGTGGCTACACAGTGATGGCATAACTTGCTTACATCTCCCTCCATTCCCTCGTCACCGTTCACTAACAGAATTGCACGGGCAAGCAGTGACGCGACAGATGCCGTGGACCTTAACAGAAGAACATACCAACATCCCTTGCGGATACATCACCAGCCATTCACTTCCGGGTTCTCATGGCAGAAAACATATTACAGGGTTAAACCCGGGCGTGATGGGATTGGAGGACCCGCCTAAAGGGGAGCTATCTATAATAGCTCGCACTGTGAAGAATCGTCTTGTTGGGCTAGGACGTGAGCTACCCATCAAGAATTATCGATGCTTTGGTTGGTCTCATTCTTCAAACAAAGCATGGTGGGGTCGGATGACAGGTTATGTCCTTCACCGCTGGGATGCTGAGTTAAAGTCGATAAGATTGTATGAAGCTATTCGGGCCACTCAGTACGGGTTACCGGTGAACGCTCTTCACTTCATGGGATTGATAGAGCTGTACAATCCAGATGCTAACACCTTTGTCATATGGAACGGAGAATTGGGATTACCTTTTCACGAGATGCACAAAGTCTCCGGACTCCAGTTGGGAGATATACCGTATCAGGAATATTTTCCCTCCAATCAGGAGCTACAAAAGTTGAAGACTCACAAGCCTGCCCGATATGACACGTTATGGGAACTCACATGTCATTATGAAATTTCTTTAGCCGGCGCTAATCCGGTTGCGAGGAAGAAGTCTCCTCAAATAAGCTTGAAGCAATTCTCCTGCTATTTATTTAAAAACTTGGAGAAACTTAATGAGGAAGTTTGTGAGTTGCAACCGTTGACTTCGCAGGAGATTAACAGATTGATTGAGAAATATGGTGCCCGCTCCTATACCATCGCGAGTGCTCAAGACAAGTTCATTGCGGGGACTAAATTCAAGACTTTCTTATGGTCCGCTTAGAAGCCCATCCATCCCACCACTTTGTTGGCTGGTTATATAGCGCTTTGGTTGAAAAAGTGTGTAGTACCATATCAGAGCTCAGATACTCTGCCAATAGAGGTATTATTCTCGACCGTCCAGCTTGCTTATGGGAGAAGCCTATCTCTCTTGCCAGCCATGATCGCTGACATACATCATGGACTTCGTCAGGTAGTTACGGCTTTTACTCAAACTAATAAGACACCGTCCGTGAGGATCCCTATGGCGAAAGCAGAACTCCCTTATACCTATCTGATGGGATGATTAGTTCTTCATCACCCTGATCTGATGACGCCCCCTACTGATGCGAATCTATCTACCCCCCCTGCTACAATTGTTCGAAGGGTGTAGGTGGAAAGCTCGGGACTTCACTGAACTCAGGAGGAGTTTGCATACACACAAGGGCTGGGTGATGAACCCATGTTTTCCCCGCTTTGCTAGCAAATATGGTGGGATGCTTGCTGACATAGAAGTTCCCGGAACCGATCAGACTTCCCTCGATGTTGGATGTTTCAGGTGGCTCATGAACATAAGGCCAGGCCATCTCCTTTTCTGAGTAAAGGAGCGCTGCTATTTAGAGCCCTATGTGGCTCATGAACATAAGGCCAGGCCATCTCCTTTTCTGAGTAAAGGAGCGCTGCTATTTAGAGCCCTATTTGCCGTGCCGGTTCGCCCGTCAATTCTCTCCTTTTCTGAGTAAAGGAGCGCTGCTATTTAGAGCCCTATTTGCCGTGCCGGTTCGCCCGTCAATTCAGGTATGACCAATTATATGTCGGAAACCCAAACCAAGAGTTCCATACTCGTGGCGGATTAGTGGACGGTGTTCGCGCTTGGCTGTGGAATGCGACGGGCTGTACAAGTGCTAAGTTCTGTCTCCCTAATACTGATTGTCCTTTGGAGCTCACATATCTATACTGCAAATGGATCATGGCCGCTAACGACCCCGTCCCCCTACGGTCGATTGAGGATCTAAAGGGGGAAGCTATATCGCGCATCGCTGTGAGGCTAGTCCGAGAAGATGTACTAGAACGAAGGAGGCGCGAAAAGAAGCTCGCTGGTACCTCAGGCAAAGGCAAGTAGAAAATGAAGGAAATAGAAGAGGAGTCATTTGCTTCTGAGGAGGAAACTTCCGAAGAAGATGAATTCGCTGCCGGTGGTGCTACTGAAGTCAACAGTGGCTTCGAGGAAGACGCGTCAGGTTTGTCTAAATCTTTTTGTAAAGAACTATGGGACTTGTCGATTACTGATCGAGCTCGTCGACTTAAGGCTCGTAAAAAATGGAGAATTTTGCCCACTTACAATAGGATGATTGTTGAACTTTCAAATGTAGATTCCGAGGAGGAAGAGAGAGATGGTCTCATTACCCGTGCTCAATCTCGGGCCATAGCTCAGGCGGGATCGCAAGTTGAACCACCTGTCATATCAACACAAGATAGACCTGTGGATCCCTAAGAGACCCGGCCCACAAAAAAGGTTAAAGTTAACCATCAAGCGTCACACTAAACTTCAGACTTCTCAAACGAAGGCGATTGGCGATGCACCCGTTGGTGGAGAAGGTAATATTTTAGTCATTGTCATTTTTTATCAAGCTTCAAACTTAGTGAATTCTATGTCCTAGGGGTTCATGACGAAGACACGATGATGTGCGACCCCCCTTCTCCCGATATAGGCTTTTTTGGAGAGTCATGCTTTATGCCACGAGCGGACGAGGCCATGGACCAGGCTTTGACGGGTGTTGGAACCGATTCGTCGATGGTGGTTGCGAGCCCAGATACTCCTATTACTGGTAGTACACCTATTAGATGGCAATCTTGGGTATTAAACAACTCAGAGCTCGTTCCCCCCTCTAATTGCTTACATACTTCTGGCTCTTTTAGAAAAGCTACAGGATGCGATTGTTGGCGTTGGGATTGAAGAGCGTGTCGTCATCCCCGGAGGTGAAGTTCTTTCTTTCATTGCTGATTTTCAACCTCTCTTTCCATGTCTTAACGTCTAGAATTTTCTTCAGATGCTTCAATGGAAGGCCCTGCCGAAGCACCCCCGTCTGATCCTATACAGGACCCTTCGGGCTTGGGCGATAGGCTACTTGAGGACATGCTGTCGGGTTGGAAAACTCGCCGAGATGCACTGAACCGGTTGTGCCGAAACTGCTGAACGGCCGACACCGTTGAACCAGTCTTTGAGACGGTTGAACCAATCATTGAAGCTATTGAACCAATCCCCGAGCTTGTTGAACCAGTCATCGAGCCTGGTTCCTCTGCAGGTATGGATTTTGTCCTTCTGTGAAGGTTATTCCTTTATCAGTTTTACTTAGTCTTAAGGGAGTCATTTTTGTAGGACCAGTCGTTAAGACTGATACAACTACTATTGTTGGGATATCTGACGTTCTTGAGGGTCTTGATTTCTTGCTGTTGGCAGGAGCTACCATGGAAACTCAGTCGTCAGTGGCCCCAATTTAGCACTCGATCCTGATAACCAAGATGACTACCGTAGCTGCGGGGATTAATCCCGTCGAGCAGGTCATGAGACCAACTGATGGGGTTAGTACGTCCACGACTGCGACATCGCCGACAGTCTTAAAAATTCAATATGTCGCAACGGCAGAACCAAGTACGGGACATTCTCTTGGAGAAGCATCACTTGATTTTGGTATTTTTTTTATACTGATTCAGAACTTCGGCTAAGGTTTCAAAGGTGTCTATATCCTCTTTTCCTTGTAGGGCCTTCTTCTCGGCTCAGTGATATGGTCAGAACTCTGCTATCGGATGATGACCCTGATAAAGTCCTTCTTCACTTGGAGATCACTTCCTTTTTCTCATTTGTGAATGGCATGCTTGATAAGCTTATCAACAAAGGATTTTCTCTCAGCCTCTTCAAATCTTATCTTGATAATCAAGTGACTTTTATAAGAAATCAAGGATACTCAGATCTGGCAGATGTTATTATTGCGGACTTAGACCGTCTCGAGCGCGAATTTCAAAGGTTGAAGGAATTCCAGGCTGCCGGTGCTCCTTCATATGTGGCCGCTCAGTTAGAGACCCGGCTGCAGACCTGGTGAGAGGCTCAAATATCTGCTAATCTCAAGATTCGAGAACAAGAGAGTCGTGTTCAGCAAACGGAAGCCGTTTTCAATGATAGATTGATAGCCCTTCGTGAAATTGACTCTTCTCTCGCATCAGGTGCCGCCATAATAAAACAACTTGAATCGGAACTTAAGACAGTCAAAGATGCCCAAGCTGTCTTGGAGATGACAAAGGCTCATACAGAGGGTACTATAAATACAATGTCCAAACAGCTAGAACTTTTCAAAAAGAAGTTAGCCGAGATGAAGGCGGAGGCTGCACGGATATTGGTTGCTGATGAGGAATCCATGAAGGCTATGTTGCGGGGTGAGCTCGAGCAAGCTTATGTGGAAGAGTTGTCGAAGTTAGAGCAACAAGTCCTTAACCATAAGCTTCATGTAGATTGACTATGACTTTTGTACCTGCAAACTCAATTTTTATTAATAGAATATATTCTTTATTATCTCTCTTTTATTATGACGTCTTATTCTGTGTGGAATAGTCAACCATAACACTTGTGGGATTTTTGGCAAACCTCCAGCCTTCAACGGATTTGATGAGCCGTTACCGACTACCGTTTGAGTCGGGCTAGTGTGCGGATTATTTTGGACCAGTTCCGCACATAACGTTGCGCTAAGAGAATTAATTCACTTAGACTTGGTGTTATGACTTTGAATACATAGGCTTCGTCTTTCTCATGGGAGTAGACTAAACGGCAACGCGTGTTAGGCGTTCACTTACCCCTTCTTAGGCTTCGGGGTAAATTCCCCAGACTTAGACTCTGGTGTCTTTTTCAATCGGCGAAAGACTAAACCGGCGATGTGTGTTAGACATAGACTTTAGGATTTTTTAGCAAACCCCCAGCCTTCAACGGGTTTGATGTGCCTTTACCGATTACCGTTTGAATCGGGCTAGCACGTGAATTATTAAAACTCGTTTCACATGTAACGTTGTGCTAAGAAAATTACTTCTCTTAGACTTGATGCTATGATTTTGAATACATAGACTTCACCACTTATTACGCGAATATGGCACCCGGTAATGCGTATTAGGTGTTGACTTATCCCTACTCAGGATTTGGGATAAACGTCCCCAGACTCGTATTTTGGTGTCTTTTTCACTCGGTGAAAGACTAAACCGGCAACGCATGTTAGGCGTAGGTTTATCTCTATTTAGGAGTCGAGATAAAATTCCCCGTGTATAAAGTACGCGGATTGGAAGTTGGAAACTATGTCTCTTTTTTTAGGATAAAGACAAACCCGAAAATGAAAGAGGAAAAATTTTATATTCTATCTTTCAATACTGAAGAGGAAGAATTTTATATTCTATCTCCAGTTGGAAAGAAAACTCGAAGTGGGATCTCCACCCCCAGAATCCGGAAAGATGAAACTAAGAGTGTGATCTACACTCCGAGAATCGGAAAGATTCAAATGACCCTAACTTTTATAGGATTGATTGTTTGATCTAAGAAAAGAGTTCCTCATTTATTGAGGGGAAGTCCCAATTTCGACCCTAACTTTTATAGGTTTGGCTGAAAAGGAAAAGATGGAAGTCTTTCGTTTATCGAAAGAGATGACTCGATCTTAGTCCTAACTATCTGTAGGTTTGACTAAGTGAGGTTGGAGACAATCCTAACTTTTATAGGTTTGATTGCTCGAATTGAAATGGACCTCTCGTACATGAAAGGAATCGAGAGGAGAATTTAGCTTTGACCTTAACTTTTATAGGTTTGACCTGAAAGCAAAGTGAGTGGAATACAGGTAGTAACAAAAAACTGGTTTATACTAGCCACTTGATGGAGGATATAGATATTAAGTGATTAGGACTTAACACGTCAAGACTTGAAAATTGCCATGAATTGGCAGATTGAAATTTTGGCGGGCCCACCGTCAATTGATTTGATCAGTGGAGGATTTTGTGAGGAAATATTGATTTGTCAAAATGAGCGAATCTCATTTATCAATAATGAAATACGCTTTAACTTTGAATACATTCAGAGTCCAAGTGTGGATTTTTATTCATTATTTTCATAGCAACTGGGTTATCCCTAAGAATACCACATGCAGTATTCTTCCAGGAACTCCCCG
The DNA here is from genome assembly GCF_001876935.1 of Asparagus officinalis. Taxonomy (NCBI): domain Eukaryota; kingdom Viridiplantae; phylum Streptophyta; class Magnoliopsida; order Asparagales; family Asparagaceae; genus Asparagus; species Asparagus officinalis. The sequence goes on along the minus strand of NC_033803.1, from coordinate 67,551,340 downwards.
ATACATTGGTTATCCTGAGTATACTAAGGGTAGTATCTTTTCAGGAACTTGCCGTTTATCGGCATCATAAGTCGGTTGCCCTCCTTGGTAATGAGGCGATATGCGCCACTCGAATAGACTATCTCTACTACGAACGGCCCTTCCCATTTGGGTTCAAATTTACCTTTTTTCTTAGAGTTAAGGATCATAGGCTGTCGTTCAGTTAAGACCGAATCTCCCTCTTTAAAACTCCGTTGTCGAACCTTCTTGTCGAAGGCTCGGGAAATTCTGGCTTGGTAGAACTCAATGTGTTGTTGAGCTTCTAAGAGCTTTTCATCGAGCATCTTGAGTTCTTCGAGACGTTTCTGATGTTGTTCTTCGGTCGTCATCTAGGTTGCGAGAGCGATTCGAAGAGATGGAATTTGTATTTCTAAAGGAAGAACGGCTTCACACACGTACACCAAAGAATACGAGGTTGCGCCAGTAGGTGTGCGAACTGTGGTGCGGTAAGCCATAGTGCTTTGCCGAGTTTATCATCCCAATCTCGTTTGTTAGTCTTCACGAGTTTTGATAAAAGTTTGATGATAGTCTTGTTAAAAGCTTCAGCTAATCCGTTTGTTACGGGATTGTACGCCGTTGACGAGAGATCCTGAATTCTGAACTTCTGGCAAAACTTAATGTAGGCATTGCTGACGAATTGAGGACCATTGTCGTGTATAATCCGTCTTGGGACACCATATCGGTAGATAATATGGTGTTTGATGAATGAAATAACGTTGCTTGTCTTAACTTCTCTGAGCGGGACCGCTTCAGCCCATTTGGAGAAGTAATCAGTAATAGCTAAAATGAATCGATCACCTTTGACTGACGAGGGATTTATGAGACCAACAATATCCATTCCCCAAGTCTCAAAAGGCCATGATGTAACCGAAGGATGCAAATGCTCTGGGGTTGGTGCATATAATTCGCGTGCACTTGACACGCATGATACTTTCGGGCATATGCGACTGCATCTTTGATCATGGTGGGCCAATAATATCCCATTCTTATGATGCGGTCGTAGAGCTTAGGACCAGGCTGGTGTGCACCACAAACCCTTTCGTGCGTCTCTTTCAGGACTTCTTCTGCTTCTTTAATCGATAAGCAATGCAGTAGTAAATCATCGTACCCCCTGCGATATAACATTCGACTCTCCGTGTTATAGTAGAATCTCAGTGCTCTTCATCGGATTGAGTCTCTTTCCTCACATCTTCTGGTAAGATTCCATGCAAGACGTAATCGATGATAGGGATACGCCAATCTCGGGGTTCGAATTTAACTTGAGTTGAATATACTTCTTTAATATCCTCTTCTTTGTCATCTTCATCGTAGATTGGCACGAAGAGTTGATGAGTTCTCATAGTAACGAACTGTTCCATCTCAGGAGGCTGTGCTAAGGACACAGCTAAAGCTGCAAGCGCATCTACGTACGTGTTTTGTAAGCATGGAATGTATTCGATGAAGAATCCTTCAAACGATTCTGCCATCTCAACGGCCACCTTGTGGTATGGTATCAAGTCTTGATTTCTAACCTTATACTCTCCTTGAATTTGTTTAACTACTAGCTGAGAATCACCGAAAGTTTCGAGATATTCGACCGCCAACTCTTTGGCAAAGCTGAGTCCAATAAGCAGCGCATTATACTCAGCTACGTTGTTCGAGCATGACTCGGTCAGCGAGTAAGCTCTAGGCATCATGTGTTTTCCTAGGGAAATTAAGACAACTCCAACTCCGGAGGAAATCTTAGAGGGTCCAGGAGCACTTGCTACATTGGTTGCTCGAGAGGCCCGTCGAAGTACAAACACCACACCTGTTGATGGGAAGTTACGTTGACTTCATGGGTTTCATCTGGCAAATCATCGTACACCTAGGCAGCATCCGTAGTTGGGTTAGCTGCCAAGAGATCACAAATAGCTTGTCCCTTGACCGACTTTTGTTATTTAAAATGTAGGCCGTATTGGGACAAAAGTAAAGCCTATTTTGCTAACCGCCAATTCATAAAGGCAGGCTGTGTCATGAATATTCTGACTGGGTTAACATTGGAGATGACGTAGATAGTTTGCCCCACCAAGTAGTGTCGCATCTTTTGGATAGCGAATACTAAGGCGAGACACTCTCTTTCAATTATTGGATATCGAGATTCGACACCTACCAAGGTCCGGCTTAGGTAAATACTGCCTGTTCGTGACCGTTATCGTCATCTTGTGCCACTAATGCACTTAATGAGTGGCTCATCGCTTTGACATAAATTAAGAATGGTTTGCCCGATTTCGGTGCAACGAGTACATGAGGTTTTGAGAGATATTCTTTAATACTCTCGAACACTTTTTGACAAGCGTCGTCCCATACGAATGATACGCCTTTCTTTGTAAGCCTGGAGAATGGTTGACATTTTCCTAAAAGATTCGAAATGTATCGTCGGATATAAGCCAACCGTCCTTGTAGTCCTCTGAGCTCCTTAAGATTTCTCAGAGGTTGCAATTCGTTAATCGCCTTCACTTTGTCAGGATCAATGTGAATACCCCTAGTTATGATGACGAATCTAAGGAATTTGCCGCTGGACATTCCAAGGAAAAATTTGGTTGGATTCATTTTCAACTGATGAGTCCGCATCAGATCGAACATTGTCTTTAAATCTTTGATATGATCATTCTTGTCACGACTTTTCATGACCAGATCGTCCATATAGCATTCGACAGTCTTTCGGAGATGCTCTTGGAAAATCTTCGACATGGCTCTTTGATATGTGGCACCTGCGTTTTTTAAGCCGAAGGGCATAATTATATAACAAAAAACACCGAGGGGTGTTCTAAATGCGGTATGCTTTTCATCATCTGGGTGCATCTTTATCTGATTATAACCGGAGAATCCGTCCATAAAATACATTCTCTCGAATCCACACGTGTTGTCAATGATAACATCTGTGATGGGAAGAGGGAAATCGTCTTTTGGACAGGCCGCGTTAAGATCTCTGAAGTCGATGCAAATTCTAATTTTCCCGTTTTTCTTAAGGACCGGGACAAATTGGCAAGCCATTCGGGATGTTGCTCCTCCATGACAAAACCCGGGTCGATAAGCTTTTTGATTTCGGACTCGATTGCCTCATGATTTGCGGATGAAACCGTCTTTGTTATTATTTGACGGGTTTGACATCCGGCTTAATATTGAGACAATGCACTGCTACATTTCGGATCGAGTCCTGGCATATCTTTATAATTCCAGGCGAACACGTCGATATATTCCCGGATAAGAGAGATTAACTCTTCATTCTTATCTGGCGGGAGGCTGTCGCTAATGAATATTGGTTTCGGGTTATCCTCGTCACCTATATTCACTTGGACTACTTGATCTTCGGTAGGAGGTTCTCTTTGTTCAAACCTATCACCGTACTGCATATTCAGATGATGAACCAAAGGGTCCTCCCAAGTTGGCATTTGATCGTCTTCCTCTATTATAGCAGGATCAACCGTAGCCATGTTCGACATTAGTTTTTTTTACTCTAAATTATCATTTATTGATATTTCTTCGACAAGTTGCCAGCTACAACTACTTTCTGATGATTCTTTATCGTCAAGATTGATTACAATGGGTACAATGTCATTAAGTACAAAACCACCGTTATAATCGAACCCAGCTTTGGTATCAGCTTCGTCCCCGTTGTCCGTTCCTTGGGCCGATGGTTCAGTATCGGATTCGGCACTGTAGAGAAGGGAGTCGGTAAAATAGTTTTCCAACCCCTTGAACGGTTGCTTATCCGCGACCACCGTCTTGACTTCGTTATTGGTGTCCACATATTTGAGATACTGATGAAGAGTTGATGGGACTATAAGATTACCGTGGATCCAAAGTCGACCCAACAGTAAGTTATAAGAGGTCTCTGTGTCAATCACGTAACATGTGACTTCCGATTTCAAATCCCCGATCTGGCACTTCACTCGAATTTTTCCTAATGGTCTGGACCCACTGGTGTTGAATCCGTAGATCGTAGTGCTTGTGGAGGCTGGCTTACTAGCCGGTATTTTGAGATTGTACATCAATCGGAGTGACATGATGCTGACAGCGGAACCCGGATCGACTTGGATCCGGTTAACAACGCTGGAGCCGATGTGCCCGGTAAAATATAGGGGTCGGTCATGCTTTGAATTCTTCGTCTGCATGTCTTCTTTAGTGAAAGAAATGCAAGAAAAATGGTGCGTCGTGAGGTTACAATGTTGAACCGGCGGCTCTGGCTCTTCAGGAGATGACTTGATCCAAGTCAGGAAGACTTTAGAATTGGACAATGCCTCTTGTAATGCTTCCCTTGTGTCCTTTGAAAGACGCAGCAGTTTGTATAGGGTTATTCTAGTTGGTATATTGGCTAATTGTGCCATAATATCGAAATGGGGTGGAGCGCTTGAACTTCCCGGTTTGTCTCTCCCAATCGGTAGATTGAATCGAGACTGCTTCAGGTTCTGACCCTCTTGGTATAAGGGTTCTTTCCCTTTTTGCTTTTGTTGGGTCTTCTCTGTAACTATGGATGTTGGAGGAGTTGCGACAATTCCCATCTCTGCTAATGTCTTGGAGGGAACGGTTTTGGTTACCCCCTGTTTAGCTAACTGCTCGGAAGCATCCGGATACTTGAAGTGATACTCATTTCCACTCCGGGTCGCAAAGACTTCTTGTTCGTCTTCAGGAAGTGGGAAAGCCGGGATTCTTTTGTCGTCTTCTCCTGGAATAGCAGAGGTTTCGTAGCAGGACTTTCCTTTTCCTTTTGACTTTCTCTTGGAAGAGGATCCGGTCCACTGTTTATCTTCAATCAAGTCGGGGTGAACCCAGAGAATTTCGCCATTCAGGGCCGTGTGTGACACAAGTTCCTTCTAACATTGTTTATAAGGATCATCGTTCACAATGTTCATCGCAACTTTCATCACAGGTTCGGGCTGAAACCAGTTCAACGGGACAGATCTGAAGCTGATCGACACTGCATTCACACCCACCTTCTTCTCTTCAGGCTGCTTCATAGTGATGACCCCCACGTCAATCAAAGCTTGGATCTTATCTTTGAGGGCGTAGCACGACTTGGTAGGGTGGTGAACCTCTCTGTGAAACGCACAATACTTCGGGTCATTAACCCTTTTGACGTCTTCCTGATCTTGGACTGGAGGCAACTTAATCTTGTTGTTCTCTATAAGGTATTTAAAAATATCGGGAACTTCACACAGAGCCTATGTTTGGGCTCATAGACGCGAGACTTGCATTCTGAAACAGAAACGCAGGGCATAGGGCCGCGTTTAGGCTCACAAACACGAAGCTCATGTTGACTTGAGGATCGGCATTCTCGGATATGTGCTCGTCGTAGGGATCTCCTCCTGCGTCGAGCAGCGTTCTTCTTAGCCTGCTTCAAGGCCTTTGTCGCCTCCATGGGCATCTTTCGACCCGATACCCTCCTGATCTTGGACTGGAGGCAACTTAATCTTGTTGTTCTCTATAAGGTATTTAAAAATATCGGGAACTTTATCTTCCTTGAATGAGTAGACCTTCGGGAATTTCGGCTCCGAAGCCTTCTGTTTCTGAGGTTGTTGTTTCCACCGTGACTGTTGAGGCACCTTCTGCTGCTGTTGCTACGGTTGTGCTTGCACCTCGAATGTTCGGTTTGCATCCACTGCATTCACTTGCACTTTCCCTTTACCCTTAGGAACAAAATTCTGTTGTGGGGCTGGTGCCATCGTTTGACCTCTTTCGGATTTTTACCTTTTGAGGAAACGTTCGGCTCTTTCCCGTCGGACCTTCAAATCTTTCCAGGTCTTAGATGGTGCCATTCCTATGGCTTCGAGAATATCTAATGAAAGATTGTTGTGACAAGTCTCTAGGATAAAGTCTTCGCTAATCGGATCCCTACAATTCATAGCTTTGTTCCGGAATCATTTGATGAAATTTTCCACCAACTCTCTGTCCTTTTGCTTCTCATCAAATAATGTCCCGATCGAGACCTCAGTGTCGTCGTCGTGGAGCTAAGGGATCCGGAGGAGAGGGCCTCCTCAAACTTGGCTTGATCAAACTCTACCACGAGAGTTTCTACGGTTGTTCCAGTGAGATGAACATCAAATTGCGCCACCACCTCTTCGTCAGAGAAGCTAGTCCCCAGCAGAGTCGCCATCTTTTGTTTGTGGGAAAATTTACAGTAAAAGAAATGAAGAAAAATTAATTTGTATTCCTTTAATCTCAGTTACAATTGAATTTCCTGATTATAAAAGAGAAGAGAATGATCTGGATGCTTCTCATCAAATAATGTCCCGATCGAGACCTCAGTGTCGTCGTCGAAGAAATTTGTGAGAAACATGTCCTCCATGTCATCCAAACTGCTAATGTTCCCCAGCTTGAGGCGGCGATACCAATCGAAGGCTGCTCCACGGAGAGTGCCGATGAATGACCGTACCATTAAAGGTTCATTACCGGAGATTTATCCCCAAGTGAGACTTGAAGTATATTAAATGCTGAGTGGGTGAGCCCTTTCCATCAAACGGTGTGACCAAGTGAGACTTGAAGTATATTAAATGCTGAGTGGGTGAGCCCTTTCCATCAAACGGTGTGAAGTTGATTAAGTTGAACTTCGCCGGATACGGGATTAGCCCTTTCCATCAAACGGTGTGAAGTTGATTAAGTTGAACTTCGCCGGATACGGGATTGACTCCCACTTTCTTGGATATGGGCACGGTATTCCGGACCTTTTTACTTCCTGAGCATTCATCAACGCATTGATTTTGCTCTCCAAATCTCTCATTTTTTATCCTCACTCGTATCTGTCTTCGAGTGATTTCTGGGAGAAGTAACGTGGTCCTCCTTCGTATTGTTATCATCTGAGGGACCACCCCCATTATTGTTGTTGACGGGAGGGGTGTTCATGTTAACATTCTCATCCACTTCCTGCTCGTTATCATCTTGGTTCGGATTATTGCGACGGCTAGACTCTCCCTGATGAGTCGTCAGTGCCGCGATTTGCTGGTCATGCATCTCCCTCATTTGCTGCATAGCCAGCTCCATTTCAAATTTGAAACTGTCTTTTTGATTGGTTAAAGCGTCCTCAAGAATCTTAGCCACTTGCTCGGTGCTAATCATGAGTGATTCGTAAGGTTGTCCTGCACTCGATATGGTGTCATCGGAAGCCATCGCTGAGCAAGCATCCGAGCAAGCATCCGAGCAAGCATCCGATGTTTCATCATCTGAAGGAAGTCCCTTCTGCATTCTTTGGTAATCCCTTCGTCTACTAGTCCCCGATCGCAATCGAGTTATACGCTGGGACATTACGGAAAACTGATCCGGACTAAAGTGTCGCATTGACTTTCCTCTCCCGGTCATGTTAACAGATACTTTTGGAAATTCATCATCTTGGAGAGCAGCTCTCTTCTTTCGGAAACGTCTTGGTCTGGATTCAGACGTTTTGGTGGAGATTCTTTCAAATACTGAAAGGAAACGTCTTGGTCTGGATTCAGACGTTTTGGTGGAGATTCTTTCAAATACTGAAACTCTCTCCGGGGTTGTCTTGGAACAACAACATTCTGACAACACTGCCTTGATGATTTTGGCACATGGACAGTGAGAATCTATGTCCCGGACACTCATTTTTCTGGATTTGTTCGCACCCCCAGCTTGATAGTACAACTCATTAATTTGATGACTGGAGCAACCTATCGTGTGTTGGCACGACTTCCTAGGTATAACATCTTCGTCTGACGAGTACGTTTTCTTCTAGGGATATAACGCTTCGTTAGCATTTTCAGGAGTCGCGTGTCTGAGGCGACGTTTTTGTGAATGTCGGCCCTCAATAGGCTCCTGGATTTCAACACGCAATCTAATGCGGTCATTTGCAGGACTTTTCCTATTATACATTCTCCTCCACTGCTTAGGATGACGACCTCCAACCTGACAATGTGCTCGAGATTCATTCAATCGGCCTAAGCGCTCTTTGACCGGAGATTTGCCTCGATCATCGGGTGAAGGGTCAAGGCGATCTTTCACTGTTATTCTAAAACGAGACAAATCCACACTATCGCAGATCTCAATCGGAGGTGCGGAACTTGATGGAATTGAAGAAATAGGTGCATGACATCTTCTGTCTTGAGTCTGTTGCGGGCCAGGCTTAGGTGACCCGTATGTTGGAGGGTCGGATTGGAGTGACCCGCGTTTTAATGGGTCGGATTGGAGTGACCCGCGTTTCAGCGGGTCAGATTGAAGTGACCCGCGAATTGGCGGGTCGGATTGGAGTGACCCGCGCTTTGGCGGGTCGGATTGGAGTGACCCACACTTTTCGATATTTTTAGCCGCCGTCTTAGACTTTGGCCTCCATACTTGGTGCAGTCTTTGTGGCTTATGTTCCACTCCTTCTTTCTCCAATTTCTTGGCCTCTTGCACAAGAATTTTTGTTTGTACAAGCAATGCACGACGTTTGTGAATCCGCTCTTGAAGAGTCGATCGGGTCCTTTTGATGCGAACCCATTCGTTCTTCGCTGGTTTGAAAGAGGAGGGGCTGTCCACTCTCTATTGTGGTGGTTGGCGCCTCCTAGACTTTAGATCCGCCTCATAGCATATTCCATCAACTGGTTCTAAGGCTTTGGCCAGTTGGCGTGCGAGGCGTTGGCGTTGCCTCTGACGTGCTCTCTTTGATATAGTGGGCACATTATCAACAGTCGACCCCTTGCTCAAGGGGTTCAGATCTGTAGTTTTAGCCTCGTCGGATGCTGGCGGGGTGTTGTGAGCCACGGGTGCAGCGGTGGCGGGAAGATCTTCTTCTTGGGCTTCTGCAGCTGAAGTCCAACGGGTCTTCCTCGAGTAGACCTTCCTGCATCTGCGAGGAGAGGCCGATCTGGAGGAGGAGGACAAGCATTCCTCGTACTTCTGCTGGTCGAACTCATATTCGACCTCCGTTTTAACCGGGATCAGGATCCGAGGTTGCGACACGTCAGCCTTCGCAGAAAGGCTGTCGGCTCCTACTATGGTCGTCAGTTTGTTTTCGTGGAAAGCTACCTTCATCATTGATTTTATTAAACTTTAGTCGTTACAAATGAATTCAAATAACAAAAATAAAAAATTACAACCTTCTTGAAAATAAACACAAGATCCGTTTATCGGCTCTTGCTTGCATGGGTTCTTTGCCGGTGCCAGGGTTAATCCGTGGACGACCGCGAATTTGATTCGGTTGTAGGAAAATTCGGTAGAGCTTCGCCTTCACCGATGAAGTTTTCTGGTTTGAAGCGCTAAGATCGACAAAGCGAAATCAGGGCTCTTCTCAAGATTAAGACCAAGCTTAATCTCGAGGAACGGACGTATGGGCTTCGGATCCTTCGAACGGCTTCTCCTTTGCACCGAAGTTCGTCGGGATCTCGTTGACCTTCGCTGAAATTTCGTGCTCTTTCACTCTTCAATCCAGCAGCACCTCGTCCTCTTGATAAAATTCCAAAACTCCAAAATATAGGCCTTTGGCTCATATTTATAGGCCCCGGATGCGGTTATTTTGGATGATAACAAGTGATCTGGCTCTATCTTCAGTTAACAATAGCATAACCACGTTTGGAGATGATATCAAGTCAGTTGGGAACCCTTGGAACAGATAAATCCTGTGAAAACAACTTAAAACCCGTCAAAACACATTTTAGGTTCCGGATTGCGCGGCGCGGGTCGGATCAGTCCGACCCGTGCTTGCGCGGGTCGGACCAATCCGACCCGTGCTTGTGCGGGTCGGATTGACCCGACCCGCACTTGCACAGGTCGGTTTGATCCGTCCTGCGTTCACGCAGTTTTGTCGACTTCTTCCTTTTCTGTTCTCTTTCTTCCGAGACTTGTTCTTTTTGCGTGTTTGGTCGATTCATTGACCTTTATCGCAACACCGCAAGACCGACCATCGAACGCGATTTGGATAATATACGCGTTTTGATCGATGCGCACGGACTGGTTGGCGTGCGCGCATTGACCGACGCGCACGAGCTAGTTAACGTGTACGCATTTGATCATCGCGCACGAGATGATTTGACGTACGCACGCTGATCGACGTGCACGAGATGATACGCGTGTTGACCGGCACAAACGAGTTGGTTTGACGTACGTGTGTTGACCGGCGTGCATGAGATGATACGCGCGTTGACCATCGCGCACGAGCTGGTTTGACGTACGTGCGTTGACCGGCGCGTACAAACCGATTAGGTGAATCTTCTTGACTCACCCATTCATTGCTTCGAGCTTCGTGCGGGCTCTCGTAAACAATTTTAGACGCCTATAATTAACAGCTTTAAACATCTTATAGATTCTCTACTTCTCACAGACATCCCTATGAGTGGTAGAATGTTCACTTGGTCTAATCAGAGAGCCAATCCAATTCTAGCCAGATTGGACAGATTCCTTATATCTTCTGAATTTGAAACTCAATTCCCTCTTCTGGTCCAGTATGCTTTCCACTCCCCTTGCTCAGACCATTGCCCTGTCATTTTTTATAGAGGAGGATTATCATCTTCTCACATATTCAGGTTTGAAAAAGCTTGGCTTCTCAACTCTTCATTCTATCCTTTCATCCAATCTTGCTGGGATTCATTCATCCCTAAGGGAGCTTTGTCCTCTTCCCTCCCCTTCAAAATTAAGCTTATTTGTAAGAGAATGAAATGGTGGAAAAATAATGTTCTTCAATCATCTGACTTCCTCATATCCCATATCATGCAAGCTCTAAACTCTCTCAACAGCCAAGAAGAAACTTATCCTCTCTCTTCAGCTGACCTTTCACTGAGATCTCATCTCCGAGATCAGATATTTAAGTTAGCTCAAGTTGAGGAAACTATGTGAAGATAGAGATCTAGAATCCAATGGCTTAAAGAGGGAGACAACAATACTTCCTTTTCCATAAAATTGCATCTCATCTTAGAAGAATAAATTTCATTCCTCATCTTCAATTTGGAAACTCCATTCTCACTGCTCAAGAAGACATTAAACGATCTTTCTTCTCCTACTTCTCAGAGTTGTTCTAAGCTAGAGATAAATCCAACCTCCTTATTAATTGGGACAAGTTATATCCATCTCAGACTGTTGATCTCTTTGTTTTGGATCTTCCCTTCTTGTCTGAGGAGATAAAAAAAGTAGTGTTTGAGTTCTACCTAGATAAGTCTCCTGGTCCTGATGGTCTCCCCATCCTTTTCTTCCAAAGGTTCTGGGCTGTTATAGAATAGGATGCCATATCTTTTGTTCAATCCTTGCACTCAAATCCCAAACTTCTCCACAATGTCAACTTCTCCTATACTTGCCTCATTCCAAAAAAAGAAGATGCCTCCACCCCATCAGATTTTAGACCTATTAGTCTGATAAACAGTGTTGTTAAGATCTTTTCCTAAGTTCTGGCTAGTAGACTAAGCCCTCTCATCCCTTTGTTGGTGGATAAAACTCAATAGGCTTTTCAAAGTGGCAAATCAGCTCTAGATTCTATTCTTCTAGCCCGTGAGATGATTAATTTTTGCTCTTCAGGAAAAGAAAATATGTGCTCTCAAGATTGATTTCTTCAAAGCTTTTGATTGTGTTCAATAGGATTTCCTTCTCTCCCTTAAAGCCAGAGGTTCCAAAGATAATTGGTGTCATTAGGTAACTCACATTCATCCCTCAGCCAAATCATCTGTCCTAGTTAATGGCTCCCCCACTGCTTTCTTTCAGTGCCATCGGGGTCTCAAACAAGGTGATCCCCTCTCTCCATTAATTTTCTTATTGATAATAGACGTTCTCAATAAAATGATCTCTGCTAGTGTTCTATCAGGGGACCTCTCAGATCTTAATCTGAAAGGTCAACTGAATTCCATCAACTCTCTTCAATTTGCTGATGATACGTTCATCTTTTGCAAAGCTTCTCCTAAGGATATTGGCACTCTCAAAATTATTCTGCTTATCTTTGGTAATATATCAGGTCTTTCCATGAATCTCTCCAAATCTCAACTCCTCTACTTAGATCGATATCCTAATAAGGGATCTATCCTAGCTGAGAGGTTTAACTGCTCCTTAGGCTCTACCCCTTTCTCTTACCTTGGTCTCCCTCTCAAAAAGGGCTCTTTATCCAAAAGAGATTGGCAACCCCTACTTGAATCCTTCTCTAGAAAACTGGCTTTATGGGAACACAAATCACTATCTATAGGTGAAAGACTCACTCTCTTAAACTCTGTTCTGTCTTCCCTCCCTCTGTACTTCATGTCTTTTTTTAAAACTTCCACAGTGGCTCATCAAGGCCATAGATAAAATCAAAAGGAAATTTCTATGGGGCTACCATCATCAATCTTCTAAACCCAAGAGTTTAATTAACTGGGGGGTAAAGTATACAAGCCTAAACAGGAGGGGAGCTTGGAGTAATCAACTTGCACATGTTTAATAAAGCCCTTTTATCCAAGTGGATTTGGAAAATCAGTGATAGAACTCTTTCATCAGTTAGGTCATTTATTCTATATACTCCATTAATTCCTCCAACCCTCTAGCTCTCCCTCCAAGAGACACAAACTCTAAGTTAATCAAGATTTACATTCTATTATACAACCCTTTCTTCAGTATGTCTCATTGGAAACTAGGTGATGACACAAGTTGAAGATTCTGGCTAGACAAGTGGATTGGTGAGAGCACTCTTAGTAGTCTTTTCCCCAAGGTGTTTCAATTAGCATTTTCTCCCCTCAGCTCAGTCCAGTCCTAAGGATCCTTCATCAATGGGGTGTGGGGATGGCATCCAATTATCAGAAGAGGCTCAACAACAGAGTCAAGAGAAGAAATCAATCAATTGTACTCTCTTCTCGACTCCTCTAGACCTCTTGCAGTTCAAGTCCCAGATAAAATTCTCTGGCCGCTCCTCTCCTCTAATACGTTCTCAGTAAAGTCATGCTATAACTTTCTCAACCTTGGCGGTATCAAGTTCCATCTATTCAACTTCATATGGAAATCTCCTATCCCTCATAAGGTAAAAATTTTCTTCTGGATCCTCAATCAGCAAAAACTTCAAATAAGGGGTGTCTTAACCAAAAAGGATTGGATAGGAGATACCATCTGCCCCCTATGCAATATGCACAGTGAGTCTCATGATCATCTCTTCATTCATTGCCTAGTAACAAAGGAGGTTTGGTCATGGATCACTCCTTTCCATACCTCAGAAAAGTGGCCTAACGACATGTTTTCCCTGCTCTCTGGGTCTCTAGATCAATCTATAGACCATCGCCTTAGAATTTTATGGAGAGTCATTCTTCCTGGCTGCTGTTGGA
>NC_033803.1:67522665-67538069 GCF_001876935.1 Asparagus officinalis | reverse complement strand
GAGTTTCAACCTCTCCTCTGCATATAGCATCTCATATTGCTCGTTTTACCCTTCTATGGACAGGTTCTGTGCCCAGCAAAAGATCAGCTACAATTCACAAAGTGGCCATTGAACTTGGATTACAGGAGCTAGCTAAGGTGACATCGTGGAATGTAGTCGGAGACAACTTCTGAGTTCTTAGAAGTTTCCTTTTGTAGTATTTTATATGTTTTATGGCAGTAGTAGATGTTCTTTGATACAATTTTCGGCAACCTCTTTCTTTTGGTTTTTTGGTTAATGTATGGTTATTGTTTAACCTGAGATGAAGGGAAACAATTTAGAATAGGCTTGAAAAGTGACGACAAGGTCCTCACCTCTCCAGCCTATTCTTCTTCTGGTTCTATTTATCTTGGGTTTTTTTGGTCCCCATGTATATTCGATCATCTTTTGATTTATATATATAAATGAACATGGAATCTCTTATTGGCCTTCTTGTTTTGATGATGATTTACAAACAATTTACTACTAATATTGTTTGTCTAGTGTTTGTGCATTCCTATGTTTTGTAGACAAACAACGTTGTTGGAGGATGGATGGATTGCGCCTTAACGATCATATCAAATGGAGGTTGGCGGAATATCGGTGAAGCCTTGCAATTCATAGTTAAAGATCAAGTTCAAGCTTCATTCGCAACGTGTACCAAGTCAAGCTTAATTGAAGATCAAGATTGCTTGGGTAATATAGTTTAGGATTTATATTATGTGTGTTAAGTACTCTAAGCTCAATTATCTATACACACACATTTTATTAGTTTCCTTGTATATATATGTAATCACATATATATACAACACAAGTTTTGGTTTTCATGTTTATAAATATGAAATTACATGTTTCATATTTATTATTGTGATTTGGTTTATCTACATAGATATGAAACAAATATATTTTCATATACATACTCATAGGTTTCATTTTCTATTGTATTTGTGAAAATATTGTATTCTTAGTTTATAGACTTCAATATCAGTTTATACATGTTTTACTAAGTCTATAAAAACATTTCACAAAGTTTCAAAAGTTGGTTTATGTCAAACTGTCGGTCGACCGGTCCGGTCGACCGAAAGCTCCATCGGTCGACCGCACCGGTCGACCGACGAAGTCTCTGCTTGTTTTTTGTTTTTCAGACCTGCTCGCGGTCGACCGGATTTTTTCGTTGGTCGACCGAATTCTTTTTTCGGTCGACCGAACGATCTGTCGGTCGACCGAACGATCTGTCGGTCGACCGCCAATAGATCCGTTAGACACTAACGGTTATTTTTCTGAGCTGTCTTCTGGGGACTTTTCTGTCTTTTTGCTTGGGGTTTTTGGCTGAGTTGTGAGAGGGTATAAATACCCCATTGCTGATCTCTTCTCAAACATAAAAGAATGTTTTAAAGAAGTTTTTAAACAAGGGTTTTAAAAAGAGTTTAAGCTTGTTTAAGCTTGTTTAAGGGTTTAGTTTAAAGCAGTTTTAGCTTTCTCAAGTGGAGGAGATTATCTTCTCGTTTGGGCCTCAAATCTCCATCTCTCCATCTTGATCTATAGAAGTTTTCCTAAACTCAACTCTAGCTTTCACTTATAATTATTTGTTAATTATCATTTCTATTAAAGCTAGTTTTATATTTAGTTTAGATTTGATTTTATATTACTCATTGTTACACACACCCACATTGAGCTTTTAGTATTTACATACATAGTATAGTTGGGTGGTGAGAGATTGTAACTTTGAGTTGTGCTTAATTGAGTTCTCATCCATAGTTGAGAACAATCATTTGTTATATTGTGCTTATTGTGAGATTCACTTTGTAATACACTTGTACACCGAGTGAGGAGTGTGTGGTGAGAGTCGGAGATCGTCCCAAGAGGAGTGGCGTCGGTTGACGTGCCTAGGGAGAGGTTGTAACCGAGCACTTGAGGGAGACACGGCTAGGTCCAACACTTAGTGGGTGTAGAGTGGGATTACAATAGTGTGTTGATTGTAAAGTTTTCGGTTAGCTAAAAAACCGAGTGTGAGGTGTAAACGTTGTTCGGGTGAACGTAGAAAACCCGGTTGTGATAGTGGAGATCTCCTCGAATATTCATCATATAGGATATATCTCTTTGTTTGCATTGCTTATCCTAGCTTATATATCTTGTGGTATTTTATATTTGCTAGGATAACCTGTTAATATATTTTAATTGGCATTTAATCGGATTAGATTAGCATAAGACCCTAATCACCCCCCTCTAGGGTCCAACATCTCTCCCTGTTTCTTTCATTAAAAAAAAAACAATAGTTAAGATGTTTGGTAAAATTGTGCTTCATGTTTATTGGTAGTAAAAAAATAATGTTAAAAATATATGTAGGATATATATGATACATAAATTATAATAAATTAAAGCTACATTTAAAAACGTTCTCATGTTGTATAAAAGCACCTGTTTCAAAACAGAAATAATCTCAACAAGCATGGTAGTAAAAAAATAATGTTAAAAATATATGTAGGATATATATGATACATAAATTATAATAAATTAAAGCTACATTTAAAAATGTTCTCATGTTGTATAAAAGCACCTATTTCAAAGCAGAAATAATCTCAACAAGCATGCTTTCACTAGAGAGATTGTATTAGAATTTATCCCTATTGGTGTGGGTCAACATGGCTCTGAATCATTGGTAAGAACCTTAATGCAATTGAGGCTAGGGCGATGTTATCATCAATTCTACATGGGTGGAACAAATATCATTATTGGCAACACCAACTCAGGCAACACAGAAAAAGGTGAAAGAAGGACAAAACAGTAAATTGGACATTGTGGACAAGAAGGGAGAATTGATAATTATAGAAGATTAGAATTTAGCAGGTTCTTGTTAGTCTAAAGTGTATACCCAAAGCCGAAGCCAGAGCTGGAATCAAAACAACAAAGAAAACAGCCAGACAGATCCATGATCGACCGCGAATCTGTAGAGGTCGACTGCAAATATGCACAGGAGCTCAGGAGGAGCTGGATCCGAAGGCGATCGACCGTGGTGGTCGACCACGCCAACCCTGTAATCGATTTAAGTCTCTGTCATTTGATACCACGACTGGTATGTGGTCGACCGCGGTACCTACATGGTCGACCGCCACAATCGACCGAGACGCAGTCAAACTGTTTCCTAAATAGTTTTGGATTCTGTTTCTATCAGGACTCTATATATACCTTAAATGTTTTTAGGGTTATAAGAACACGAAAAAGAGAGCTTTTGACTGTAGAAAAAGGGAGAAAATCTCAGAGAGATAAAACTCTAGTTTGAGAGCTTGTATTTCTTCAATTAATAAAGGAATTGTGTGGTGTGGCTCCCGAGGACGTAGGCACGTTGTCGAACCTCGTTAAATCTGTGTGTTCGTCTTCTTTACTCTTTTACAAGTTTTGCTTTTGATTTGTTGTAAATTTTCCTACTTTCCTACTTTCAACACAAGGCCCGAAAGGGCAAGGATTCGATTTGATTATTTTGGATTCCCCAACAACTAGTATTAGAGCTTCATTCAGTAATTTGTGTGAAAGCTGCGATAGAGGAAAACAAATTAAAGATCGAGAAGTTCGACAGATCGGATTTTGCCTACTAGAAGTCGTAGATGGAGGACTATCTGTACTAGAAGGGCTTGTATCGCCCGTTGATGGCCAAGGAAAAGGGACAGAAAAAAGATGAGTCAGATGGTGATTGAGAGATACCGAATAGGAAGGCTCTAGGGAAAATCTAGTTGTCGCTCACCAAATCAGTAGCCCACAATATATTAAAGGAGAAGACGACGGTGGGGCTTATGGAAGTGCTCACGAAGATGTACGAGCAACCGTCGGCAGCAAACAAGGTGTATCTCGTCAAAACTCTTTTCAACCTCAAGATGACAGAAGGATAGTCCTTCACGATGCACCTCAGCGAGTTCAACACAATAGTTGATCAACTTATCTCCATGGACATCACGTTTGATGACGAAGTGCAAGCCCTATTGATTCTATCGTAGTTGCCGGATAGTTGGGTAGGTTGTGTGACGACAATCAGTAATTCGGCGGAAAAAGAGAAGTTGAAGCTGAGTAAGGTTGTTAGCATGATTCTATCTGAGGAGGTTAGAAGGAAATCGTCCGAATCAGAAGGTTCAGGTTCGGCTCTAAGTTTTGAGCAGAGAGGCAGAAGCCAGAAAAAAGGGAACCAGAACAGGAATCGGTTAAAATCAGTAAAGAAGAGGTCAAACTCGAAGGTTAGGCCTATCAAATGGAAGTGTTGAAACTACGGCTAGGAGGGTCATATGTCTTTAGTCTGCAAGAGTCCAAAAAAGGATGCGGGTGAGCATGAGGCTCATATCGTGCAGGATGTCTTGATCCTTGCTATGGATAGTAACTCAGATTCTTGGGTTATCGACTCAGGAGCCTCTTTCCACGCCACTGCTAACAGGAAGCACTTTCAGAATTATGTAGCAGGGGACTTTGGAAAAGTGTATTTGGGGAATAACGAGCCATGTAATATTGTTGAAAAGGGTGAAGTGCAGATTCAGATGAAGGGCTCTAAGTGGACCTTGAAGAATGTGAGACACATGCCGAAGCTGAAGAGGAATCTTATTTCGGTGGGACAACTTGGAGCAAAAGGCTATGTTTCAACATATACAGGGGATTCATGGAGAATCTCAAATGGTACGATGGTTATTGCTCGAGGCAACAAACTAGGAACTCTCTACCTCACCTTATATGTGAGTGACACCCTCGTAATTACAGCTGGCAAAAAGAGTACAGATTTGTGACACAACAGACTAGGGCGCATGAGCGAGAAGGGGATGAAGATCTTACATTCACAGAGAAAGCTGACCGGGATCGACTCCGTGGAAGTTAGGATTTGTGAAGACTGCATCTTTGGGAAGCAAAAGAAGGTTAGTTTCCAGAAGGGTGGAAGGCCGCCTAAGGCTCAGAAGCTAGAGTTGATTCATATAGATGTATGGGGTCCAGCCAGTGTGTCTTCATTTGGCGGTTCGAGATATTATGTCACATTTATCGACGATCACTCGAGGAAGGTGTGGATTTACTTCGTGAAGCACAAGTCAGAGGCGTTCAAAGTCTTCAAAAAGTGGAAGGCCATGATGGAGAATGAGACAGATCTGAAGGTAAAGTGTCTGAGATCAGACAATAG
Source organism: Asparagus officinalis (assembly GCF_001876935.1). Lineage (NCBI taxonomy): Eukaryota > Viridiplantae > Streptophyta > Magnoliopsida > Asparagales > Asparagaceae > Asparagus > Asparagus officinalis. The sequence goes on along the minus strand of NC_033803.1, from coordinate 67,532,908 downwards.
TGGAGAATATGAACTGGAGGAGTTCAAGAGGTTATGTGCTATGAATGACATTCGGTTAGAGAGGACTACTCCAGGGACACCGTAGCAGAACGACATTGCAGAGAGGATGAATAGGACCTTGACAGAGCGTGCCAGGAGCATGCAATTACATGCAGGTCTGCCTAAGACATTTTGGACAGATGTGATGCATACGGTAACATACCTCATTAATCAAAGGCCATTAGTTCCATTGTATTTTGGGATTCCAGAGGAGGTTTGGAGTGGAAAGAAGATAAATCTCTCACACTTGCGGGTATTGATTGCTTGGCTTATGTTCATATTAATGACCACATATAAGCTAGAGCCTACGTCACAGAAGTAAACATTCATTGGATACGACATTGATGAGTTCAGGTATCATCTTTAGGGTGATAAGAACAGGAAGATCATCAAAAGCAGGGATGTGATATTCAATGAGGAGGTGATGTACAAGAACAGAGTAAATGTCAAGGATAGCCAAAGCATTGGGAGCAATACTTTGGATACAGGTGGATCAGAGTACATGGATGTAGAGGAACTTCCAGATAGGGGTGATGATGTTTGTTCTGACCATAAAACGGAGGAGACTCCAGGTGCAGAAGAAACTACCCAGGGCATGGAGCTTAGGAGGTCATCTAGGGTACCCAAACCAAATATCAGATATCTTTCATCTCTTGACTACTTATTGTTGACAGATAGCGATGAACCGGAGTGCTATGAAGAGGCAATGCAAATGAGTGAATCTCAGCAGTGGGAGCATGTGATGCAGGAGGAGATGAATTCTTTACTCACTAATGAGACATGGGAGTTAGCCCATCTACCTGCACAGAAGAAGGCCTTACATAACAAATGGGTCTACCGGGTTAAGCAAGAGAGTGATAGAAGCAAAGAGTGGACTACACGGAGATATTTTCTCCTATTGTGAAGCTCACAACCATCAGAATAGTGTTGAGTTTGGTAGCTGCAGAAGACCTATTTCTTGAGAAGTTAGATGTGAAGACTGCCTTTCTTCATGGTGACTTGGATGAAAAAAATCTACATGAAGCAGCCTGTTGGCTAATATGAAGAAGGAAATGAAGATATGATGTGCAAGTTCAAGAAGAGCTTATATGGTTTGAAACAGGCTCTGAGACAGTAGTACAAGAAGTTTGTGTTGACCTTATTGTTTTGATGATGATTTACAAATAATTTACTTTTAATGTTGTTTGTCTAGTGTTGGTGATTTTCTATTCATTGTAGACAAACAACATGTTGGAGAATGGATGGAATTACGCTTTAACAAACATATCCAATGGAGGTTGGTGGAATAGTGGTTGAAGCCTATACAATTCAAGTTAAAGATCCAATTACAAGCTTTATCCAAGTTTATCAAGTTGAGCTACAATGAAGATCAAGATCAAACTTGGGTAACATTAGTTTAGTTTTATATTATGTGTGTTTGTACGTTAAGCTCAATCATATATACACACACACATTATATTGGTCTCCTTGTATATATATAGTTATATATATATACAACACAAGTTTTGTTTTTATATATATATATAGTCATATATATATATACACAATTTAGTTTTGGTTTCCATGTATATATAATTTCATATATGTTTGGTTTTTATGTATATATATAGTGATATATATACACACAAAGTTTTAAGTTTTCATGTTAATAAATATGATATCTCATGTTTATAAATATGATATTTCATATTTATTATGGTATTTTGGTTTAGCTATATAGGTATGAATCAGATACACATTCATATATATAATCATATGTTTCATACACTATTTTGTTTAAATATATTGCATAGAATATGCAATTATGTGAAAATATTGTTTTCATGGTTTATGGACTTAACAATCATCATATACATCTTTTATTAAGTCTACAAAATTATTTTGTAAAGTTTCAAAACATGGTTTATCCAAAATGTTAAAATTTATATGTTTACATTTTTATGTTTGGACTATTTTGCAAAATAATGATATTTTACATTTGGGAGGTCCTTTTTAAAAACCAATTTTTATAGCATGTGTATTATCATGTCTATAATCATTTCTCAAAGTTTTACATTTTCTGAATTTATTTGCTATTTTTAAAGGTAGTTTAAAATTAGTATTTCATTTTCAAACCTGGAATATCGAATATATCAGTTCATGGTCGACCGTCCTTGGCGCTGCGGTCGACCACGCTTTATCCAGAGACTACATTTTGATTTTTATCAAATCACGGTCGACCTCCCTTGGCTCTGCGGTCGACCGTCATTTTTCCAGAGGGCAAAAATATTCTTCAGATTTTCTCACGGTCGACCGGAGGTGGCTCGACGGTCGATCGCGACTTTTTCAGCATGTTTACCAACGGCTAGTTTTAGCCCGCGGTCGATCGCTAGTGCCTCTACGGTCGATCTCCGATCAATAACGACTAGTTTTCTGTCCTTTTTCTAGCTGTGTTTTTTGAGGGCCTTTTGGTTTTTTTGCTTGGGTTTTGGCTGAAGTTTTGGGTTCCTATAAATACCCCCTTTGCTCTCATTTTTTAGTTTAACTAATGAAATGTTTTAAACAAGTTTAAAAGAGTTTTAAAGGGTGTTTAAGTTTTATTTAAGTGTGGTTTAAGAGTTTGGTTTGAAGACAATTTCACAAGAGCAAGTGGAGATCATCCTTTGGTGTTTGAGCAATCACTCTTCTCCCTCTCCCTTGTTATCTATAGAGAAGTTTCATTAAACTCAATTCTAGCTATTTTATATGTTTGATCTTAATTTCGTAAGCTAGATTTCATATTGAATTTAATTGTTTTATTGATACTCTTTGTTCACACACAACCTATTGAGCTTATCGTATTTACATTCATAGTATAATTTGGGTTGCGGGTTTGTGACTTAGAGAGTGAGATTACAATTTGTTCTTATCTATTGTAGAGAACAAACACTTTGTATTTATGCTTAATTTGTGAGGGTCACTATTGTAATACACTAGTACACCAAGAGGAGTGTGTGGTGAGAGACATAGTCGATACCGAGAGGAGTGGCGTCCGTGGCCTAGTGAGAGGTGATAATTCCGAGCATTTGAGGGAGTCAATACGTGAGGACCAACATTTGAGGTTGTTGCTTGTGTATGTACATTGTGAGGATTTGTGAGAGTTATCGGTTAACTTGATAACCGAGTGTGTAGTAGAAGTTCTGGCGTCCAAACCGGGTGTGGTGTAGTAGTGGATTTCTCTCGGGGAGTGGAGAACGGAGACGTAGGACGGAAGGTCCGAACTCCGTGATTATTTTAGTGTGTTTGAGTTTGCTTTGGCGTTTCATTTGTGCTTAGTGTTCATTATATTCTGTCGCTATTGTCTATTAATAGTTGTTTATATTTATCCACTATATTGTTTATATCTTGTTTCACCGTTGTGTTAATTGTATATCCTTGCACATATATTGTTCATATCTCATTTGTGAGGATATATTTGTTAATTAATTTTAATTTGGCATAAATCAGATTAAATTAGCATAAAACCCTAGTCACCCTCCTCTAGGGTCTAACAATTGGTATCAGAGCTTGATGCTCTTTGACTTAAGGACTAATCGCCTTGAGTTAAAGATCCAAGTTATATTTTTGTGCTAATCCAATTTTTAATTTTATTTGTATCTTGCTTGCACAATGAGCAAACATGATAAGAAGATGTTTACAATGAACAAGTTAGTGTTAGAATTTATGCTTAATGCTTTTGAAGCATGTATTTCTAACGAACTTGCTCATTTTGATAGTGCTTACATGATATGGAAACTTTTTAAAGCACATCAAGGAGACTTGGAGGAGATTCGACGCGTTGTGGCGGAATCGACTTCAAGTGATAGTGGAGCATCATCATCATGCACACGGCCACTAGGCGATAGCCCTAGTGTAGTAAGCGATTCGGAATCCGATAGCGATATATCCATTAATAAACTCGCTTGTGCATATGATAGATTAATGCATGCCTGTACGAAATTGCATAATAATTTTATTGATTTAAAAAGCAAGCATGTCATTTTGAAATCTGATCATGAGAAGCTAGCTTCTAATTTTGATATCATTGAAAAAGAAAATAAAATGCATAAAGAAAACAATGATATGTTAAATTTAGAAAATGAGAAATTAACCTCATCTATTGCTAGCTTATCTCATGCTAAGATTGATGCCATATTAGAAGTAGAAAACATTAAAAATGATACTGCTTCTTTCATAAATGACTATATATGTTCTACTTCTAATAACAATACTTGTATGCATAATGATGAGTTGAATCATGTTAAGGATCACATATCATCTTTAGATTCAATCCTTAAAATATGTATTGTTAATCATGATAAGCTTATGAATATGTGTGCTAAGTCTCATGCTAAAACATCTAAACATCCTATTCATCATGCACGCATGTATAAAAAAGTTTACAAATGTTCTATTTGCGGCTGAAAAGGCTATTTATCAAAAATTTGCTATGATACACACAAATATAAGAATACTAATGCTCATTGTGCATCTCATCAAGTTTCTTCATCACATGTACACACACATGCACAAAAGTACATCATAAGCATGCTAATGTGTATCATTATAATTTTTGGGGTAGAGCTAGTCACTTAGCTAAGTTTTGTTTTGATTTGCGAAAAGTTTCTAAATCGCAAAATATTTTAAGTAGACCAACATCGTTTCAAAATATTTTTTATTTGCAAAATAATCTTAAAAGACCATCTATGTTTGCAAATATTTCTCGTACACATGTTTATGGTCAACAAAAGCAAATGATCCTCTTTCATTGCACTTATTGCAATCGGAAATGTTATTTGTATAATTTTTTCTTTGATCGTGTTCGTGCACCACATGTGCCCAAATGGGTTCATAACCCTAGTGTTTGCGTCAAAAGTTGACTTTGTCATGGAATTCATTATATCTTCGGTCGATTACAATAAATTCAAAAAAAAAAGATAGCCTTTTTATAAGACTCCTTTTACACAACAAAAGGAAAAATTACAACTCTTGAGAAACAAACGCAGGATCGTTGTTTGGATCGCTGCTTGCGTGGGATCTTTGCCTGTGCCGGGAGCGCTTTGACTCGTGGACCACCAAATCACAGATTCTGATTGAATCGTGAGGGGTTTAATGATTCTTTCTTCGTTTATCAAAGTGAGAATTTGAAACGATATCTTATCAAAGTAAGATAGTCATTCTTCTTAAAATCAAGTCAAAGCTCGAATCTTAAGGGATTGCCGGAAGCTCAAGAACTCTGCTTTGTCTGCTCTGAAGTGCTCAAAATGATCCGCCTTCCTCAAAAATGGTCTTCGGGGGGTATTTATAACCCCTAGGAACAGTTGGCGGAAAACAAGCTCACGAGACAGCATTTGCTGTCTTCTGCCTCCGATGACGGTGTTGCTGTCTCGGCGGGCGAGACAGTGTTTGCTGTCTCGGCCCGCGAGATAGTAAACACTGTCTCGGAAAAGGAATATTCCTGGCAGTTTTCGCTGTAACTGCCTTCCCACGTTTCAAACTTCGTTATTTTGGCAGTTATCAACGTGATTCTCGCCCATGACGTTTCCCACGTTTTTGAACAGTTAGTGGCCACGTGTTGGCGGTTATGCAAAGTAGTTTTGACCCTCTGAGAGCTGTCTCACGTGCAAGACAGTAAATTCTGTCTCGCACGGCAAGACAGTAAAGACTGTCTCGCACGGCGAGACAGTAAAGACTGTCTCGCGTGCGAGACAGTCTATACTTGTGTTCTTTTTTGACATTTTGGATGACTTCCTTTTGAGCTGTGTTTGGATATCTCTCAGTATTTTTTGACGCCTACAAATACCCCCTCCAAAGTATTCCAGACTCAAATCTTTTATAGAGGAGTTCTGGGATGCTTTGGATAAGATAGGTCTTACTTATGATCCTTTCAATACTTGATTGAGTAGATCGTACGGAAGGACTCATAGATGGCTTCAACTCTTGACTTCTTCATCTTTTAGCCTATCCAGTGCTTTGTAGAATAGCTAAAATTCCTTCGGTGCTGCGTTTATCGCGTGACTGTCGTCGAAGTCTTGAATTAGAACTGCTATTAAAGAGTGGAGAGATAGTTTATACTCATATACTTTATTGGAGTGTTCGGGAAATAGTTTAACCTCATATACCCGTTGGGAGGTAATCAGGTTATTCTTAAGAATATTCTGAGTAATATTCTCCAGAAGGGTAGGGGAAACAGTTTAGACTCATGTACCTATTGGAGTATCGAGGAGCAGTTTATACTCGTATACTTTTCGGAGTGAGATGGAGAAGCGGTTTATACTCATATACTTATCGGAGTCAAGGAAAACAATTTATACTCGTGTACCAAATGGAGTATTCTGGTCTCTTTTTGTTGGTAGAGGTGAACCCGATGATGGAGAGGAAGAATTTTATATTCTATCTCCTAGTCTCTTGTTTGTTGGTAGAGATGAACCCGAAATCGGAGAGGAAGAATTTTATATTCTATCTCCTGGTCTCTTGTTTGTTGGTAGAGATGAACCCGGAATTGGAGAGGAAGAATTTTATATTCTATCTCCTGGTCTCTTGTTTGTTGGTAGAGATGAACCCGGAATTGGAGATGGAGAATTTTATATTCTATCCCCTGGTGCAAAAGAAAACTCAAAATGAGATCTCCACTTAAAGATTCTGGATAGGTTTGAATAATCCTAACTGTCATAAGGTTTGATTATTCAACTGAAAGTGGACCTCTCGTTCATGAAATGAATCGAGAAGAGATTTTGGTTGTGGTCCTAACTGTAGTAAGGTTTGGCCAAGTGGGAGTTTTAAGACGATCCTAACTGTTTAAAGGTTTGATCGTTCAATTTGTGGACCTCTCGTTCATGGAAGGAATCGAGAGGGGATTTTGGTTGTGGTCCTAACTGTAGTAAGGTTTGACCAAGTGGGAGTTTTGAGATGATCCTAACTGTTTAAAGGTTTGATCATTCAATTTGTGGACCTCTCGTTCATGGAAGGAATCGAGAGGGGATTTTGGTTTTGGTCCTAACTGTTTAAAGGTTTGACCAAGCAGGGGTTTGAGACGATCTTAACTGTTTAAAGATTTGACCGTTCAATTTGTGGACCTCTCGTTCATGGAAGGAATCGAAAGGGGATTTTGGCTTTGGTCTTAACTGTTTAAATGTTTGACCAAATCTGAGTTTTGTGAGGAAAGATTGATCTAAAGAAGTGATCTAATCTCATCTCAGCAAAAGAGTATTCAAAAATCATCATGGGGATTTAGTGTTTATCACTTTGTTCGTAATGATCGGGTTATCCCTAAGAAAATTATATATAGAATTCTTCCGAGAACTTCCCGTTTACATGAACCATCCACCCCAGCTTTTCTTATGAAACTGGGTTTATCATTATATTCAGCTACATGATCGGGTTATCCTTAAGAGTACTATGCATGGCGCTCTCCAGGAACTTCCCGTGAAAGAAAGGAAATAGTTTAGACTCATATACCTGTTGGAGTTTCGAGTAGCAGTTTATACTCGTATACTTTTCGGAGTAAGATGGAGAAGCAGTTTATACTCGTATACTTATCGGAGTCAGGGAAAACAGTTTATACTCATGTACCCAATGGAGTATGGGGTCATTTTTATTTGGCTTGTTTCGCCATTATGACGCCGGAGTCAATTAATGCTTGGATTTTATTTTTGAGTCCAAAGACAATATTGGTGGGATGAAGAATCCTTATGTGGTATGCACAGTAGTTTGGATCTGTAATCATCTTAGCACCCTCCTGATCTTTAATAGGCGGTAGCTCGATTTTATCATTGGCGAGGAGGTATTCCAATATGGCTGGGGCTTCATCATCTTGGAAAGAATACTCCTTTTTGAACCTCGGATCGAGAGTCGCGTTCACAGCGATTATAGATGTCGTCGGTCGGCTTCTCTCAGCTTTCTTTCTTTTAAGAAAATGTTCAGCATGTTCACCGCGCATTTTCAAATCTTTCCAAGTTTTGGATGGCGCGATCCCCAGGGCTTCCAGGACATCGATAGAGATATTATTGTGGCATGTTTACAGGATGAACTCCTCTGTAACTGGATCTCTGCAATTCATTGCCTTGTTACGGAAGCGTTTGACAAAATTGTCGACTGACTCTCCGTCTTTTTGTTTCTCATCTAAAAGGGATCCGATTGACACTTCGGTGTCATCATCGAAGAAATTGCTGAGGAATAAACTTTTCATGTCATCCCAGCAATTGATGCTCCCTGGCTTGAGATGTCAGTACCAATCGAAGGCGGGCTCATGAAGGGTGCCAACGAATGACCGGACCATTAAAGCCTCGTTTCCAGAGATCATGCCCAAATGAGACTTGAAATAAATCAAGTGCTGAATAGGTGAGCTCTTCCCCTCATACGGGGTGAAGTTAATCAGATTGAACTTTGCCGGATACGGTATTGAATCCCATTCTCTTGGATAGGGACATGGAATACCCGTCTTCTTCACTTCTTGAGCCGTCATCAAAGCGTTGATTTTGTTTTCAAGCTCTTTCATTTTCCCTTTATCGTCTATGTCTTCATTCAAAGGACGTTGAGGAGAATGAATTAGACCACCCCCTGTGAGAGATGCTATTGAACCACCCCCAATCTCGTTATTGGGAGAATCCGTTAGACCACCCCCAGCGTTATTGCTATTAGGAGGTGTATCAGCCACAATGACTTCATCCACTTCTGGATCACTATCATCCATAATATTCTGAGTGTGGCGGCTGGATTCAGGAGGTTGAGACCGTTGAGCTAGCAATTCTTTTATTTATTGGATAGCTAACTCCATCTCTGTCTTCATCTCAGCTCTAATTTCTTCACGTTGCTTCGTTAGAGCTTCTTGAAGCATTTGAGCAAATTGATCAGAGGTGATCGTGAGGACTTCTCTGGTTTGTCCTATGCTAGATACCGTATCATCCGAAGCAATGGCTGAACAAGTGTCTGAAAGTTCATCCTCTGAGGATATTCCTTCATGCATTCTCTTATAATCCCTGCGTCTGATGGCTCCTAATTGGAGTCGAGACATCCTTTGAGCAATTCTTGGATTGACTTTTCCTTTTGGGGAAAAGTAGGGATTTGATTCACTTGAATGCCACTTAGATTTTCCTTTATCAGCCATGTTGATGGTGACTTCAGGAAATTCATCCTCTTGAATAGCAAGCTTCTTGTTGAAACGTCTCGGTTTAGGCTTTGACATTTCAGTTGAAAGTCTTTGGAACACAGAAACTTTCGGCGGAATGGCTTTAAAGCAGTTGCATTTGGACAACACTGCTTTGATAAGTTTTTCACATACACAATAACGATTCGTTTCTCGAACAGTCCTTTTATGTGATTTGTTTCCACCTTTAGTTTGATAGTACAACTCGTCACCATGGTGATCAGAGCAACCCATCTTCTGTTTTTGTGTTTGAACCTTGTTAACATACCCAGGATGACTTGTCGTCGCCTCTGAGCGATCCAAGGTTATGTCAAGAGTCATACGTTTAGAACCACCCCCTTGCGGGTGTGGAGTCTTAACGGGCTCCAAATGCTGATTTTTCACAACTCTAAATTTTGGAATCCAAACTTGGCAGAGTTTTGGTGGTTCTTTGGCCACCGTTTCCTTCTTCCTTTCTCGTCTTTGTTATAAGAGAGCACGGGCATGAGCAGCGTTTGCACGACGTTTTTGTATACGTTCTTTGAGGGTCGAACGAGCCCTCTTGACAATAGTTCATTCCTCTGTCGTGAGTTTAGCAGAGACATGAGTGATTGGTCGTTGAGGCAACTGAACCACTCGATGCCTCCTCGACTCTAAGTCCGCATGATAATGAACTCCGTCGGGTTGTTCCAAGGCCTTAGCCATTTGGCGAGCGCGGCGTTGGCGTTGTCTCTGACGAGCTCTTTTCGTCAATGCCGGCGGGCTTTGATTTAACGACTCCTTAATTAGAGAAGAGTCATTATGAGCAGAGAGGTTGCGAGTAGAATCCTCAGTAACAATCAGGCGAGAGTCTTCATTTATAATGTTCGACGGAGTTGAAAACTTAAAAACCTTCTTAGAAGACAAAATTTTCCTGCATTTGTGAAGCGAGGAAAACTTTAAGGATGAGGATGACAGATATTCCTCAAACTTTGCTTGGTCAAATTCATATTCAACCGTGGACTCAACCAATATCTTGATCGGCTGCGACACGACGGTCTCGGCAGCGAAACCGTTGGCTCCCACTGTGGTCGCCAGCTTGTT
>NC_033803.1:67500165-67517665 GCF_001876935.1 Asparagus officinalis | reverse complement strand
AGCGTCGATAGTAGTGATCTGGGTCTCACGTCTGTAGAAAATTGCGATTTTTTCTACAACCGAGGATGAGTATGTCGCGGTGACTGAAGCAAGCAAAGAGATGATCTGGTTGAACGGGTGCTTGGAAGATTTGGATCTGAAGCAAGGAAGAGGAGTTCTTTATTGTGATAGCCAGAACGCTATACATCTTGCCAAGAATCTAGTATATCATGCCAGAATGAAGCACATCAACGTTAAATACCATTTTATACGCTTGCTAGTTGAAGACGGAAAGTTACACTTAATGAAGATTTTGGGGAGTCAAAATCCGGTAGATATGTTGATGAAGGCAATCACCATTGAGAAACTGGAGTTGTGCGCAATTTCAGTTGACCTTCACGAGTAGAAGATGAAGACGGAGCCACACTTCGAGGATCAGCAAGATCGTCAGGATATTGTTGATTGAAGAAAGAATTTTTTTTTCGGGAGGAGAAGATACATGCGAAGAAGGGAAGAGTTCGGGTGAACTCACTGAAGGCACTTTGGTCTCTAAGTGGGAGATTGATAGTCTAAAGTGTAGACCCAAAGTTAAAGCTAGAGCTGGAATCAAAATGACAAAGAAAACAGCCAGACAGATCCACGGTCGACCGCGAGTCTGCGGCGGTCGACCGCAAACATGCACATGAGCTCAGGAGGAGCTGGATCCGAAGGCGGTCGACCGTGCTAACCCTGTAATTGATTTAAGTCTCTGTCGTTTGATACAGTCGACTGCCACTAGTGTGCGGTCGACTGCGGTACCTACGCGGTCGACCACCACGGTCGACCACGACGTTGTCAAACTGTTTCCTAAACAATTTTGGATTCTGTTTCTATCAGGACTCTATATATACCTTAACGTTTTTAGGGATATAAGAACACGAAAAAGAGAGCTTTTGACTGTAGAAAAAGAGAGAGAATCTTAGAGAGATAAAACCCTAGTTTGAGAGCTTGTATTTATTCTTTAATTAATAAAGGAATTGTATGGTGTGGCTCCCGAGGACGTTGGCACGTTACCGAACCTCGTTAAATCTGTGTGTTCGTCTCCTTTACTTTTTTACAACTTTTGATTTTGATTTGTGGTGAATTTTCCTACTTTCCTAATTTCCTACTTTCCTACTTTCAACACAAGGTCCGGAAGGGTAAGAATTCGATTTGATTGTTTTGGATTCCCCAACAGTTCTCAGGCCATTTAACATCATATTTGATTTTTAGGAGAGAAAATTTTAGGATCCTACTTAGCAAATCAAGAAGGCGATAATTCGAGAGACAAATTAGAAGGATCTCATTCAAATAACGATTCCTCAGATTGAAATTCAGATTAGCTTCCATACCTTCCTTTCAATTAGTCTGTCAAACTTAGAAAGAGCAGAAAATTTATATTGAGGATAATAAATGGGAAAACTACATTGGCAGAAAATTAGACCCTTAAAATTCAAAATCCTCTTCAACCTCCTTCCCTCCAAAAAATACTAAGTCCTCTATTCTAGCTGTACAAGATTCTTTATCTAGTCCCATTCGGTTTCCTCAAAGAATTGTTTCACCAGCTTCTACTAGATCCGCACGGAAGATCATCTTCAGCCATAAACATAGAAGTCTTCTAGAGCATGTATCTTCTTCTAAGAAATCATCACATTCTTCTAAGGAAGATACAACAAAAACATCCTCCTCCTCCTCTTCCTCTTCTTCTTCTAATGCTATGCCTTTAAATTCTCTGATCAAATAAACTAGGGATGAAATTGCATGCAACTATGGTGTACCTCTTTCTGATTCTAATATTGCTAATTTGAAAGCGAAGAAAGTCGAGATAGTTTATTAGATTTCTTAATCTGGTTCAGACTTCTTGTGGGTAGTGGTTGTCTCCTTATATATCTTTCTCTATGAAGTTCACATCATGAAATATTAGTGATCTCAATGATCCCCTCAAAAGAAGTTTACATTGTTCATTCTGGCATCGATGTAGTTGGTCTTCAAGAAAGCAAACTCTCTAATCCCTCTTTTAGAAAGCTTAAATCTATAGGGGATAATAAACTCCCACATTGGTGTCATCTTGATTCCATTGAATCCAGAGGTGGAGTCGCAGTTGGCTGGTCTGATTCGTATTCTCTTCTTAGCTTATATGTTGGCATTTTACTTGTCTCCATCTATCTCCTTCATGGTCCATCTGACTGGAGCTTTGTCTTCACTTTCATATATGCCCCTATTAATAGGGATGATAAGGATGTTTGCTCATAGGAACTTAAACAAATTAGATCTATCTTCTCTGCACCCTGTGTTCTAAGTGGAGACTTCAATGTCACTTAGTCCTCTGGTGAAAGAAGTGGTAGAAAAGGATCTTTTAGAGACATCAATTCATTTAGAGACTTTATCTTTAGTCTGTCTTTAATTGAATTTCCTCTTAACGGCAGATCCTTCACTTGGTCAAATCATCGTCTGAATCCATTGTTGGCTAGGCTGGATAATTTTTGTTTTGTGCTGATTGGGATAATAAATTCCCATCATGTTTACAATATTCTTTCCCGTTAGTATGCTTAGATCATTGCTCTATTATTCTATATAGTGGTAGTCTTCCACCAACCCCAAATTTATTTAGATTTGAAAGGAGCTGGCTCACTCATAGTGATTTCAATCCTTTTACCACTTAGTGTTGGAATTCTTTTCATTACTAATGTTCTCCTGTTGATATTTTCATCTCCAAACTTAATCTCATTAAGTGAAGGATAAAGTGGTGGAAGAAGAATGTGTTGGCTATTTGAACAATAAAAAATCTGACATTATTGCTAAAAATTAGTGAGTTTGATATACACAAAGAACAAACACCCCTTTCCATCTCTGAAGTTAATGGGAGAAAATCTCTCAGGTCTATTTATACATCTATTATGAAGGAGGAGAAAATCTATTGTTACAAATGATCTAGGGTTCAGTGGCTTAAAGAGGAAGATGCCAATATCTCTTTTTCCCATAAGACTGCCTCTTTCCACAGAAGAAAGAATTTCAATGTCTCCATTAATCATAATGGATCTGTTCTTTCTAGAGAAGCTAAAAAAAGACAAGTTTCTATGACTATTACTATTTTCTCTTTGTTCCAAACAAGTTGAGTAATCTCTCCATTGATTGGTCTTCTTTATATCCTCAACAAGTACTAGATCTTTCTATTCTTGAAGCTCTTTTTTCTGAGCATGATCTACGACATGTTGTCTTCAGTATTAACTCTAACAAGGCACTAGGGCCTAATGGATTCTCTATGTTTTTTCAAACTTTTTGGGATTTGATCAAACCTGACCTCATTGCACTTATGAATCATATCTATCATGATGCTTCTTCTCTCCATAGATTGAATAAGGTCTTTATTACTCCTGTTCTTAAAGTCCAAGATGTTTCTCTAAGTGAAGGAATATCGGCCAATTAGCCTCTTCAATTGTATCTTCAAAATCTTCACAAAGATACTTGCAAATAGACTATTACCTCTTATGGCAAATTTGGTAGCTCCAACACAGTCTGCTTTGCAAATAGGGAAATACACTCTTGATTCTGTCTTAATAGCTCATGAATGTTTGGGTTAGAAAATTTTTTCTTCATTGTAATTGAATCTATTACAACTTCAGGCGTTATAATAAACTCAACAAAAATTTAGTCTTTTTATAATACTTTTATATAATGAAAATAACTGATTATAATCTCTTTCAAACAACACACAGATCCTATTTATTAGTCTCTGTTTGCGTGGGATCTTTGCCTGTACCAAGGACGCGTTAGTTCATGGACCGTCGCGGATCAGATCCGGTTGACAGAGTGATTATTCAAAGCTTTTACTTCACAAAGGAAGTAATCGCCAAAGTGATAATCTCGACTAAGCGAGATTACGACTCTTCTCGAGATTAAAACCAAGTTTGATCTGGAGGAAAGGGGGGAACGGGCCTCAGATCTCTCGAACTCTCCTTCCTTGTGCCGAAGAACTCGCCAAGATCTCTTCCTCTCTAAAATTCATAGCTTCCTTCAGATCTGCCTTTATGAGGGTGCTAGGGGTTATTTTTAGGCTTTAAATACCATGTTTGTGGATAGGAATGCTGTGTTTGTGGATAGGGTCGAAGAACAACCGTTATTATCCATTTATGCGGGTATTCGGTTATGTAACAACTTTCATACATTTAAAGATAATCCCACATGTTTATGGATGACTCCAAGGATTTTTAGAAGCTAATCTTATCAGAAAGTATGTCGGGAGCTGACTTGGGCGCGAGTCACTTTGACTGTCTCGCACATGTCCGAGACAGCTTGGACTATCTCGGGTATTTAATCTTAACGCTTTCGTACAAACTCAGAATGAGATGATTCAAAATGCATTGGAAAGATAACAAAGAGAGCTACAACTTTTATCGTTTGAGATTCTTCAGATTCGAATTGTATTATAGTGAATATATGCAAGACACAATTGGTGTCTCGCATGTGCGAAACAGTCTGAACTATCTCGAGTGTTTTGGCTCCCACGTCCGACCTCAGAATGAAGTGATCCAAGGCGCGTTAGAAAGCATGCAAAGATCTCTACAACCTCTCATAGGTGAGACATCCATAGGATGAGCAAGATACGAGTGGTGTTTACTCCTTTGTGGGTGAAACGTAAACACAGGTCGAGTCGCTTCTTCATTATTATACCATCCCGTTAATTTGTATGTTTTATCAACTCGCTTCGTGCATTTGTTTGCTTCTCCATGAAATCAGATAATCCTCCTTGATATGGATAATAACATTTATCGTCTTCTCTTCGTCTCGAGCTGCGTGCGAGAACCCATAGGTAATTTTTGACGCCTACAGATACCCCCTCCAAAGTGTTTCAGTCTAATTTCTTTCATAGAAGAGTCTGGAATATTTTAGATATGATAGGACCAACCTTCAGTCGGTGTAAAAGGACCTGTAATTGGCTTTAGTTCTTGACTTTAATTTTTAGCTTATTTAGTATATTTTTGAATAGCTAAAATTTTTTCGGTGCTGCGTTTATCGTCTGACCATTATCGAAGTCTCGAACTAAAACTAATGTTCTTCGTCGAGGATTCGTATCTGAATCACGATCGAACTCCCTAGGATTATCCTTTGCTTTGGAATTAATCGAAGCCTTGTTTTGGCGAAAATGTCGACATATTGACCTTCATCGCTATGTGGTGACTAACGTTGATTTTCATCACAACGCATTGACCATCGTTAACTTTCATTGCAATGCATTAACCAGCGTTGACTCATGGCTACGTGTTGACCATCATTGAAATGCTTTGACCGGTGTTGACTTTCATTGCAATGTGTTGACTGATGTTGACTTTCATCACAACACGTTGACCATCGTTGACTTTCATCGCAACATGTTGACCATCGTTGACTTTCATTACAATGTGTTGACTGGCGTTGACTCATAGCTACACGTTGACCATTGTTGACTTTAACAAACCTTTGATCTCGGGTTATCCTTCAGAATATTATGTGTAGTATTCTTCAGGAACTTTTCGCTAGAAATAAGAGAAGCCGTTTATACTCGTATACCTATTGGAGTATCACAGAGAAGTAGTTTAACCTCTTATACTTATTAGAGGATAGGAGTAGTTTAACCTCATATACCTATCGGAGGAAGCCGTTGTAAGACCCCGAAATTTTATAATGAATTTGTGTGAATAAATAGTAATAAATCTTTCTTTTGTGATGAATAACCATATAAATATAAGATATGTATATTATCAGTGTTTGGGAACCCAGCAGGTGTTTACAAGTGAGAGATATCAAGTGATAATGCCAGCTTGTGAAATGCCTAACATAAGGCATTTTTGTGCTGAGCGGTCGACCGGCGCGGTCGACCGTGGCGGTCGACCGGTGCGGTCGACCGATCAGCGTACAGAGAGTTTCAGGTTTTATTTTCTTTGCGGTTTCTGTTTCGGGTCTATTGGGTTTCGGGTCGGGTTTGTGAGTGGATATATATGATATTGTTCGCGAGAGAGCCTCTTTGAGTTCTGAAATCAAAACCCTAGCCCCCTCTCTTCCCTTAAACCCTAATCCTCTCTATTGGTGATCTGGGAGCAGTTTTGAGGATTGTCAGCAGGTCTGTGGGATTTCAGCGAAGGGGATAACCCTCCTGCAGATCTAGGGTTTCATCTTCTCACCCAAGGCGAGTAATTTCTCGCCCAATCCCCACCCCTTTCGTTTTCTCATCAAGAACTGAGTTTTCATTGGTTTTTATGGAGCCAAATTTGTATTTTTGAATAGCTAATAGAGTATTGTGGCATAGAGTATGGATTTAGGATTTTATCTGTTTTAAAAACTCACCAACGTATTCTGTTAAAGAGATCTAGATCTGAAAATTTCCTAAACAAGAGTTATATCATTTTTTACAGTCATTAAGAACGTTTTTGGTTGGTTTCTTATGGATTTAAAATAATGAAAAAGTAGATTACAGACTTTGGATTCGTTGTTTATCTTCAGCATCTTTCTTTTGAATCATTAAAACCCTTGTTAGCGTAGAATAACAAATTTTTGTTTTAGGTTTCGAGCTGACAGAAACCCAGATTTGGGTTTCTGTCCGCTCGGCGGTTGACCGGCACGGTCGACCGCTGAGCTCGTTTTGAGGCTTCGGTCGACCGCGGCGTTATTTCGGTCGACCGCGGCGTTATTTTGGTCGACCGCGACGTTGTTTCGGTCGACCGCAAATTATTTCGGTCGATCGCGACGTTCTTCCGGTTGACCGCCAGTCGCATATCAGAGTGCGGTCGACCGGTGCGATCGACCGCCGTTTTATCTGTTTGTATATGTCCTGTTTTTGTGTATTTTGAACATTTCACTCATGTTTGAGAGTTCGACTGGACTATCTGACATTGGAATCTAGCCTTACTATGTACCCAGGCACGATAGATGACCTGAGGGTACTAATTATGGATATATACACTGATTTGACTGTGAGTTGATATAGGTAGATCTCACTATGTATCCCAGTGATATTTTCACCTTTCTACAGTCCTCGTGTTGGACTATAATCCATAGAAGTCCTCGTGTTGGACTATAATCCATAGAAGTCCTTGTGTTGGACTATAAATTCATTCCAGTCCTCGTGTTGGACATTTGCCACTTATTCTATGAGTTTGGAAACTACAACATAAATAGTCCTGATTTGGACGTAGTTCTTAACCTTGTATTTGACTTCTTCACAGAAGTTCACGACATGATGTTGACATGACACTTATGTAAGTAATATCATGACATTCATGTTAGCTATGGTATGGCACTGTAATTTGTTCTGAGATTAGCTGTATTTTCTTTATTATTGTTTCTGTACTAGAACCTCGGGTTTGGTGTTTAGAGATTTACAATTTGAGATACAAGGTATATACATGAGGGTTTCCTTGTTTGGATTATTTTGCTCGACGTACCTATGCTCGTGTTGTAAATTTCTAAATACTAAAACCCTCTTTAGTAGGATCAATGATTTTAGATCTATTATATATTATCTGTATTTTCTTATACAACGAGCCCTTTTCCCTTGGGGTTGGTTGTGATATTACTCGCTAGCGCTTTGACGCTCGTTGTCCCTCTCCCTTTCAGGTCACGAATCAGGAGTACGGAGAGTCGTAGGTTGATAGTGGACCACTTTAGTATTCAGCTTTACTTTCTAGCTATGTATTATTTTCTTTGGGCTCCACAGTAGTGTGGTTAGACATTTGAGGGTACTATTCTAGAAGTTGTAAAGGCTGTGTGCCTTATTTCCTTATCGTCAGATATTTGTATTTGAGACTTGTTGAGTATTTCAGATTATCTACTCAGATCTTGACTATGTATTTCTGTATTGTTGGATGATGAGATATTTATGTGACTATTATCATTTCATCAGTATTCCTTGTATTATCTTTTACCTGTTTTGTACCTACACCAGTTATTGATTCTATTAGATAGATGTTAATTGTGATGGTGAAACATGTTATTGCACGGTGTGGTGCATAGCAGGTTTGACATTCTTGGTTTCACCTTGGACTGCAGCCTTGCGTGAACCCAGGGGCATCACAGTTGGTATCAGAGATCTAGTTCCAGTATCCTTAGGATCATCCTGTGTCGAGTCGTGGAGCTAGGATAGAGTTTCCTAGGATTCATGTATAGAGTCCGTAAGGATTTCCTAGTATGACTGAGGACGATATATGCGTATATCACAAAATTTGAGAAATTTTTTTTATGACAACTATTTTTGTATAAGTTTAAAGTATTTGTGCAAATACTATATGTTGTGAAGATTGTATTGTGATACGCTACTTATAGAAGTCTATTAGAGAGAGACCCCCAGAGGCCACGCCTGCAACTATTCCTTTAGCAGTCCCATACAGAGCCACAGAGCAGGAGACTTGGCTCCGTATGGTAGAGAGGTACCAGAAGATGAGGGCACCGGAGTTCCAGGGGTTACCAGACCCTCTTGCAGCCCATAAGTGGAAGGATGATGTGAGCAACATTCTCGATATACTCGGTGTAGATTCAGTCCAGAAGCAGAGACTGGCATCCTACAGTCTGAAGGGGGATGCCGGGAGGTGGTACCGACTCCAGTTCACTCCAGAGCAGAGGCTGACCCTCACGTGGGAGGACTTCTGCCGGGAGGTGGTACCGACTCCAGTTCACTCCAGAGCAGAGGCTGACCCTCACGTGGGAGGACTTCATGTATTTCTTCGATGGACAGTACATTTCTTCTGCAGCACGGACTGGGAAAGAGCTGGAGTTGTCCCGATTGACTCAGGGGGACATGTCAGTGGCTGATTTTGAGAGCCGGTTCATGGAGCTGTTACATTTCACAGGCATGTGGCAGACAGGAGAGCGTCAGGCTCAGATGTTCTTGGCTGGGCTTCGCCCTAATCTCCGACGGTACCTCGTGTCGAGGAGATTTTATTCAGTCAGGGAGGTAGCTGAGGCTGCCACTTCTCAGGAGATTGAGACTTCTATGTTCCAGAAGGACAAGGAAGGGAAGGCCAGAGTGGGGACAAGGGCAAGAACAAGAGAGGTTTTTCTGGACATCAGCAGCAGCATCAGGGCCCTTATAAAAGGGGACCCCATCAGGAGCAGAGAGCGCATCAGCAGCGCAAGTTCCAGGGATCCTGTTTTAACTATCACAAGGTCGGACATAAGGCATCAGAGTGCCACAGCGCACCAGCAGGAGCCCAACAGGGCAAAGGTCCGAATCAGCAGCAGCAACAACGCCAGCAGGGTAGAGGTCAGGGCCAGCAGAACATGCTTGAGGCTCCGCCAGCAGCTCAGAGGACTGAGGGACAGATTCGGGCAGTTCAGGATGTTTCTCAGGGACAGATTATCCCATATTCTCCAGCACCATCAGTAGAGCAGTCTTCAGCCACAGGCAGAGTATATGCGGTAGTTCCCCGTGATCACGGAGCCAGCGGAGCTGTAGTGGAGGGTACGTTCTTTATGAACTCTCTTCCCACCCGTATTCTTTTCAATTCGGGAGCTTCGCATTCTTTTATCTCGCATGCATTTATGACTAGACTCCAGCTCGTAGCTCAGCCTCTAGATATCCCTCTATCTGTTTCCACCCCTTTAGGTGAGGTATCGCTTCTGGAGAGCGTTTGTAGGAGGTGTACCGTCAGTCTAGACGAGTCGGAGTTCATAGTGGATTTGATAGTGTTGCATATGTCCGAGTTCGATATCATCCTTGGTATGGATTGGTTGTCTTCCTACCATGTTAGCATTGACTGCTTTGCGAAGATAGTCAAGTTGCGAGCGTCCGACGGGTCCGAGATGATTGTAGCCGCCTCTCAGGGCAACCGACTTGCGGAGTCATTTCTGGCGTACATCGAGGAGGTGATGCGATAGGATCAGGGTGCTGAGTTATTGGAGACTAGAGTTGTCTCAGAGTATCAGGATGTCTTTCAGGACATACCTGGACTACCTCCGGTGAGAGAGGTGGAGTTTTGTATTGAGTTGCAGCCTGGCACAACCCCGATATCCCGCGCACCCTATCGCATGGCGCCAGCTGAGATGAGGGAGCTTCATACCCAGTTGGACGAGTTGTTAGCTCAGGGTTTTATTCGTCGGAGTCATTCTCCGTGGGGCGCGCCGGTCCTCTTCGTGAAGAAGAAGGACGGTAGTATGAGGTTGTGTATAGATTATAGAGAGTTGAACAAGGTCACCATCCGGAATAGGTACCCATTACCTAGGATCGATTACTTGTTCGACCAGTTGCAGGGAGTGCAGTATTTCTCGAAGATTGATCTTCGTTCTGGCTACCATCAGTTGCGGGTTCGGGAGATGGATATTCCCAAGACCGCTTTCCTTACTCGATATGGGTCTTTCGAGTTCTTGGTCATGCCATTCGGGTTGACCAATACACCCGCGGTATTCATGGATTTGATGAACCAGGTTTTTCGTCCCTTTTTGGATCAGTTTGTGATCGTCTTCATCGATGATATACTCATTTACTCGAGATCGGAGGCGGATCACGAGGAGCATCTACGGATAGCATTGATGACTCTTCAGGAGCATCAGCTGTATGCTAAGTTTAGCAAGTGTGAGTTTTGGCTTTTAGAAGTCAGATTTCTTGGCTATGTTATCAGTAGAGAGGGCATAGCAGTAGACCCAGCTAAGGTCACGGCAGTTCTTGATTGGGAGCCACCGAAGACGGTGACAGAGATTCGTAGCTTTTTGGGTTTGGCTGGATATTATAGGAAGTTTATTCAGGACTTGAAGATTTCGACGCCTATTTCACACCTTACGAAGAAGGGTGTACAGTTCATATGGAGCATGGAGTGCCAGAAGGCCTTTGATATTTTGAAGGCTAAGTTGACTACAGCGCCGGTTTTGACCATTCCGAGCAGCGACAGGACATTCGTCGTATATACAGATGCATCGTTGGCAGGCTTAGGAGGCGTATTGATGCAGACTCAGAGGGTAGTAGCCTATATCTCACGGCAGTTGAGGGTGCATGAGCAGAACTACCCCACTCATGATTTGGAGTTAGCAGCAGTGGTATTTGCACTGAAGTCATGGAGGCACTACTTATATGGAGTGCAGTTTGAGTTATTCACAGACCATCAGAGTCTGAAGTACCTCTTTTCTCAGAAGGAGCTCAATCAAAGACAGAGGAGGTGGGTTGAGTTCATCAAGGACTACGAGTTCGCAATTCAGTATCATCCGGGGAAGGTGAACGTCGTTGCAGATGCATTAAGTAGGAAGCGTCGATCTTGGATTTCGGCTTTGAGGTGTTCACTACATCGGGATCTTATCACTCTTAGCCAGTTTGATTTTAGGCCCGAGATTGGAGGGACCAGTGCATTCTTGGGAGCTATCTCAGTGCAGCCATCTTGGAGCGACAGAGTTGTCAGAGCTCAGTTGGAGGACTCTTGGATTCAAACCCGTAAGGGAGAGATTTCCAAAGAGCCTAAAGTGGACTGGACCGTTGGAGCAGATGGAGGTCTTCGGATGAAGGGTAGATTGGTTATGCCAGCCAGTACAGAGCTGAAGAGGGAGTTATTTGATGAGGCACACCGTACTCGGTACACAGTACATCCAGGGACTACCAAGATGTACAAGGACCTGAAGAGGCATTTCTGGTGGAGTGGTATGCGGAGAGAGATTGCAGATTATGTGGCTAGATGTTTTACCTGTCAGCAGGTGAAGGCAGAGCATCAGAGACCGGCAGGGACACTGCAGCCTTTACCCATTCCAGAGTGGAAGTGGGCAGATATTTCTATGGATTTTATTGTGGGGTTGCCGAAGTCGAAGAAGGGGAATGATTCAGTTTGGGTGATAGTGGACCGGTTAACGAAGTCAGCATATTTCATTCCGGTGAGGACCACTTATACAGCCGAGGCTTATGCGAGGATATTTATACGGGAGATAGTTCGACTTCATGGAGTTCCAGACACGATCGTATCGGATCGAGGATCGGTTTTCACCTCGCATTTTTGGAGGAGTTTTCAGGACTCATTTGGCAGCACGCTATCTTATAGCAGTGTATTTCACCCCTAGACGGATGGCCAGACAGAGAGGGTGAATCAGGTGTTAGAAGACATGTTACGGGCCTGTGTCATTGACTTCCAAGGTAGTTGGGAGGATCATATTCCACTGGTAGAGTTCGCTTATAACAATAGTTATCAAGCGACGATCGGTATGGCCCCGTATGAAGCATTGTATGGGAGACCTTGTAGATCACCGATATGTTAGGCCGAGCCAGAGGATAGCTTGATGCTTGGGCCCGAGCTAGTGAGGCAGACCACTGAGAAGGTAGCTTTGATCAAGGAGCGGATTTTAGCCGCTCAGAGTCGGCAGAAGAGCTATGCAGATAAGAGGCGAAGACCCCTAGAGTTTCAGGTTGGAGATTTGGTTATGCTTAAGGTATCGCCTATGAAAGGCGTACAGCGATTCGGAAGGCGAGGGAAGCTTGCACCGAGATATATTGGGCCTTTTCAGATCCTAGAGCGCATTGGAGCTGTGTCATACAGACTAGATCTTCCAGCTTCGATGTCTAGTATACACAACGTGTTCCATATTTCTATGCTTAAGAAGCACTTGCATGATGAGGAGCATCAGCGAGTATTGGATGCACCGGAGATTGAGCTTCAGGATGATTTGACTACTATTGAGATTCTGGTCCGTATTCTTGCCAGAGAGGACAAGAGACTCAGGAATAAAGTTATTCCCTTAGTGAAAGTTCAGTGGAACCGAGGAGGCATTGAGGAGATTTCTTGGGAGCGCGAAGAGGATGTGCGTCGCGACTACCCACACTTGGTTGAGCAGGTAAATTAATTCTTATTATGTTATATATATTACTTTATGTTATATTTTCGGTTATGTTTATATTTAACACTAGAATGGGAATATGCACGCTTAATTCTTAATCTTTCGGAACACATGGTATATATATGGGGGGTTCCTTGTTTGGATTTTTCGCCCGATGTACTAGTTCCACTAGATTAGGATTTGAGCGAGAATATTATCATTTTAGATCGTTAAGTGTAAATATCTCTATAAAGTTATCTAAGAGTTCATATTTCAAGTTCGCATGATTTCCGAATTTCGAGGACGAAATTCTTTTAAGGGGGGAAGAATGTAAGACCCCGAAATTTTATAATGAATTTGTGTGAATAAATAGTAATAAATCTTTCTTTTGTGATGAATAACCATATAAATATAAGATATGTATATTATCAGTGTTTGGGAACCCAGCAGGTGTTTACAAGTGAGAGATATCAAGTGATAAGGCCAGCTTGTGAAATGCCTAACATAAGGCATTTTTGTGCTGAGCGGTCGACCGGCGCGGTCGACCGTGGCGGTCGACCGGTACGGTCGACCGACCAGCGTACAGAGAGTTTCAGGTTTTATTTTTCTTTGCGGTTTCTGTTTCGGGTCTATTGGGTTTCGGGTCGGGTTTTGTGAGTGGATATATATACTACTGTTCACGAGAGGGAGCCCCTTTGAGTTCTGAAAATCAAAACCCTAGCCCCCTCTTTTCCCTAAAACCCTAATCCTCTCTATTGGTGATCTGGGAGCAGTTTTGAGGATTGTCAGCGGGTCTGTGGGATTTCAGCGAAGGGGATCAACCTCCTGCAGATCTAGGGTTTCATCTTCTCACCCAAGGCGAGTAATTTCTCGCCCAACCCCCACCCCTTTCGTTTTCTCGTCAAGAACTGAGTTTTCATTGGTTTTTATGGAGCCAAATTTGTATTTTTGAATAGCTAATAGAGTATTGTGGCATAGAGTATGGATTTGGGATTTATCTGTTTTAAAAACTCACCAACGTATTTTGTTAAAGAGATCTAGATCTGAAAATTTCCTAAACAAGAGTTATATCATTTTTTACAGTCATTAAGAACGTTTTTGGTTGGTTTCTTATGGATTTAAAATAATGAAAAAGTAGATTACAGACTTTGGATTCGTTGTTTATCTTCAGCATTTTTCTTTGAATCATTAAAACCCTTGTTAGCGTAGAATAACAAATTTTTGTTTCAGGTTTCGAGCTGACAGAAACCCAGATTTGGGTTTCTGTCCGCTCGGCGGTCGACCGCAGAAATAGCCTGCGGTCGACCGCACCGGTCAACCACGACGTTCTGCTCGATCGACCGAGATGCCGCAGCGGTCGACCGCCAGGCGTGTATCAGAGTGCGGTCGACCGGTGCGGTCGACCGCCGTTTTATCTGTTTGTATATGTCCTGTTTTTGTGTATTTTGAACATTTCACTCATGTTTGAGAGTTCGACTAGACTATCTGACATTGGTATCTAGCCTTACTATGTACCCAGGCACGATAGATGACCTGAGGGTACCAATTATGGATATATACACTGATTTGACTGTGAGTTGATATAGGTAGATCTCACTATGTATCCCAGTGATATTTTCACCTTTCTACAGTCCTCGTGTTGGACTATAATCCATAGAAGTCATCGTGTTGGACTATAATCCATAGAAGTCCTTGTGTTGGACTATAAATTCATTCCAGTCATCGTGTTGGACATTTGCCACTTATTCTATGAGTTTGGAAACTACAACATAAATAGTCCTGATTTGGACGTAGTTCTTAACCCTGTATTCGACTTCTTCACAGAAGTTCACGACATGATGTTAACATGACACTTATGTAAGTAATATCATGTCATTCATGTTAGCTATGGTATGACACTGTAATTTGTTCTGAGATTAGCTGTATTTTCTTTATTATTGTTTCTGTACTAGAACCTCGGGTTTGGTGTTTAGAGATTTACAATTTGAGATACAAGGTATATACATGAGGGTTTCCTTATTTGGATTATTTCGCTCGACGTACCTATGCTCGTGTTGTAAATTTCTAAATACTAAAACCCTCTTTAGTAGGATCAATGATTTTAGATCTATTATATATTATCTGTATTTTCTTATACAACGAGCCCTTTTCCCTTGGGGTTGGTTGTGATATTACTCGCTAGCACTTTGACGCTTGTTGTCCCTCTCCCTTTCAGGTCACGAGCCAGGAGTACGGAGAGTCGCAGGTTGATAGCGGACCACTTTAGTGTTCAGCTTTACTTTCTAGCTATGTATTATTTTCTTTGGGCTCCACAGTAGTGTGGTTAGACATTTGAGGGTACTATTCTAGAAGTTGTAAAGGCTGTGTGCCTTATTTCCTTATCGTCAGATATTTGTATTTGAGACTTGTTGAGTATTTCAGATTATCTACTCAGATCTTGATTATGTATTTCTGTATTGTTGGATGATGAGATATTTATGTGATTATTATCATTTCATCAGTATTCCTTGTATTATCTTTTACCTGTTTTGTACCTACACCAGTTATTGATTCTACTTGATAGATGTTAATTGTGATGGTGAAACATGTTATTGCACGGTGTGGTGCATAGCAGGTTTGACATTCTTGGTTTCACCTTGGACTGCAGCCTTGCGTGAACCCAGGGGCGTCACAGCCGTTCTCATTCGGCTTCTTTCGGCGTTATGATACTTACGTCAACCAAGGCTTGAATGTTATTTTTAGCGTAATACAAGTCTTGATAGGGTGATGGACCCTCCTACGGTACACACAATACTTAGGATCTGAAGTCTTGTTTGCTTCCTCCTGATTTGTAATCGGTGGTAGCTTGATTTTGTCGTTGGCGAGGAGGTACCTTAAGATGGCTAGAACTTTATCCTCTTCGAAAGAATACTCCTCCTAGAACTTCAGATTAAGAGTCTCTTGTTGCCTCAAAGGTTGTTGTTAATGAATGTCGACAGCAGTTGTAGGTGCTTTAGTTGTCAGTTGGCCTTTTTTGACTTTCTTCATTTTGAGAAAGCGTTCGGCCTGTTCACCGCATAATTTTAACTCTTTCTAAGTTTTGGATGGTACGACCCCCAATGCTTCCAGGACATCGATGGAAAAATTGTTGTGGCATGTCTGCAAGATGAACTCCTCTGTGATAGGATCTCTACAATTCATTTCCACGTTGTGGAAGCGTTTGACAAAACTGTCAACTGACTCACCATCCTATTGTTTCTCATCCAGAAGAGCTCCGATCGACACTTTGGTGTCATCATCGAAGAAATTGTTGAGGAACGAGCTTTCCATATCGTCCCAGCAATTGATGCTTCCCCGGCTTGAGACGTCGATACCAATCGAAGGCCATCCCATGAAGGGTGCCCACAAATGACCAAATCATTAGGGGTTCATTTTCGAAGATCACTCGCAGGTGGGACCTAAAATAAATTAGGTGCCGAGTGGGTGAACCTTTCCCGTCAAATGGCGTGAAGTTAATTAGATTGTACTTCGCCGGGTACGGGATTGAATCCTACTCTCTTGGATATGGGCACAGAATGCCCTTTCTTCTTATTTCTTGAGCTGACATTAGAGCATTGACCTTATTCTACAGCTCTTTCATCATCTCGTCATCATCTGTATCTTTTTTCGGGCGATTTTGAGGAGGAATGATGGGACCATCCCCAACATTGTCATTAGTGTGGGGGCCACCCCCAATGTTGGTATTATTGTTGGGGCTACCCCTAGCATCTTTGTTATTAGGAGGAGTATTAGCATTGATAGTCTCCTCTACCTCTGAGTCGCTATCTACCTGATTGGTTGTGTGACGATGACTGGATTCACCACACTGATTTGACAACTCCTGAAGTTTTTTACCGTGTAAATCCTTGACCCACTGCATGACCATCTCCATTTTGATTTTAAAATCTTCTTTTTGTTTGGCCAATGCTTCTTGAAGAAGTTGAGCCACTTGTTCGGTAGTGATCATAAACGACTCCATTGTTTTCCCCATGCTGAACATTGTGTCATTGGAGGCAATTGTGGAGCAAGTATCTGAGGGCTCATCATTTGAAGCGACTGCGGAGCAAGTGTCTGAAGCTCATTATCTGAAGACAGTCCTTTGTGCATCCTCAGATAATCCCTATGTCCGATGGCTTCTAACTGGAGCCGAGATATTTGTTTGGCAATTTCTAGACTGATTTTTCCTCTCGGGGTAAAGTCAGGATTAGAGTGTTAATTTTTCTTTGTAAACCATGTTGATGGTGACTTCAGGGAATTCATCATCCCGAATGGTGGATTTTCTCTCGTGGAAGCATTTTGGATTGGGCTTTGACGCTTCTGTGGCAAGCTTCTCGAATATTGAGACCCTTTGTGAAATGGTCCTGGGGCAGCTATATTTTGATAATACCACCCTGATAAGCCTCTCACATAGACAATGAGACTTAGTTTGTCGGACATCATCCTTTTGGGATTTGTTCACACCCCCAGGTTGATGGTGCAGCTCATTAGAGCAATCCATCACTTGTTGGTGTGATACCCTAAGTATAATATTGTCTTTTGACGGACACGTCTTCTTTTGGGGAAGAATAACCTTATTGACATTCTCAAGATGATTTGTTGTCTCCTTTGAATGATCTAAGGTCACATCAGGAGTCACAAGTTTAGAACCACTCCCTTGTGAGTGTGAGGTATTAACGGGCTCCTAGGTTTTAATACGAACCCCCGGGCAATCGATGCCAGGAGTCCTCTTGTACAC
>NC_033803.1:67467664-67499980 GCF_001876935.1 Asparagus officinalis | reverse complement strand
TGTACGACGCACGAACATGTACAACGAGGTACCCTAGTTTGTTTAGAGGTGGTGGGACACCTTTGAATGGACTTTGGCTTGACTGGAGTGTTTGTACAACCCCCAACCTGAGGAATTACTCGAGTTTTATTCACCATAGCTTTACCTCGATCTTCATGTAAAGGACCTAGGCGATGCTTCATTGGAATCTAAAATTTGGACAGATCTATGCTACCGTAGGGCTTCGCCAAAGGTGCAGGATTCATCAGTACAGGAACAGGGGTTGTCGGAGTCTCAGAAGTGGCCACGGGAGGCGAATTAGGCGTAGGACACCTTGAAATGACTCAGGCCTGGCGCGAGTGACCCTGAAGTGGCTCGGGACTTCTGATCTTTTCGGCCGCTGTCGGAGTTGTTTTTTATGCCGTTTTGGACTTTGGCCTCCAGACTTGGTGTGGTCTTGGTGATTTTTTGGCCACCTCTTAATTCTTCATGCCTTATACCTTTTGCAAAAGGGTGCGAGCATGTGCAGCACGTGCATAATGCTTTTGGATACGTTCCTTCCGAGTTGAATGATTTCTTTTGACAAGGATCCATTCTTTTGTCGATAGCTTGGAGGATTTGTCAGCCACACGCTGTTGAAGTGGTTCGGTTGCTTGACGCATCCTAGACTCCAAGTTTGCATAATATCGAACCCCATCAACTTGTTCCAATGCCTTGGCGATTTGACAAGTTTGGCGTTGGTATCGCCTCTTATGAGCTTTCTTCATCAGAGTTGGCGTACTTTGAATAGACAACTCCTTGATTGGAGAGGAGTCACTTGTAGTCTTAATTAATGAGTACACCTCCTTCAAAGACAATATCTTTCCGCATTTACAGGGAGAGGAGGATTTTAATGAAGACGAGGAGAAATATTGATCGAACTCGGTTTCGTCAAACTCATACTCGACCGCTGAATCAACCGAGATCTTGATCTTCGGTTGCGACATGACAGTCTCGACAGCGAGACTGTTAGCTCTCACTGTGGCCGCCAGCGTGTTTGGGTCAGAAATTATTTTCTTCATTGTAATTGAATCTATTATAACTTCAGGCATTACAATAAACTCAATAAAAAGTTAGTCTTTTTATAAGACTTTTACACAAAAAATAACTGATTATAATCTCTTTCAAACAACACACAGATCCTATTTATTAGTCTCTGTTTGCATGGGATCTTTGCCTGTGCCGGGGACGCATTAGTTCGTGGACCACCGCGGATCAGATCTGGTTGACAGAGTGATTATTCAAAGCTCTTACTTTACAAAGGAAGTAATCGCCAAAGTAATAATCTCGACCAAGCGAGATTACGACTCTTCTCGAGATCAAAACCAAGTTGGATCCGGAGGAAAGGGGGGAACATGCCTTAGATCTCTCAAACTCTCCTTCTTTATGCTAAAGAACTCACTAAGATCTCTTCCTCCTCTCTAAAATTCGTGGCTCCCTTCAGATCTGCCTTTATGAGGGTGCTAGGGGTGTATTTATAGGCTTTAAATGACATGTTTATGGATATGATTGCCGTGTTTGTGTATAGGATCGAAGAACAACCATTATTATCCGTTTAAGTGAGTTTTCGGTTATGTAATAGCTTTCACACATTTAAAAATAACTCCACATGTTTATAGATGATCCCAAGGAGTTCTAGAATCTAATCTTATTATAAAATATGTCGGGAGTTGACTTGGGTGCGAGTCACTTTGACTGTCTCGCACACGTCCGAGATAACTTTGGACTGTCTCGGGTATTTTAATCTTAACTCTTTCATACGAACTCGTAATGAGATGATTTAAAATGAGTTGGAAAGATAACAAGATACCTACAACTTTTATATTTTGAGATTCTTCAGATTAGAATTACATCATAGTG
Source organism: Asparagus officinalis (assembly GCF_001876935.1). Classification (NCBI taxonomy): domain Eukaryota; kingdom Viridiplantae; phylum Streptophyta; class Magnoliopsida; order Asparagales; family Asparagaceae; genus Asparagus; species Asparagus officinalis. Next base: position 67,498,102 of record NC_033803.1, on the reverse strand, counting down.
AAATATACGAGATACAATTGGTGTCTCGCAGGTGCGAAATAGTCTGGACTATCTCAAGTGTTTTGGCTCTAACTCCCTCGTCCGACCTCAGAATGAAGTGATCCAAGGCACGTTAGAAAGCTCGTGAAGATCTCTACAACCTCCTATAGGCCATACACCCATGGGATGAGCAAGACACGATTGGTGTTTACTCCTTTGTGGATGAAATGTAACCCCAGGTCGAGTCGCTTCTTCGTTATTGTACCATCCCGTTAATTTGTATGTTTTATCAACTCGTTTCATGCATTTGTTAGCTTCTCCATGATATTAGATAATCCTCCTTGATGTAGATAATAACATTCATTGTCTTCTCTTCATCTCGAGCTGCGTGCGGGAACCCATAGGTAATTTTTAACGCCTACAAAGAAATGATTCATTTTTGTTCTAAAAGAAAGAAAGAAGTTTCAATGTTTAAAATTTGCCTTGCTAAATCTTTTGACTCCATTAGACTTTCTTGACTTATTTGCTCAAAGCAAGAGGTTTTGGTGATAAATGATTCTCCTAGATCTATAACATCATTTCCTCTTCTAATTGTGCTGTTCTGGTTAATAGTTCCTCTTCTAAAAATTTTCATTGCAAAAGAGGTCTTAAAGGAGACCCTTCTCTCTTATACTTTTTAATGTTACAGTTGATGTTCTTAATAAGCTGATTATCAACAATGTTGATGTAGAACTATTGTCCAGAGTAAACATTAAAGATCCCCTAAGTCAAATTAGGAGTCTTCAGCTTGCGGATGATAAACTACTCTTAAAGCTATCTTATATATCTTTGAAGAAATTTCAGGGTTAAGTTCAACTATGCAAAGTCATCTCTCATCTATTTTGGCACTCTGACTCACAGAGATAGAAATCTTCCTTCATCTCTTAACTGCAGGTTTGAGGCCCTACCCAATAAATACTTTGGTTTTTCATTAACAAGTGGTAAACTAAGAAAATCAGATTGGCAACCTATTTTGGACAATCTACACAGGAAGTTATCATCTTGGAAAAGCAATACTTTATCCTTTGGTGGTAAGCTAGATCTTTTAAATTTAGTTCTTACTTCTATACCTCTGTATTTTATGTCCTTCTACAAATTTCTTAAATGGCTAATTAAGGAGATTGATAAGATACGGAGAAATTTTCTTCGGTCTGGTAATTAAGACTAACTCTGGGGCTTTTATGTGTCTGGTTAACTGGAAGGTAGTCTGTTTGAGTAAATAAGGAGGAGGATTATGGATAAAATATTTGAAAAACATTTTAATCTATCCATAATTTGTAAATGGCTATAGAAATGTTTGAGTAGGGATTCTCTTGCTGGTACTATCCTACACAATCTCTACAACAATAAGGGTCTCAGCATTCAATGCAAGAATTCCAATGCCTACAATTCTGCTTTATGGAATGTTGTCTTTAAGTAGAGGGATGCTTTCTTCAGTCACGTCTCTTGGGAGTCAGGTTTTGGAGATCACATACGCTTATGGGAAGATAAATGGCTAGGAAGTAATTCTCTAGTCAGATGTCAAGGTTATATGCAGGGGAATCAATGGCATTGGCATCCTCTATTAAGAAGAACTCCATCTTTTATGATAAGAGAAGGAAAAACAGCCCTATCGGCCTTAATTGCTTCATTTTCTGTAATTGAGCAAATTAGACCAAGTTTCATGGTCTCTTACTAATAATGGGGTCTTCTCTATTAAGTCGTTCAATATATTTCTCAACTCCAGATGGGTTCTTTCTCCTCTTTTTAAAATTGTGTGGAACTCCATCCTTTCTAGCAAAGTCAAATTCTTCATATGGCTGTTATCTAAAGATAAATTGCATACCAAGGATAATCTTATGAAGAAAGGATGGGAAGGAGATCTTTCTTGCTCCTTTTGTAATGAACAACTTGAGACTAGAAAACATCTCTTCTTCTCTTGTCAAGTGGCACAACAGGTTTGGGGTTATTTTTCAAATTTTATCCTTCTTTTCAATGGCCAGCATTTATTGATGAACTTTTGAGTATATTGGAGAATCTGCACCTACAAGGATCCAGGGGTCTTTTGCGAGGAACTATTTTTCCATCAGTTTGTTGAAGTACTTGGAAATCGAGGAATATATGTATTTTTTATCATGTTAATTTTTCTTATGTATCTATTATTAGTTCTGCTTTCGAGGTATTAATGAATGGTCAGGTATGGCAAGAGGAGCTGCATCTAGTAGAGTATTTGTAAAACTTGTAGCATACCCATCCCCATGATAGCGGATGAGGAGTGATATGCATAGCAGAGGATGAAGTATCTATTTGCAGCATAATAGAAGGCTGTGCTCTTGGGAACTTTTTGTTTGTCTATTTTTAGATACTTGAATTGGTTCTTTATATCTTTTGTGTGTTAGTTGTTTTCAGTTAGAACTTAGAAATCATAGTTTCTGTTTTTTATATGCATGGCTGACTTTAGTTCTTCATTATATATATGCATGTTATGAATAACAGGAAGGCTCACTCTTCACCCTTATGGATGTTTAGAAGAAAAATGTTATGCATCCCTAAATTGCAGACACTATGTTTTCTATTTCTCAAACCTTCTAGACACATTTTGTGTCCTCTTTTTGTAAATATCTATTTTGTAATAACTCTGTGTTTTTAATGAATGGGGGGAGATTGTCCATTGTTTTTTGCTTAGAAAAGAGTACGTAATCTAGTTGTGTCTTTTAACACCACTAGACACTATGTAGCTCCGCCACTGACGGGGTTGGACCAAGATCATTATGCATATAGCCGTCGGCTCCAAAACCATGATCATGATGAAAGTGAAGAAGGAACCCCTTGTAGATATTGGCTTGAATTTAGACATCTGACCGGAGCCCATTTGAATTTGAAATGAGGACACAACAAGACATTGGGGAGATAGAGATCTCTGTCACCTCACTTCTCTCTTAAGTTTTTTCAACATTGGCGGCTTATCTGGATTTGAGCCACAGAAGCAACAAGCCGCTTGAAATTAATGTTGCCATCGCCATCACTTCGTGTAGAGAGAAGTCAATTTGAGGTGGGCCCTGTTGGATTCTAAAGATCTCTCGTTCTCTCTAAAACTCAAAGAAGGTTTTTCAACCACGGGAGGGAGTGAGCTACATAATCAAGCAGAGCTATCACTCTCATTGCATTGTACTTGTGTGGAAACTCAGAGAAATAAAAATTTAGCCCCATCTTTCCATGGACGTAGATCAATTTGATCGAACCACGTAAATATTATGTTTGTGATTGTCTCATCATATTTCTGGCTTTGTGTTTAATTATCTCAACAAACTGGTATCAGAGCTTCTCGGTTTTAGAACAGCTTTCAATCCTCCACAATGACTTCTGTGAAGTTCTCGGTGTCGATCTTCGATGGCCAGAACAATTTTGGCCTATAAAGGATAAAGATGAAGGCTTTATTGCGACGTGAAGGCACGGTTAAAGCTATCAACGGGAAATACCCAGAAGATATGACTGGTGCTGAGATCGAAGAGATGGATGAAAAGGCTTATAGTGCCTTGCAATTGTCATTATTCGAAAATGTGCTTCGTGAAGTTTCCGATGAGGAAACGGCAACGGGGTTGTGGTCAAAGCTCAAAAGTCTCTACTTGAAGAAATCTCTTACTACGAGATTATACCTGAAGCAGCGACTATACACACTAAAGATGAAGGAAGGTACACCCATTCAGGAACACCTTGATGAATTTAATAAAATTTTTATGGATATGAAAAACCTAGATCTTAAGCTTGATGATGAAGACCGGGCTCTCATTGTGTTGTGTTCCTTGCCTGACTCCTGTGAAAACTTTGTTAACTCTATGTTGTATGGAAGAGAATCCATAAGTCTTGAGGATGTGAAGGCCTCTTTGGATTCTACTAAGTTAAGAACAAAGTTGAATGGGAGAGGTACTGATAGGCAGGCTGATGGTCTGCTAGCCAGAGGAAGAACGAAGACCAGAGAGGGTGATAAAGGGCAATCTAGAAATCGTTCAAAGTCCAGGTCAGCCCAAAACAAGAAACATGTGGAGTGTTTCTACTATCACAAGAAAGGGCATTACAAGTCAGAATGCTATGCTCTAAAGAAGAAAGAAAACCAACATGGTGAAACCTCAGATTCAGCTAATACGGCAAAGGCTGATACTGCCGTTGTTACTGAGATGGTTCTTGCAGTTTGTCCCTTGGATGGCTGTTCCGATAGAGAATAGATCTTGGATATGGGTACATCTTATCATATGTGTCCAAATAAAGATTGGTTCACTACTTACAGATCTATAAGTGGTGGATCAGTTTTGATGGGCAATAATACAGTTTGCAAGATAGTTGGCATTGGTACAGTTCGCATCCGGTGTTACGATGGGATAGTGAGAACTTTATCAGATGTGAGACACATCCCGTACTTAAAGAAAAAATATGATTTCTTTGAGTTTCTAAGGGTTCATTGGTTGTGATGAAAGGTAGTAAGCTGAACAATCTTTATGTTTTCCAAGGCAGTACGGTAATAGGCTCTGCAAGTGTGTCCTCTAATGCTGATAGGGACACTACTCAGTTGTGGCACATGCGCTTAGGCTACATGAGTGAGAAAGGGGATAACTATTTTGAGTAAACATGGCTTACTCTACGGTGACCATACATCATCACTGGTTTTCTGTGAGCATTGTGTGTTTGGGAAGCAAACTCGAGTCAGCTTCTCGACTGGCTCACATACGACGAAGGGCACTCTTGACTACATCCATTCAGATTTGTGGCGACCTGCTCAGGTTCCATCCAAAGGTGGTGCTCTTTATTTTCTGACGTTTATTGATGATTTTTCCAGGGAAGTTTGGGTTTACTTTCTCAGGCGCAAAAGCGAGGTGTTCATAACTTTCAAGAAGTGGAAAGTACTTGTTGAGAATCAAACTGGAAAGAATATTAAACGTTTTTGAATAGATAATGGCCTAGAGATCTGCGGTGGTGAGTTCAATCAGTTCTGCTCAAATTCTGGGATCGTACGACATCGCACGGTCAAGCACACTCATCAGCAAAATGGGGTGGTAGAATGTATGAATAGAACATTTACAAAGAGAGCTAGGTGTATGCTCTCAAACTCTGGGTTGGATAAAGACTTCTGGGCTGAAGCTGTTAACACAGCTTGTTACTTAGTGAACTGGTCTCCTTCCACCACCATTGAACACAAGACTTCAAACGAGGTATGGTCAGGTAAACCAAATGACTATTCAAATTTAAAGGTATTTGGATGTCCTACTTACTATCATGTTAGAGAGGGTTAGCTTGAGCCTAGAGCTAAGAAATGCATATTTATTGGTTATGCTGATGGCATTAAAGGCTATCGTTTGTGGAGTCTTGAACCCGATTTTCCTAAATTCATTATTAGTAGAGATATTACTTTTAATGAAAGATATATGCTTGATCATGGGAAGGTTTCTGTTAAGTCTATGGGAAATGTAGAGAAGACCATGGATAAGGTGGAGCTTTAGGTGGAGCTCGAGGGAAAGATGTCTCAAAAGTCATCTATAAAATTTGCTCCTACAGCTATAGAAGAGCAACATGATTCAGGCTCAGATGCTGGTGATACTGACAATGAAGAACCTTATTCCATGGCCATTGACAGAGAGAGGAGATAGATCAAACCTCCTCAAAGATATTCACATCCTGAATTAGTGGCGTATGCTCTCACGACAGCTGAAGAGATGTGTATTCAAGAGCCATCAAACTTTACTGAAGTTGTCTCATGCGGAGAATCTGGACGTTGGGCCATGGCTATGACAGAAGAACTTGAGTCACTCTACAAGAATCAGACTTGGGATTTGGTGCAATTACCTAAGGGAAAAAAGGGCAATTGGATGCAAATGAATTTTTAAAAAGAAAGAAGGGATCCCAGGGGTTGAAGATGCTAGATTCAAAGCACGGTTGGTGGCTAAGGGTTATAGACAAAAGGAGGGAATTGAGTATGATGAAGTGTTTTCTACGGTTGTGAAGCATACCTCTATCAGTGTATTGCTTACCATGGTTGCTCTATTTGATCTGGAGCTTGAGCAGCTTTATGTGAAGACTGTATTTTTGCATGGCAAACTTGAGGAGACTATCTACATGTCGTGGCCAGAGGGATACTTCGTAGAAGGTAAAGAAGATCAAGTTTGCAGATTGAAGAAATCTTTGTATGGCCTGAAGTAATCTCCCAGACAGTAGTACAAGAGGTTTGATAATTTTAAGCTTAGTCATGGGTACTCAAGAAGTACTTATGATAGTTGTGTGTACTACATGCATGTAGGAGATGATTATTTTATTTATCTTCTATTATATGTCGATGACATGCTTATTGCTGCTAAGAACATGTCGCAGATTTTTATTTTGAAGAAACAACTCAGTCATGAGTTTGAGATGAAAGATCTTGGTGCATCAAAGAAGATCTTAGGTATGGAGATCAAGAGGGACATGATAGCTGGAACATTAGAGTTATATTGAAAAGATGCTTGAACGCTTTGGGATGAAGAGGGCCAAGCCCGTTACGAGTCCTTTGGCTCCTCACTTTATGCTCTCGGCTTCAGATTCACCTACAAGTGAGAATGAGAAGAAGGAGATGTCCAGAGTTCCATACTCTAATGCAGTAGGCAGCATTATGTATGATTTGCACTCGTCCAGACATTGCCCAGGCAGTCAGTGTAGTGAGCAGATACATGGCTCAACCAGGGATGGTACACTAGGAAACAGTGAAGTGGATCCTTCGGTATCTCAGGGGTACCTCAGATTTGGGTTTAGTCTTTGATAGCAGTACTTTGGGAACCTCAGTTGTAGGTTTTGTGGATTCTGAATATGCAGGTGATCTTAATAAAAGGAGATCTTTGACTGGTTATCTTTTTGCTCTTTCTGGCTCAACTATCAGTTGGAGATCGACTCTACAATCGGCAGTTACTTTGTCTACTACGGAGGCAGAATACATGACAGCAGCAGAAGCGGTAAAAGAAGCCATTTGGTTGAGAAATCTCGTAAGGGAGCTTGGACTTCAGAGTTCAATTGTATTTTGCGACAATCAGAGCGCAATACATCTAAGCAAAAACTCAGCACATCATGAGAGGACAAAGAATATTGATGTCAGATATCATTTCATTCGTGAGGCAACTGATGAAAGAAACATTACGATGAAGTAGATTGGTACTGCAGACAACCCAGATGACATGTTGACTAAACCGATCCCAGCCATCAAGTTCAAGCACTGCTTGAATTTGGAAGGCATTCACAGTTGTTAGCTGGCCCCGTTTGGGGCATTGTTTGCAAGAGGGGGTCAAGTTTCACTTGTTCTATTATGAAGTGAACTCCCACGTAAGTTGTGTTCATGATAAATGTTCAACTTATTAATGTTTGAAGATTCAATCTAAGGTGGAGATTGTAGATATTAACTTGAATTTAGACATCTGACCGGGGCCCATTAGAATTTGAAAAGAGAACACAATAATACATTGGGGAGATAGAGATCTCAGTCACCTCACTTCTCTCTTAAGTTTTTTCAACATTGGTGGCTTATCTGGATTTGAGCCATAGAAGCAACAAGCCGCTTGAAATTAATGTTGCCATCGCCATCATTTCGTCTAGAGAGAAGTCAATTTGAGGTGGGCCCTGTTGGATTCTAAAGATCTCTCGTTCTCTCTAAAACTCAGAAGGTTTTTCAACCACGGGAGGGAGTGAGCTACATAATCAAGCAGAGCTATCACTCTCATTGCATTGTACTTGTGTGGAAACTCAGAGAAATAAGAATTTAGCCCCCTCTTGCCATGGACGTAGATCAATTTGATCGAACCACATAAATATTATGTTTGTGATTGTCTCTCCATATTTCATGCTTTGTGTTTAATTATCTCAACATCCCTCATAGTCAAATGTAGACTCTATCTTATCCGTGGAAATTGCTAGGAGTAGGTAATTAGACTCTAAAACAAGGGGCAAGAGTGGTTGGTGGGATCATGTGAAGCCCTATATATCCTATTAAAATGAAGAAAATGTGCTCACACATAATCAACTCATTTTAGTTCTATTTTTTTAACTATCTGTTGTTAATTATTTTTTTTTTTTGCTTGTGCATTGGTGACGTATATAGTTGTATTTGAAGACTCGTAGATAGCTTTAAGTTAATTTATTTACCTTTTATACCAAACCTTTTCTGCTTTCTTTTAGTGCTTTCCAATCATTCGTGCCCCGTGCGTAATGTTTTCATCAAAAGTTGTTTCTATTGATGATTCCATTAAACTTCAGTCGTTTACAATGAAATACGGTGAAAAAAGAAAATTATAACTTTCGAGAAAATAACACAGAAATTGTTTATCGATTTCTGCTTTGCGGGACTTTGTCTGTGCCAGAAGTGCTTTGACTCGTGGACCACCGATTCACAAGATTCGGATTGAATTGTGAAGGCTTTGGGGATTCTTTCTTCATTTATCGAAGTTAGAATTTGAAGCGAATATCTTATCAACATAAGATGTTCACTCTTCCAAAGATTAAGTCAATGCTTAAATCTCTAGGAATCTCTAAGAGCTTTAGAACCAGTTATGAGGAACTAAGACTCTCTCTCCCCTGCTCCAAGTCACCAAAAGCTCAAGTCTCTCTGCTATATTCTGCTCTCCATCCTTTACTTCGTGTCTCAGAAGGTATTTATATGGATAGGGGTGCACAACAGTTAAAATGGGGGCAAAATAACCGATGAACCACACCTCCTTTGGGCACATCAGCCATCGCTGCTGCGGCTATTAGCGCGTCAGTGTAGGTTGGCGCGGCTAAAGAGGCAGTTTCAGCCACGTTTCATCATCTTTGAAACCATTCTCCCATGACTTTTAGCCACTTTTTTTCGTGGTTTAGCTGCTTGTCCATGTCAGCACATGTCTCTTTTTTATCATGGCTCCACGTAGACCTTAAAAATCATTTGTAACTGTTTTAGAATATGTACTTGCACGGTAGCCAACACTGGCGCGCCTATGCACGGCAGCCAGCACTGTCACACCTATGCGTGGCAGCTAATACTGCCGCGCCTATGCGCAATAATCAACACTGTCGTGCCCACATGTGGCATTTTGCTTTGTTTTGTTCTGTGAATTCACATTGTTTTGTGTTGATTCACAGATCCTTTTGTTTCCTTTGGTCTTGAATAATTCCCCTTTGATTTAGAAAATAGCACTCGTTGCCTTCTCTTTACCTTGAGCTGTATCTGGATATCTATTAGCATTTCTTGATGCCTACAGATACTCCCTCCAAAGTATCTCAGACTTGTTCTTTTATAGAGGAGTCTGGGATACTTTGGATAAGATATGTTTTACTTACAATTCCTTCAGTACTTAATTGAGGAGATTGCATAGAATGGTCTGTGAATGACTTCAATTCCTGACTTCTTCATATTTTAGTCTATTCAGTGCTTTGTAGAATAGCTAAAATTCTTCTGGTTCTGTGTTTATCACTTGACCGTTGTTAAAGTCTTGAACCAAAGCTGGTGTTGAAGAATAGAAGAATAGTTTATACTCGTATACTTTATTGGAGTGTTCGGGAAATAGTTTAACCTTGTATACCCGTTGGGAGGTTCAAGGAGATGCAGTTTACACTCATATACTCATCGGAGTTCTCAGTAATGCACTCCAAATACAATAGCAAATGCATGTATACAAATACCTGTGGAGTCTCTGTGTGTACGCAACGCCTCACTGACGCGCTAACGCGCATCAACGTATACTAACGTGCTATAGCGCGTCAGTATCGACTGACGCACACAGAAGTTGTCGAGTGGGCTTTAAAAATGAGCATCAGGCTTCTTTTTGGGCTATTCTTCCCCGCTTGTTCGGAGTTCGAAACCCTCTCAAATACCCTATAAAAGCAACCTTTTGCTCTTCCCCTCTCTATCTTTTCGTATTTGGGCGATTTTGTTAAAACAAGATCTAGGGTTTCAAGTGGTTTTCTCAGATTCAAGATTTTCTTTGGTTTTTTTTCATCTTCCGAGCCTAGTTTTCTTTGACTTTTGGTAAAACCATACCCATGTGTCATATATTGCGCTCGTTTAACCTTTTTGTGTTTGAAATCTCACCCAAAAGCCCTTATTTCTTTGTTTTTAGGCCGTTTCCACCATGTCCCCCAAAAGAGCTCGTGTTCCCAAGGAAAAATCAGTGGCCCAAGCATCAAAAGAGGTCGAGGCTGCTGCTACATCGTTTGGAGGTAACTTTTTTAGATTTCCTCTGTCTAACAGTTGTAATTTGTATTCATATCCTCGTTTGTCTCCTTTGAGAGTCAATCGGGAAGAGTTGACGTCCTCCTTTGAGAGGATTGACACTATAAAATACATATCTTGTTCAATCAATATCTGTACCACGGCCAAAACACGAGTTTTCCTTAAACTCGTGGCTTTTCGAAGCTATCGGCCACTGCTCAGTTACCACGGCAGCACGTGCTGCAGCGACTAAGCGCGGCAGCGAACACTATCGCGATAATGCGTAGCAGTGAACACTGTTGCGGCTACTTAGAGCAACAAGTTTTAATCTTTTAGCCTCTCCTTCATCCAACTGTGTCCAATTTTGCTTGCAGTCCACTTTCATCCTGTAGCCTTTTCTGATAGAGAAGATCCCAGTCAAAGTGGCAACCTACATGCTTCTTTCAATGGTGATTTTTTTTGTCAGAGAAGCCCGTCAATTTAAAGTGAATTGTGCTGATAGCATTCCAGAACTGATTTATGAGGGAAACCGTCACACATTACGTCAGTTGCTGACTAATTCTCCTCTAACACCTATTCGAGATTCTACCAAACTTCTAAGGAAGCGTGATTATTTGTTCGAGGACTCAGTTGAAGACCCAGACACTCTTTGTTGTGGTCCAGAGGCTTGGATGAATGAATATGATGGGGACCTTCTGTTCCTTCCTTCGTTTCCCCGACACTATTTGATCTTACAATTACGGAATTTAACCGTTTTAAGGAAGATGTCCTGGTATTTGACGGATGACCACAAACGCATCCATTGTGGATTCATTGGTAATGATGTACGCGCTCCTGGGTCTAGTGGTCAACACACTATTCGTGGTCTTCACCCAGGGGTACTTGGACCAGACAGTGAACCTCACGACGAGTTAATGATAAAGGCAAACACGGTGAAGAATCGGCTTGCTCGGGTCGGCAGAGAGTTTCCTCTTAAGAAGTTCAGGTGTTATGGATGGTTCCACTCGCTCCCAGACAAATGGTGGTCTAGGATGACCAACTATGTGCTTAATCGTGGGGTTAAGAGTTATCTAACTTAGGATTAGACATCCCAATTCGAGCTAGCTTGTATGGTCTCCCCATAAGTGTAGATCATTTTCTCGTTCTGTTCGAGTCTTATAATCTGGATACCAATACATTCTTCACTAAGTACGAGGAGTTAGGACTTCCTCTCTATGAAATGATGAATGTATCAATATTACCAATAGGGAACACTCCCTACCAAGAATATTTTCCCACCAATCGTGAGCTTATGAGGATGAAGAGGGTTGGTTCTGTTGCTTACGATATTCTCTAGGAATTAACTTGTCATTACCAAACAACAATAGCCAGGATCAAGGTAAAGAGCAAGAAGGCAGCTCAAGTCAGTCTGAAACAGTTTGCCGATAACTTATTCCAGAATCTTGAAAGCTCGACTGGTGAAGCAGTCTACGAATCACCTACCCTGACTCCTTTTGATGTTAACAAACTAATTGTGAAGATCGATGCTCAATCTTACAAAATTGGATCACCCGAAGGTGGTTTTCCAAGGGGTACGAAATACAGGACTTTCTTGTGGCAAGCCACGAAAAGGATGAAACCTGAGACTCTCCTCTCCGGTTACTTGGCCATATGGTTAAAGAAGTGTGTAGTGCCGCATCAATCTTCATATGCTCTTCCTCTCTAGGTTCTCTTTCCTGCTGTCCAACTAGTCGTCGGAGGTAGATTTTTTTTACTGTCCGTTATGATTGCTGACATCCATAGCGGTCTATGCAATCTATCTAACACCTTTACAAAAGTGGATGCTCAACACTCGAGTAAAATTCCTATGTCAAGGGTTGAACTACCATATGCATATTTAATGGCGTGGTTAGTCCTCCATCGAACCGACATGATGTCAGCTCCTGACATATCGGATCCAGAAACACCTCTGTTGCACCTTTTAGAAGGATGTAAGTGGTTGAATCCTTCCCGACAATGGTCTAACAGGGTGAGGTAGTTCAGTAACGCTAAGTGTTGGGAGTTTTATAAATGTTTCCCCTGATTTTCTGGCGCACATAGTGATATGCTTATTGATGAGGAGACGCCCGGGACTAACAGGACCTCTCTCAATATGGGCAGCTTTCATTGGCTCGTGAACATCCGACCAGGTTATAATGTTTTTCGGTCGAGAAACATCTGTAGAATCGAGCCGTACTTTCCTTGCTGATTTGCGCGACAATTCAGTTACGACCAACTATATGCCGGGAATCCTAACAAATGGCTAACAACCTACGGAGGTCTTATCGATGGAGTACGTGCTTGGTTTTGGAATGTTGTCGGCTGTACTGGAGCTCAGTTTAGCTTACCGGTTGCTGAGCTTGAACTTCATACAAATTTTCTTTGCTGCCGATGGATATTAGCCGCCAACATGTCTGTTGCGAAGAAAAAGATTTCTAAATTAGAAGCGGAAGCTGTAGTCCGAAGAGTTATACCTTCGAGAAGAGGAAAAGGGCCCACTACCTCTTACTGTAAAGGAAAGCAGATAGATGATTCAGAGAAGAGTGACGAATTTGAGACGTCTAGTGAGGATGATAAGACCGGAGATGAAGTGGAAGCTGATATCCCTCCTTCTCCTGTAGCCTACAGAACTCGTCGGGCTTCTCCCCTAAATCACCAGGTGCTCCTTCAAAAGGTATACAAATAAAGGAAAAGAATATTCCTTTGTCGTCTTCCAACAAGATGACTATCAGATGGCTTGTGCGGGAAGAAGAGGAAGAAGATGTCGCTCCGCTCATTAGCAGAAAGAGATCCCGATCTCATGTTTCTTCCGAGGCTCAACCCTGCCCTGCTCAAGGAACTGAACTACGCACAAAATTTCATCATGAGAGTTCTGAAGTCCCAAAAGATACGCGCTTGTCGAAGAGAATTAAGAAGACTGCCCATCGACAACGCAAACTTTCCCCATTATTTAAAGAGGAATTTACCCAAGACTTTCCAGTTGGCGCGGGAGGTGGAATTTCGTTCTCATCTCTTTTTCATTATCTTTTTAATATAAAATCTTATTTATTCTTTTTCTGTCACAGGTGAGCCAGAAGAAGAAGGAGAAATTATGCCTGATCCTTCCTCCCCTGGCTTAATGGATGCTGATGATCCAAGCTTCACTCAATAAGTATATAAAGCGATGAGTGAAGAACCCATCAGTATGGACACTACTGCTTCTCTAGTTACTGTATCGACCTTGCCAACCGCCGACACAGGTACAAGTGTTTTCTTATTTGGGGGGCACTTCCGGGAGATAAGTGAAATGGAATATGTTCCTATTCTACTAACTTGTGTGTTTTATCTTCTTTTAGTTAAACTAAAGGAGGTAAGTGTGAGTAGTAGCGCTGCTGATCCTGCAACTATCGTTGAAGGTAACTTTAGTTCTATTCGCTTTAGTTCCTTCATATCCTTACGTATGTATTGATGGGTCTTTCTGTCCCATAGATATTCCTACTAATGAGCCAAGAGACCAGGAAGTTATTCATGATGTGGAGATCGGAGGCTTTAGCGAACATGATTTCAATCTTGACATCTCTGAAGATGACCATCAACGTATTTCTGATCTGTTGTCAGACCAAGCTCCGACTACTACTACAGGACCGACTACTGGAGTTGGTTCCACTAAAGTAGGTACATCAGAGGGTATGTACTTTCGAACTTAGGTCTTCAATCAAGCTTTTATTTCTTCTTTTAATAACTAAATAAGGAACTTAGTCATTGGACCAACGAATGAAGTTGATGCGTCTACTATCATTGGTGTATGCGATCAACCTGAAGGCCTAGGCTTCCTACTTTTGACAGGTCCCTCGGTTGAGATTGAACCATCAGCTAATATCGCTCCAACTTCTGACATCGCTGAGACTGAACCTGTTGTTATTTCTGATCCGTCTCCACTTGCTCATGAAGCCAGAGTATCGAAGGCAACCGTGGAAGAGCAAACCACCACAACTACTACTCCACTTGGTACATCACGTCTTTAATGTGTTTTTTATAATTTGATTCACGCCTTTGTAATTTTTTTATTCATCCTATCCCATTTGTAGAATTTACTTCTAAGGGATCTATTGATCTGGACCCGAAGCCATCAGAAGCTACAATTGAACAACCGTCTGATATGGCGAACCCACCGCCAAGCATTATTTCTGAACAAACTTCGGTTGATGTGGAGCATGTCTCAGCGTCGACAAGTCAAGGTAATCAAGCCATAGAATTTCCTGTTGAACTTGGGATAATCCTGTTCGTTGCTATGTATGCGCACATACATATTATATTGACCTTGTCTGTTCTCATTGTAGCTTCTCCTTTATCATTATCCTATCGTATCCAAGCTTTATTGGCAGATGAAGATCCGGACAAGGTTGTTATTTGCTCTGATCTTCAGGGTTTTATCTTCTTCTTGAATACTATCGTCGATCGAGTCATCCTCAAAGGATCCCCTTTCGAGAACTTTAAAAGATCTCTTGATCGCTATGTCCTAGGAATCAGAGAAGACGGATATACCGAGTTGGCCGATTTGATTGAAGCTTATTTAATCGACCTCCAACAGAATGTCGAACATTTGAGGGATCTTCGTGCCAATAGCGTGTCGTCTTATATTGCTTCTCAAATGGACTTAAGGCTGCAGGCGTGGCGGGATTCTCAAAAATCAGCTGAATCCAAACTCCAAAAATTAAGGACCCGTGTTAGGCAGATCACGGTAAGTATTGCCAAGAAGGCACAAGCCAAGATTGACCTGCATCGGAATTTAGAGTTAGGTCAAGCTGAGATAGACCGCTTGAAGGAACAACTTATGAAGGCCGAAGATGCTCAAAAAGCTTTGAAGTCTGATTTGGAGGCATTGATTCGAACCGAGTCTAATCTATCCCGACAGTTGAATCTTCAGGACCAAATACTCGCTGAAAAGGAGCAAGAGGTCATCAAGTTTCAAAGTATTGATGAAGAAAATTTCAAAGGTAGCTTGATAGCTGAACTCGAATAGGCTTATGCGATAGAGCTCTCAAAACTTGAAGATCAAATTCGTCATGATAAACTTTTGTAATTTGAGAACATATATTTTTTGTAACTTTGTTTGAACGCTTTTGGTCAATTATAGTGAACTCTTTTGCTCATTGAGATTTTATTATGATTACTCATTCTTGTTTAGAAAAAAATAACCATAATACTTATAGGATTTTTGGTAAATCCTCAGCCATCAACGGATTTAATATGGATTTACCGATTACCGTTTGAATCGGGCTAGTATGTGAATTATCTAAATCCGTTTCACATATAACGTTGGGCTAAAAGAATTAAACTCTTTTAGACTTACTATGATATTGAATACGTAGGCTATATGTGTTAGATGTAGGCTTATCTCTAGTAAGGGATAGAGATAACATCCCCCATGCGTGAACGACATGGATTTTGAAATGTAAGTAGTTTACATTTCCTATGCAGGGAAATGAACCCAAGATTATAAAGAAAGAATTGGATATTCTATCTCTCAATCTCTTGTTTGTTGGTAGATATGAACCCAAAATCGGAGAGTGAATTTTATATTCTATCTCCTGGTCTCTTGTTTGTTGGTAGAGATAAACCCAAAATCGGAGATTAAGAATTTCATATTTTATCTCTCGTCTCTTGTTTGTTGGTAGAGATAAACCTAAATCAGAGATGAAGAATTTTGTATTCTATCTCCTGGTCTCTTGTTTGTTGTTAGAGATAAACCTAAAATCGGAGATTAAGAATTTTATATTCTATCTCCTGGTGTAAAGGAAACTCAAAGTGGTATCTCCATTTAGAGAATCTGGATTGGTTTGAATAATCCTAACTGTCATAAGGTTTGATTATTCAATTCGAAAGTTGACCTCTCGTTCATGAAATGAATCGAAAGGAGATTCTGTTTGTGGTCCTAACTGTCGTAAGGTTTGACCGAGCGGGAGTTTGAAGACGATCCTAACTATTTACAGATTCGATCGTTCAATTTGTGGACCTCTCATTCATGGAAGGAATCCAAAGGGGATTTTGGTTTTGGTCATAACTGTAGGAAAGTTTGACCAAGTAAGGAATGGGAGTGTGGTACAAATAACATTGGGTCGTTAGACCCTAGAGGAGGGGGGGTGATTAGGGTCTTATGCTAATCTAATCCGATTTAAATGCCAATTAAAATTAATTTACAAATATATTCTTGCAAGATAGATATACAAAGAGTTATGTGCAAGAATATGTAATATACACAAGGTGATATATCCTATATGATAGAAATATATGCAAGGATATATAAACAATAAGATATATCCTAACAAAGAGATATAGACAATGTATGTGCAAGGATATAAAACTAACAAGAGGGGTAAACAAATTAACTACAAATGTGATAGGGCAAAATGACCAACAAGCAATACATAATGGCGATGTAAGATATGAATATAAAAACAAGTGCGCCAATGCAATATCAAACAAAGGATATGTTTACGAGGTTCGGTCCCCACGACCTACGTCCCCGCTCCTCACCTCGAGGAGATCTCCACTATCACAACCGGGTTTTCTACGTTCACCCGAACAACGTTTACACCTCACAATACAATCACTATGCAATCACACCTCACACACTAAGTGTTGGTCCTAGCCCGTGTCCTCCTCCTCAAGTGCTCGGTTACAACCTCTCCCTAGGCACGTCAACCGACGCCACTCCTCTTGGATTTGACCCCGTCTCTCACCACACACTTCTCTCGGTGTACAAGTGTATTACAAGTGAATCCTCACAATTAGGCACAATATAAATCAATTGATTGTTCTCTAAACAAGATGAGAACTCAATTAAGCTCACTCTCAATGTCACAAACCCACAACCCTAAATTATACTATGAATGTAAATACAATAAGCTCAATAGGTTGTGTGTGAACAAAGAGTATCAATAAAACGATTACAATATGAAATCTAGCTTATGAAATTAAGAACAAACTTATAAAATGCTAGAATTGAGTTTAAGGAAACTTCTCTATAGATGACAAGAGAGAGGGAGAAGAATGAATGCTCAAACACCAAGGATGATCTCCACTTGCTCTTGTGAAATTGAATTCACAAACTCAAAACACTCAAATGCTTAAAAGCTTATAAACACACTTTAAACAAACTTAAACCCTTGATTAAAACTTTCTTAAACTAGTTTTAAAACTCTCTTGGTTGGTTTGAAAAGACATCAGCAATGGGGTATATATACCCACTCAAAGCTCAGCCAAGAAAGAATAAAAATCAAATACAGTTCTTTCATTATTTTCTTATTTGCAAATTTTCCACCAAACAAAAGATGGCGACTCCGCTGGGGATACGCTTCTCTGACGAAGAGGTGGTGGCGCAATCCGACGTTCACCTCACTGGAACAATCGTAGAAACCTTGGTTGTGGAGTTTGACCAAGCCAAATACTAGGAGGCCCTCTCTTCCGGATCGCTTAGCCCTAAAGCTAGGCGAGATGCTTGCAAGAACTCTAAAGAGGTCTTAACTGCTGTTGAGACGCCAAAGAAAGCCCTCTCCTTTGGCCAAAGCCTCAAGCTTGCTCTGCAAGCCGAGGATCCCACGCCTATGTCGACACAGCGTGTACTTGGTTGTAAAGGTTTTAGAATATGTAGATCAAGTTGAACGGAACGGATCATCCACAATGTAGCTCAATCAAGTGATCATCAATGGATAAGAAACTTAGTGGACGTCCACTTAAGTTGACAGAAGTTTTGCTCTATATATATATATATGACTATATATATATATACGAAGAAACCAATAAATGTGTGTGTATAGATAATTGAGCTTAGAGTATATAACACACATAATATAAATCCTAAACTAAATTACCCAAGCTAGATCTTGATCTTCAATAAGCTCTTCTAGGTAATCTCTCGGATGAAGCTTTAACTTGGATCTTGAACTTTGAATAGCAAGGCTTCACCGACATTCTGCCAACCTCCTTTGGATATGATCGTTGAAGCTCTATTCCATCTATCCTCCAACTACGTTGTTTGTCTACAATACATAGGAAAACATAAATACTAGACAAACAACATTAGTAATAAATTGTTTGTTAAACATCATCAAAACAAGAAGGCCAACATGGGTTTGTTGACTTGTACAAATTACTCAGTGGGGATTTTTGATGTCAAACACAAGAATTTGACATGAAATGATTCGGCGACTAATATGGACCGATAACCTGAAGTTTTTGACATCATATGATAATTTCAGCATTGGGAATGTTAGAAAACAGATACAGTGGGAGTTTGAAGGATTTTAATCCATGACGGATTTTGGCGGACCCACTGTCGGTCAATTCGATCGGTGAGGGGTTTTGTGGGGAAAGATTGACTGCATTCTGTTACTGAATCTCATCTCAACAAAATCAGTAAAAGAATTTAGTCATTTTACGATAATTAAGAATGGATTATTCAAATGATCAGTTTCTATTTAAGACAATCAACTGACCTAGGGTTATCTTAAAGATATCCTATATAGGATTCTCTAGGAATTTCCCTTTTTACATAGATTATCCTGAATATACAGATAGTACTTCTTCAGGAACTTCCCATTTTACATAGGTTATCCTGAATATACTACGGATAGTACTTCCTCAGGAACTTCCCATTTATTGGCATCATAAACTTATTGCCATCCTGGGTGCTCAGGCGATGCGCACCGTTTGAATATACTGTTTCTATTACCACCGGTCCTTCCCATTTGGGTTGGAATTTTCCTTTCTTCTTTGAATTGAGAATCATGGGTCTTCGAATGGCAAGAACCAGATCTCCTTCCTTAAAGCTTCATCGTCGGACCTTTTTATCGAAAGCCCGAGAAATTCTAGCCTGATACCTTAAAGCTTCATCGTCGGACCTTTTTATCGAAAGCCCGAGAAATTCTAGCCTGATAAAACTCGATCTGTTGCTGAGCTTCCGGACCTTTTTATCGAAAGCCCGAGAAATTCTAGCCTGATAAAACTCGATCTGTTGCTGAGCTTCCAAGCATTTTTCATCTAACATCTCTAATTATTCGAGATGTTTCTGGTGATGCTCTTCTGTCGTCATTCCCAATGCGAGAGCGATGCGGAGAGAGGGAATTTGTATTTCTAAAGGCAGGACAGCTTCGCATCCATATGTTAAGGAGTATAGGGTTGCTTCCGTTGGCGTGCAGACAGTTGTACGATAAGCCCACAGGGCTTCACCGAGTTTGTCGTCCCAATCTCGCTTATTGGTTTTCACAAGTTTTGCAAAAATCTTGATAATAGGCTTGTTAAAAGCTTCGACCAATCCGTTAGCTGTGGGATTATAAGCAGTCGATGAAACGTCCTTAATCTCGAATTTGCCGCAGAATTTGATAAATGCTTTGCTAACGAATTGAGGACCATTATCGTGCACTATTCACCTTGGGGCACCATACCGATATATGATATGGTGTTTAATGAATTTGATAACATCACTCGTCTTTACCTCTTTAAGTGA
The DNA here is from genome assembly GCF_001876935.1 of Asparagus officinalis. Taxonomy (NCBI): domain Eukaryota; kingdom Viridiplantae; phylum Streptophyta; class Magnoliopsida; order Asparagales; family Asparagaceae; genus Asparagus; species Asparagus officinalis. Next base: position 67,478,408 of record NC_033803.1, on the reverse strand, counting down.
AACTGCTTCTGCTCATTTCGGGAAGTAATCGATGATTGCCATAATAAAACAGTCACCTTTAACCGAAGGCGGGAAAATAGGACCCATAATGTCCATTCCTCATATTTCAAATGGCCATGACGTCGCTGATGGGTGTAAGTATGCTGGTGGCTGATGCATATAATTTGCATGTAACTGACATGCATGATATTGTCGGGCATAGTCGACTGCATCCTTTACCATAGTTGGCCAGTAATATCCCATTGTCCTAAGTCGGTCATAGAGTTTAGGACCGAGCTGATGTGCACCGTATGTCCCATCATGCGCCTCTTTGAGTGCTTGTTTCGCTTCCTTATTGGATAAACAATGGAGTAATAGACCATCGTATGACCATCGATACAACATTTATGCTTCAGCGTTGTAGTAAAATCTCGGTGCTATTCGTCGAATCGAATCCCTTTCTCTTACATCTTCAGGTAAGATACCATGTAGGACATAATCGATAATAGGAAAACGCCAATCTCAAACTTTGGGTTCAACTCTCGTTGAGTGTGCTTCTTTGACAATCGAATCGTAGATTGGAACAATAAGCTGGTGAGTTCTCACTGTAATTAATTGTTCTGCTTCGGGAGGCTGAGCCAGAGACACCGACAATGCCGACAATGCGTCTGCATATGCGTTTTGGAGATGTGGAATGTACTCAATGAAAAGTTCTTCAAACGAGCTTGCCATCTCAATGGATACTTGGTAGTATGGAATCAAATCTCGATTTCTGACTTCATACTCCCCTCGTATCTGATTGACTACCAGTTAATAATCACCAAAAGCTTCAAGGTATTTGACCCCCAACTCTTTAGCAAAATTAAGCCCAATTATTAATGCGTTGTATTCGGCTATATTATTAGAGCATGGTTCGGTCAACGAGTATGCTCTAGGCAAGACATGCTTTTCCGGGGAAACTAAAACGACCCCCACTCTTGAGCAAATTTAAGAACATTCGGATGCGCTCGCCACATTGGTTGCCCGGGAAGCTCCATCGAAGTATAATTGCCATACTGGTTGATGCGAGGTGGTATTAACTTCGTGAGTTTCATCCGGTAGATTGTCCTACAACTCGGCTATATCTTTTGTAGGGTTTTCCGCCAAAAGATCACAAATAGCTTGTCCCTTAACTGATTTTTGTTGCTTGAAATATAAATCATATTGCGATAAGAGTAGAGCTCACCTAGCTAAACACCAATTCATGGAGGCCGGTTGGGTCATGAATACTCGGATTGTGTTTATGTTGAAAATAACATAAATTGTCTATCCAACTAAATAATGTCATATTTTCTGGATTGCAAATACTAGAGCGAGGCATTCTTTCTCAATCATCGGATAACGAGATTCAGCTCCTACCAATGTGCAACACAGATAATACACAGCTTGTTCATGACCGTTATCGTCGTCTTGTGTGAGTAATGCACTTAACGAATGGCTCGTCGCTTTGACATAAATCAAAAACGATCTGCCCAATTTCGGTGCAACGAGGATAGGTGGATTTGCTAGATATGTTTTAATATCTTCGAATGTCTTTTGACATGCTTCATCCTAAATGAACGACACACCTTTCTTCGTGAGTTTGGAAAACGGTTGACATTTTCTGGATAGGTTTGATATAAACCGACGGATATATGCCAATTGACCTTGCAGCCCACTAAGTTCTTTAAGATTTCTCAAGGGTTATTGTTCATGTATCGCCTTTACCTTATCAGGATCAATATGAATACCTTTTGTGGTAACGATGAATCCAAGAAATTTACTGACGAGTCCTCATAAGATCAAACATCATCTTCAAATCATTAATGTGGTCGTTTTTACATGGCTCTTAACGACCAGGTCATCAACGTAACATTCAACGGTCTTCCGAAGGTGCTCTTGAAAGATCTTCGTCATTGTTCGTTGGTACATAGCACCGGTATTCTTCAAACCGAAAGGCATAATAGTATAACAAAAGATACCAAGGGCTGTTCTGAATGCTGTATGCTTTTCATCGTCCGGGTGCATCTTGATCTGATTATACCAAGAAAATCCATCCATAAATGACATTCTCTCGAACCCGGATATGTTGTCAATAATGACATCTGTAATTGATAGAGGAAAGTCATCTTTAGGAAAGGCTGTATTTAGATCTCTAAAGTCAATACAGATTCTGATCTTTCCGTTCTTAAGGAATGGAATGATATTAGCCAACCATTCAGAATGTTGTTCTTCTCTGACAAAACCCGAATCAATCAGTTTCTTGACTTTAGTTTCTATTGCCTCCATAATTTGCGGACGAACCCGTCTTTGTTGTTGCTTGACAGGTTTAAGATCCGGTTTAATGTTAAGGTTGTGCATTGCTATATTTGGATCGAGTCCCGGTATATCTTCGTAATTCCAAGCGAAAACGTCGATATACTCTCTAATGAGGGTGATTAGTTCCTCTTTCTCATCCGGTGGAAGGTCACCGCTAATAAATATAGGTTTCAGATTAATTTTGTCACCCATATTAACTTGGACTACTCTATTCTCAGTAGGAGGTTCTCTCTGTTCAAATCGATCGTCGTATTGAACATTCATGTAACGTACCTAGGGATCTTCCCAAGTGGATAACTGATCATCTTCTTCTGTAGTAGATGGATCGACTACGGTCATGTTCGACATTAATCTTTTGAACGTTTTTCTAATGCTAGTGTCATAATCCCAGGTTGAAGTATCGGATGAATACTCATTTTTACTTGTTAGCTGATTAATAATTTGCCCGCAATATTCATCATCAGATGACGAGACGTAACCTAAACCCCTTCTATAGCTGTAATAATTATCCGGTTTCCCTTTTGGTACATAGGCAGGACGGGGTGGAACCCTGACACCTTGACCAAAATGAAGATCTTCATCAAGCGAGAGGTTATAGCCTTGCTTTCTCATGTGACCATTTGCTTGTGAACTATACCGAGAGAAATGTTGTCTAGGTTCTTCATCATCCGAATTAGTGTTCAAGAAAAGATAATGAGTAGGATGGTTCCCCCTTTCCAAAGACTATTTCTTTTTCACCCCCTGTCTTTACGGGTAGGATCATAGTTGTTCCGAATGAATTTTGGATGTATTTCGTCATCATACAAGACGAATGAAGTGGCATGTGTAGACTAGGGTCGTCATACAATTCTTACATTACATTATCGAGACAACGTGAGTACTCTAAATCATCATTTATTATTTCATTGGCAAGTTGCCAGTTACAACTTTCATCCGACGATTCATCACCGTCAAGATCGATTACAAGAGGTTCAATGTCATTTAATACAAGACATTCACTATAATCGAGCCTAGCTTCTGTATCAGCTTCTTCTCCGCTGTCCGTATCAGGGGCCGATGGTTCAGTATCGGATTCGGCACCATAAAGAAGGGAGTCAGTAAAATAATTTTCTAACCCCTTAAATGGTTGCTTATCCGCAACCACCGTCTTAACCTCATTTTTAGTGTGAACATATTTTAGACACTGATAGAGGGTGGAGGGAACTATAAGATTACTGTGGATCCATGGACGGCCTAACAGTAAGTTATAGGAAGTATCCGCATCGATCACATAGCAAGTGACTTCCGACTTCAAGTCTCCGAGTTGACACTTCACCCGGATTTTTCCTAACGGCCTTGACCCTCTAGTATTGAATTCGTAAATGATGGTTCCTATAGAGGCTAGGTTGTTGGTGGGGATTTCGAGATGGTACATCAACCGAAGTGGCATGATACTAACAGCGGAACCCGGATCAACTTAAATCCGATTGACAACGCTCGAACAGATATATCCAGTAAAGTATAAAGGTCTATCATGCTTTGAATTCTTCACTTGCATGTCTTCTTTGGTGAATGCGATGCAAGGGAACTTTGTGGCTGCTAGGTTGTAATGCTAGAATGAAGATTCTAGCTCCTTAGGGGCTGCCTTGATTTGGGTAAGGAACACATCCGAATCAGCTAAGGCTTCTTGTAATGCTTCCCTAGTACCCTTTAAAAGGCGTAATAACTCGTATAGCATGATCCTTGTTAGGATATTGGCTAACTGAGTCATAACGTCGAAACGGCATTGAGAATTTGAACTTTCTGGTTTATCCCTTCCAATCGGTCGATTGAAACGAGACTGCTTCGAAATTTGAACTTCTTTGTATTGAGGTTCTTTTTCCTTTTGCTTGGCAACTTTTTGAGGCTTCTCGGTTGCTAAGGGTGGAGTTGTAACCACCCCCAGCTCTGTCAACGTCTTAGTAGGTACAGATTTCACTACCCCCTGCTCAGCTAATTGCTCAGATGCGCTCGGGTAGTTAAAACAGTATTTTTTTTACTCCTAGTAGCGAAAACTTCCTGCTCTTCCTCAGGAAGTGGTAAAGCTGGGATCTCTTCATCATTATATTCGGGATTTGCCGAAGCTCCGTAACAAGATTTCTCTTTTCCCTTACCTTTTAATTTCTTCTTTGACGTGGATGTTGCCCACTGTTCATCTTAAAGCAAATCCGGATGAATCCAAAGGGTTTCACCGTTAGGGTCGTGTATAACACAAGCCCTTTTTGGCACTGTCCATGAGGGTCATCATTAATGGTTTGCATTTTGACATTTGATACTGGCTCGGCTTGAAACCAGGATAAAGGAACTGATGCGATGCTAATAGACACCGCATTTGACCTGCTTTCCTCTCTTTTGGTTTTGGCATCACGATACCAACATTGATTAAGGTTTGTATTTTGTTTTTTAAGACATAACACGCCTTAGTGGGATGGTGGACCCTTCTGTGATATGTACAATACTTCGGGTCGTTAGTCTTCTTCGCTTCTTCTTGGTTTATGACTGGTGGAAGTTTGATCTTATTGTTATCCAATAGATATTTTAAATAATCAGAACCTCATTGTCTTTGAAAGAATACTCCTTCGGGAATCTGTGCTCCGAGGCCTTGGGCTACCTTGGAGGCTGCTGATTCTGGTGTTGTGCCAGTTGAAAGGATAATTGTTGTGATTGTTGTTGTTACGACGTTTGATGAACATCAATAGCAGTCGTGGATCCTCTTCCTCTGCCTCAAGGGTTGAAATTTTGTTTTTGAGGATTATCTGGTGGCTGACCCCTCTCCAACTTCTTTCTCTTAAGAAAACGTTCGGCTTGTTCGCCTCTCACCTTTAACTCTTTCCATGTTTTAGAGGGCACAACCCCCATGACTTCCAGTACATCCAATGACAAGTTATTATGACATGTTTGTAGGATGAATTCTTCTGTGAGTAGATCTCGGTAGTTTACCACTTTGTTTCGGAATCGTTTGACGAAGACATCAACCGACTCCCTATCTTTCTGCTTCTCGTCCAACAAGGTGCCAATAGAGACCTCAGTGTTGTCATCGAAGAAATTGGTGAGGAACAATCCTTCCATATCCTCCCAACTAATGATACTCCCGGGTTTAAGACGTCGGCACCAATCAAAGGCAGGCCTACGGAGGGTTCCTACGAATGACCGAACCATCAAAGTTTCGTTTCAGGATATTACGCCAAGATGCGACTTGAAATAGATCAAATGCTAAGTGGGTGAACCACTGCTATCAGAAGGAGTAAAGTTAATCAAACTAAATTTTTAGGGGATAAGGAATCAGATCCCACTCCCTCGGGTACGGGTATGGAATGCCCGTTTTCTTCACTTCCTGGGCCGTCGATCCCACTCCCTCGGGTACGGGTATGGAATGCCCGTTTTCTTCACTTCCTGGGCCGTCATCAGAGCATTGACTTTGCTCTCAAGATCTTGCATCTTCAATGCCCGTTTTCTTCACTTCCTGGGCCGTCATCAGAGCATTGACTTTGCTCTCAAGATCTTGCATCTTCATATCCTCTTCCTCACTCTTCTTCAAGTAGATTTGACGAGGTTGAGTAGATGACTTAGCCGGACCGCTTCCAGAATTTTCCTTATCAAGAGAAGGATCAACAAAGATAGTCTCATCTTCTTCATTACCGACCTCAGTTATACGTACATGTATAGCGTTACGATGCCTGGATTCTGCCTTTTGGCTAGATTCCGGTTGGTGTTGTTAAGCCTGCAAATCTCACATCTGCTGCATTATCAACTCCATCTCAGTTTTGATTTCAACTCTAATTTCCTCGCGTTGTTTAGCTAATGCTTACTGCAGTATCTGAGCTAGTTGATCCGGTGTAATTGCGAATGATTCTTTGACTTGCCCAACACTGGATGTGGTATCATCTGAAGCAACAGCAAAACAAGTATCTGACTGTTCCTCATATGAAGATAAACCTTCGTGCATTCTCTTGTAGTCTCGACGTCGGTTGGCTCTTCATTGTAGCCGCGACATCCTTTGAGAGAGACCCCGCTCAACTCTCCCTCCTGGAGAGAAATCAGGGTCAGGGTTGACTAACTGTTGCCTTCCTCTACTGGTCATATTAATAGTGACCTCGGGGAACTCATTTGGTTGAATTGCATGTTTCTTCTTGTTGAAATGATTCATTTTGGGTTTTGACGTTTTGGTAGAAAGTCTTTAAAATACGGAGACTCTTGTTGGTTTAGTTTTAGAGCAACCGTATTCTGTCAATACTGCCTTAATGAGCCTCTCGCATGCGCAATAAGACTCATCTTCTTGGGCAATTCTTTTTTGTGAGTTATTATTTTGATAGTACAGCTCATCATTATTGTGATCTGAGCAACCTATTTTTTACTTTTGAACTTTGTTGTCATGCACAGAACGACTAGTCGTCGTCTCTGGGCGATCCAAAGTTGAATTCTTCAATCCACCCCCTTGCGAGTATGGAGTTTTTACAGGCCCTAAATAAGAGTGAATTGGTATTTTCTTATTTTAGACTTGTTCTGTTCTGACAGGAGGATATTTATGACCCCCTGCGTAAGAAACCACTAAGGGTTTATTTGCTGGATTCAAGTGCTCTTTGATTGGAGCTTTGCCTCGATTATCAGGTGACAGAGGAGATCCGCTGTTGTGACTTTAAATTTTGACAGGTCAGGACTGACCTAAGGCTTCATTGGTGACGTAGCAGACATAGTTGTAGTAGACGGACCAGGAGCGGACATTGATGGGGTCGAAGAAATGCTTTTATAAACTTTCTTTTGACTACAGCGGGGATTGGTGTTGCGATTAAGAGATGTGCCACCTTTGTCCACTTTTTGTACATGTTTGGTTTTGGGAATCCAAACTTTGTTGTTTTTTGGCGATTTCTTAGACACCATTTCTTTCTTCATTCCTTGCGTCTGTTGACGAAAGGCACGGGCATGAGCGGCCTTCACCTGACGCTTTTGTAAATGTTCTTTAAGGGTCGAACGAGCCCTTTTGATGAGAGTCCATTCCTCCATCGTAAGTTGTGCAGAAATATGGTTAGTTTGCCGCTGAGGCAACTGGACCATTTTATGCTTCCTCGACTCTAGGTCCGCGTAGTAATGGACCCTGTCGGTTTGTTGTAAGGCCTTGGCCAATTAACGAGCACGGTGCTGACGTTGTCTCTAACGAGTCCTCTTCGTCAGCACCGGTAAGTTTTGATTCAATGACGCCTTAATTAGTGAAGGGTCATTAGGAGCAGATATGTTGCAAGCAGAGTCCTTAGCAACAATTGGGTAAGAGTCTTCACTTGTAGACTTTACCAAAGTTGAAGACTGGATAACCTTCTTGGAAGATGAAACCTTCCTATACTTACGAGGCGAGGAAGGTTTTGAGGATGAGGATGACAGGTACTCCTCGAATTTTGCCTAATAGAACTCATATTCGTTCTCTTTGTTGATCATAATCTTGATCAGCTGTGACACTACGGCCTCGGCAGCGAGATCGTTGGCTCCCACTGTGGTCGCCAGTTTGTTTTTATCAAAAGTCGTTTCCATTGATGATTCTATTAAACTTCAGTCGTTTACAATGAAATACAAAGAAAAAAATAAGAAAATTATAACTTTTTAGAAAATAACAAAGAAATTATTTATCGATTTCTTCTTTGTCGGACTTTGCCTGTGTCGGAAGTGCTTTGACTCGTGGACCACTAATTCACAAGATTCGGATTGAATTGTGAAGGTTTTGGGGATTCTTTCTTCATTTATCGAAGTTAGAATTTGAAGCGAATATCTTATCGACGTAAGATGTTTACTCTTCCAAAGATTAAGTCAATGCTTAAATCTCTAGGAATCTCTAAGAGCTTTAGAACCAGTTATGAGGAATTAAGACTCTCTCTGTCCCCTGCTCCAAGTCACCAAAAGCTCAAGTCTCTCTGCTATATTCTGCTCTCCGTCCTTTACTTCGTGTCTAAGAAGGTATTTATAGGGATAGGGGTGCACAACAGTTGAAATTGGGGCAAAATAACTAACGAACCACACCTCCTTTGGGCGCGTCAGCAATCGCTGCCGCGGTTATTAGCACGTCAGTGTAGGCTGGCGCGGCTAAAGAGGCAGTTTCAGCCACGTTCCATCATCTTTGAAACCATTCTCCCACAACTTTTAACCACTTTTTTTCGTGGTTTAACCGCTTGTCCATGTCAGCACACGTCTCTTTTTTTATCATGGCTCCACGTGAACCTTAAAAATCATCTGTAACTATTTTAGAACTTGTACTTGCCGGTAGCCAACACTGGTGCGCCTATGTGCGGCAGCCAACATTGGCGCACCTATGCGCGGCAGCCAGCACTGTCGTGCCTATGCGCGACAGCCAATACTGCCGCGCCTATGCGTGGCAATCAACACTGTCACGCACACATGTGGCAGTTTGCTTTGTTTTGTTCTGTGAATTCACATTGTTTTTTGTTGATTCACAGATCCTTTTGTTTCCTTTGGTCTTGAATAATTACCCTTTGATTTAGAAAATAGCACTCGTTGCCTTCTCTTTACCTTGAGCTGTATCTGGATATCTATTAGCATTTCTTGATGCCTACATGCAACCATATATCACATATAGGAGTCAGCTTCATTGTTTAGTTTTTTTAGGTTTGATTTTGCAGATTTTCCTTTCGTTCTACGTACAATAACAGGAGTAATATTTATCAGTATAAATAGGACTTTTAGAGGCATGATTATATTGTGTAGACCCTTCATTTTCATGTTTCAATCCTGTACGTCAGATTGGTTTGCTTGCATTACCATAAGTAAACTGGTGTATTTCTTCATCACTAGGTTTTATACATGTGCAATGCACATGGTTAAATACCATGATTAAGTATTTTTGACTAATTTTCTAACTAAACTTTGTTCTGATTTTACATTAATAGTTTATACTCACTTTTGTCTCTAAACTTTAATATTGCGATTTTTTTATGTTTGTTAAATGGGTTACACCCAATTTAAATTTTCATGTTGATATTTGAATTGAAAGAAAACAAATATAATTTGAAGCTAATTTGAATTTTCATATTTTTTGACCGACATGAAACTAAGTTTTACTTGAGAAAGTACAGTGTTGCAAAAGTAAAAATTATTAAAATGGTGTTATATAAGGAAGGTTAATATTTAAAACCAATAAGGCAAAATAATTGGTTAAAAGTATGCTAAAACAATACAAAAGAGAATTTGAAGTTTGTTCCTAATCATTGATGGACTTCATAAAAAATTATAAATTAAAGATTAATACCAACTCTAGTATACTTTCATATGATAAAAGCATTTGCACAAGCATATAAAAGTACAAAAAAGCTCATGAAACTACCTTCTAAAGATTTCTAAATTCACTCAAATTAATTAAATTATTCTATTAAATATTCAGAAAATATTATCTTTTATTCCTTATGTTTTATTTTTTATTGAGGTAAGATCAATCCTTCCTCATCTTTATCTTTTCCCGGATAATGCCAGAGTAGTGTCTTCATCATCTACTTGATTGTGACATCACGCTAGAATTGTATTTTTTATACTATTATCTTTCCTAAGCTCATTAATCTTTTATCTTGTCGTATAGCTTCACAAAAAACTTAAATGTATTTTCGATATTCAACACAAACTTCTTGAAATATAGACTTTGATTTTTTTTATTTCAATGAGAATAAATATTAATTTTATATAAATCAAATTCTTTGTGTTCCTAATTTACTACGTAAATAATATTAGGAGCTACCTCTTGTTTTTATCTAGAATGAATTCTTATGATGTGCATCAAAGAAGAGCTTCTATTATGTCAATAATATTATATTTGCTCTATCCTTGTCATTTTCCACAAAGATCTAAACCAAATACCTATATTTTTTATTGCCAATTTGTTTTATATTATAATATTAATATTTAATTTTTTTAGTATTTGAAAAACAAAGTATGAAATTTATCAATACTTACTAATTTTTTTATATCTTCCATGAAGAAGTTTTCTTTGATTGGGATAAAGTTATTAAATTATTCTTCAATGTAACTCAGTTTGTATTTCTTTAATAGACATGCCTTATGTTAATGCTAATTCAAATAATTCATGAATATTTTATAAATTTTAGATTTATTTCCGTCACTTTACCATTTTGTAATGGAAATAGCATGATTCTTTTGAAGGATATCTCTGAATATTCTGATAGTTTCTCCATACATAATTTATTTTATTCTTTTACCCTATAAATAATTATAATCAATTAATGCTATCTTATTATACTATAGTATTTTTTATCATTTTTATAGATTTAAACATCTATCAATTAATATTACTAATGTGTTTTTCTACCCCAACTTATTATTAAAATTTTATGCAGCTGCTTTAATTTATATGGTGTAGATAATTTTTAAGCTATAATATTTTTTTAATTTTTTATTCCTAAAA
>NC_033803.1:67404026-67467647 GCF_001876935.1 Asparagus officinalis | reverse complement strand
ACTTTTTTGCCAAGTTTTAAAAATTCAGTTATTTTTTATGGTTTTGAACTTTGAGGGTGTGATTCAAAATTTTCTAAACTTTAAAAGTATTTTTAAAAAATTACTTTTAAGTTTGGTAGTTGAAACTTCTACGTTTCATGCATTGGTGGTAATTTTTAAATGGCACGATATTTCTTACAACTCTAAAATTTTAAGGCTATTTTTTGTAATTGTTAAATATGTAGATTAATTTTTAAAAATTTTAAATTTTAGCGGTCTACAAATAATTTTTATATTTGATGTGTACTGGTTATAAATTTTAAATTTTAGATTTTTTTTATAATTTTTAAATTTTGAAAGAGTTTTTTCTACAACTTTTGTAACATTGAGGTTAATTTTTACAAATTTTAAATTTTTAGGTGCATTAGAGTAATCTCTTGAATTCATCTTTTGTTGCTTACAAATTTTAAAATTTTTAGAATTTTAGGGTTATTTTTTTATAATTTAAACTTTTGAGCGTGTTCCTATAATTATTTGGGATATTGAGGATGTTAATAAAAAAATTTAAATTCCTCGGAAGCTACTGTAATTTCTTGATTTCATGTTTTTTATTTTTGTAAGTTTTGAAATGTCAGTAATTTTTAGGTGCGTTATGGTAATCCTTTGAATTCATCTATGTTGTTTGCAAGTTTTAAAATTCTAGAATTTCAGGTGCTTGTTTGTTATTTGTACTTTTGAGGGTGTTTCTACACTTTTTGAGATATTGAGATGTTAACCGTAAATTTTAAATTCTTTACAAACTGCTGTTAATTTCTTGATTTTATGTTTGTTATTTGTTGTTTTAGACGTCGGGATAGTTTTTATAATTTTAAACTTTTTAGGGTATTTTGTGTAAATTTAAAATATTTTAAGTTTTTTTGTAATACTTTATGTATAATAGTACATTTGCCATGTAGAATTTCTTTATCTTAACAAACTAATACCATATGTTTTATATCTTTTGTTAATATTATTTTTAAAAATTATTAAGCTAGAGATAGTTCACGTAGGATTAGGATAATATATAATTATGATTAAGATAAATTAAGATATAAATAAAATATTTAAAATAGTGAAGGGTAATATTGACCATAGAAAGTGTTATGGTGTCAATCACCTAAGATACAGTCTTGACAAGATTATAACGAGTGCTGACAGCGAAGTCCCAGCCAGCTTGATGGCCCATGCCCGGTAGCCCTTGGTCCCGCCGACTCGTCGACTCCTAAAGACGACTCGCAGGGTGGATCAGCCGGACGAGATAGATGAGTTCTGACTCGGCTAAAACCTTCTTGGCCCCCCTTTTTTGTCGACTAAGTACCAAAGGCGACTCGAGAGACGAAACCTCCTTGCCCAAAGGACAAGGATTGACTGAAACCTCTTCGGATATGCATCAGCATGGCAATCCATGCTGATAGATCCCATCACCCCCTCTTCGACAGCTCGACGCCCTTACACCGAACGTGGGCCATGGCCAGTCACTTCCACAAATTGCGGAGGCCCACCTCCCCTAGCCAAAATGACTCCTCCTCCAATCTCCAACCTACACTTGGTACCCGGAGAACACTTCAGCATCCTTCCTGCAACTCCCATCAATCGCTTCCCAAAAATTGCAGAGGCCTGCCTCCCAACGGTAGGGAAGACTTCTTCGCCCTCACCAATTAATACTTGGCGAGCACAGAAGCCCCTAGGCTCAGTCCACCCTCTCGTCACCGCCATCTGCATGGTTCAGGTGACCAATCAATCCGTGACGAGCCACCATATATGCAGGTATACCCACAACAAAGAGAGATGATGGTTTGTTCACTACGACCTTAATAATACTCAAAGATCACACTAGAACGCCCAAGTTCAAAGCTCTCTAGACCTTTCCCTTTAAACCCCTCTTCTAGATTACCAGCTGACATGACCATCAGAGGTACTACGAGGGAAATGGTCCCCACCCTCTCATGGTTGTTCTTCTTGCCTATACAGTACAATAGGAGACCTCTAGTTCAAATAACCAAGCTCTGAGTCATGCGAAGAAAGGACCCCCACTCACATCAATTCCCTCGGCTTCACGATGGTGACGACACGAGCGGAGCCGGTCCTCTTCTGGACCCGATCGGTTGTTTTATTCATCGACGAGCACCGCCATCCAGCGTCCACCGGGGGCGCCGCCGGAGCTCCCGCAGCAGGGTCCCTCTCTGATTTCCCTTGAGGAAACAAGCCAATTTGAGCATCAACAGCCAGACACCCACCGTGGGCCCTTTCTTTGTGTGAGAATAGAAGCTACAGTTCTGAACAAGAGGTTCAGGCCTCTTGGCCTTGAAGAACACTAGAGGAATTGCACCATCCAAGTTAATTGAAGACAGGAGATGTGCCATTCAAGATAAGGAGAGATGGTCTATGGTCAGGAGGAAACACGCCATTCGTGTTCCTCCCAGGCCATAATGACCTGATCTCCAGCTCGGAAAAACGATGGCACCTCTTGACGGCCTTCACAGAGAAGCTCTGGATGGACTCTGCAGAGAAGCCTAGAGCTGGATCAACGCTAGGGCCCTCCATAGGCCATGATCAGTTCCAAGATCACTGCTTTCAACGGCTCACATGAGCCCAAGTGTAGTGATCAAGAATGTGATATGCACCTCAGGCCATCACCACCTCCCGAAGAGAGCTCCTATCGGACTGAGATAAGATTGTGGGAAAAATGCGAAGGGCTTGCCAACTGGTCTTCTCAGGAAGATCAACAGCCCTACGCTCCACTAACAAGCACCGCCAGAGCAACCTCAGCTACGGTGGTCGAAGCATGCGGCTCACATGATCCTAGCAAAAGAGAAGAGCTCCTCATCCACTGGATGGTCTGACCGACACAGCCCCTGAGCATCTTCAGGGAAGCCATGATTTTGGAAAATTCCAAGGACAAAGCGTCAGCATCTGGGCTTCCATCAATGGAAGCCCTCATCCTAAAAGTTTCCTGGTGGCCTCCCGACAGACATCAGCCTACAAAGGCTCGACCAACAGGGTGTCGGCCAGACAACCAATGGTAGCAAAGCAAGATTTGGTAAAATAATTGACACCTCCTTCGTCAACCCATGAGCCTCCATCAATGACTCAAGTCCAGAAAAACCATGGCAGGCAAGACAGCCATGTTATGTTGACAACCATGGCGCCACTTAGAGAGCCTTCTGCTTCTTCCGGCACAACTTGGAGCAACAGCTAGGCTCTGATATACTCAACAGTGACCCAGCTCACTGCACCCACATTTAGTGCGCATAATCAACCAAGTCACTCTACCTCAGTACGGGAGGGCCCCCCCTTCATCGTCCTGAAGCGAAGAACGCGTGACTTGGGGATACACGACTAAGCAGATCTCAAATCAAATCAAACATCATCAGCACCTTCCTCAACAAGAAATGTAAACCTCATTAATAATGAGATGCTATTAAAGAAAAATCTTCTGCTTTGCATTGCATTCTTGAGAATGCTATCGTCATGGCAAGCCCTTGGTTCCTTTTCAGGATAAGCCCAAGGCACAACCCCATAGCCGACTCCCACAGTCACTTCTCGGCCAAACGGGGGAGAGGAAGACCTAGGTGCCTACGTAAGACTTAGGCACCCAACCTCATAGTTGTCATTCAGCGTCATAGACACCTAAAAACCTAGTCGACTCTCGAAAGCCTAGGTGGTTCGAATTTTTAGTCAGATTTCAAAGCCCTTGGTTCCTCTTCGGGATAAGACCAAGGCACAACATATGGTTGAATCCTTCTACTCTCATTGACCATCATGGCAAGCCCTTGGCTCCTTTTCAGGATAAGCCCATGGCATAACCCCATGGTCAACTCCCACAGTCGTCTCTCAGTCAAACGGGGGAAAGGAAGATCTTGGCGCCCACGTAAGACCTAGGTACCCAACCCAGGGTTGTCCTTTGACTTAGAAGAGCTCCCATCACTCCTAAGCTCCTGCCAAACCAAGCTAAAGATACCAACCAGAGTAGAGTATTTAATTCTCAAAGCAGAATGACTAAGAGCGAAAAAAGAGAAGAAGCTAATTCTCATTCAATAAGAGAAGTTTCTATTACATTTCTTTGCTATATACAAAAGGTCCAATGAGGCTTTCAAAAAAAAAGAAAAAAATAGAGATACAAGGGTCTCAGAGCTCTTGACCAAATCCAGGAGCAGAACTTAGCACTCTCTCAATAGCAGAAGTCCCAGCAGCAAAAGCCTCGAGGTTCAGCTCGTCCTCATCGTCGCTAGCCGACAAGTCCAGTCCTCCTCCGCTCTTCTTGACTTCCCTTAGGAGGGTAACATAGCCGGAGACCTGGGGTGGATAGAAGCAGTCGACAGGATGATGCGAGCTAGGAGGCACTAGAGAAGCGAAATAGTCGACTCCGGCTTTGCAAGCAAGGGCTATTTCGACCCACCCAATAGGGCTCCGGTGTCATTCCTTCAACACTTCCTCCTTGTGCTCCTTGAGGCCTTTCCTTGACTTCTCGAGGGAAAGACGACTCGATCGAGCATCCCTCTTCTCCACCTTTTCCTTGGTGGACTTCTCTCTAGCCAAATGATCAAGCAAAGCTTGTCCCAGAGAAGCTCCCTGAGCTAAAAAAGCCTGGAGAGCTTGATAGAGGTCATCAGCCGTCTTATCCCCAAAATTCTCCTGTCGGCCCCTGCAATCTTGACTGACTCCTTGCCAGGACAACGTGTCGACCCAGGAACATGAGTCGAATTGGCAGTACCCCCCTCAGACAGCAGAACCCTTAGTTCGACACCAGGAGAAGACCCATCTACGGGACTTGCACCAACCTAACGGTCAAGCCGAGTTGCCCGCGACTCCCCAGCAAGGTTAGCCTAACATTTCCTCTCAACTACGGTCCGACCTCTGATTAAGGAGGCGATCTCAGATGCCCTATGCATCAAGGCAGCCACCTCCTTAGCACTGAGGCCTTCTTTCAGCCACCTCAAGGGTCTGTTGAATATCAAGTCTCCACGATATTATTTTGATGATAACAATTTATATTATGTGTGTTATACAAAAACACTAACATTTATATGCAGCTTTCGATATCAAAATATAAAAAGTGAAAGTTGAGTTCAAGGTATTATGAAGTGAAGAAGATGAAGAACGTATGAGATAATGTATTTTACATTTTCTTTACTTAGAATTATTGTACAAGCCTTGATCACTCACACACACACACACACACACACACACACACACATAAATATTAGAATACACTAACATAGGCTTAGTGTGTTGGTTAACTGTAGAAATCCCCTATATTAATCATTAGAGTTTATAGTTAATATTTGAGTGTCAAAACATTTCATACATATCATTTTTTACCATTAGTAGTCGACTAATTAGAATAGTAGTCGACTACTCAAACCTATGACTGAAAAATATGTTTCTGTAAAACTCATGACTAGTCGACTAATGCTTATAATAGTCTGTAAAATTCATGACTATTCGACTAATGCTTATAATAGTTGACTACAAAAGTTTCAGTCACGTTTCTGTAAAATTTATGTATAGTCGACTAATGCCCATTATAGTCGACTACTAAGAAATTTTCTGAATTCACTGAGTCTATTTTAACTCAGTGTAGTCGACTACTATGACATGTAGTCAACTACAGATACAGTTTTTTTAGATTTCAAAGTTTGAATTAATGACCGTTTATGGCCGTTTTAAACATTTTTAAAGTTCAAATACTTATCTTTTCAAGGTCTATAAATAGGTTATTTGTTCAGGAAAATAAAAGACACTTACATATCCATAAGCTTTGATCTTTGTATATTTTTTAAGTGTCAAAAATTCAGATTTTGAGAAAAAGAGAAGTTTCTGAAATTGCCTTTGATCCTCATTCAAATACTTATTGTTTAGGCAATTTACAGAAGTTAGAATCATTCCTAAGCCACTACTACACAACACTACAAATCAAGACTTATAGGAATTGAGTGTTGCTTCAAAAGTTCTCTCGGTTTGTGAGAGGTGTTAATCTCTTGATTTAGAGATTGGTGTGGAAATTGGCAAGGTGTTTGTCAGTTGGTGTTGCAATTTGCAGGGACTTGCAAATTGGTCAGGTTTGCTTTTGATTTTGTAAGCTTATTCAAAATCATAGTGGAAACTCTCAAGTAGGATTTACTTAGGGACTGGATGTACACCGGGTTGGTAGAACCAGTATAAAACTTTGTGTTTGTGATTGTGATTTTCTGAGATTGCCATTTTTTCTTACAATTTATAATCTACTATGCATAAATTTTAAAAGAACACTATTCACCCTCCCCTCTAGTATTCTAGTGTATCTATTTTAGATCCTGCATTTGGTATCAGAACAAGGTGAAAGATGACATCAATAAATACATTACAATTCAAAGAAGGTCATTCTACAAACCGTCCACCAATGTTCGATGGATTGAACTACAACTATTGGAAGTGCCGAATAAATATTTACCTACAATCAATTGGATATGATCTTTAGAACATTGTGGAAACAAAATACGAAAAGCCAACAACTCCATTTTTAGAATGGACTACTTCACAAAGAAATAATGCAAAATTGGAATCTAAAGCAATGAATGCATTATTTTGTGCACTTGACAAGAATGAGTTCAATAGGGTGTAACAGCCACATCTGCATATGATATTTGGCATACACTTGAGGTAACTCATGAAGGTACAAATAAGGTTAAAGAATCTAAAATTTCTGTTCTTGTACACATATTCGAATTATTTAAGATGAAGAAAAATAAGACAATTAGAAAAATGTTCACAAGATTCACTAACATCACAAATTCTCTCATTGGTCTTGGAAAAACATACACTCAAATGGAGATGGTAAGAAAAATACTCTGATCACTCACTCCACAATGGGAAAAGAAGGTTACCGCAATCGACGAAGCAAATGATTTATCAACTCTTACGGTTGAAAATCTTATCGGAAACCTTATGGCGTATGAATTTCAAATTGAAGATAGAAAGAATAATGAAGAATCAAAGAACAAGAAAGTACTTACATTCAATACTACTTCCGATAAAGAAGATTCGGATGATGATGATGAAGAAATGAACATGTTTGCCCGAAAATTTTAAAAATTCATAAAACAAGGTAATTTTAAATATAAAAGTTTAATTTCAAATAACCCTCTTTGTTTCAAGTGTAATAAACCAGGTCATATGAGGAAAAATTGTCCAATGTTGAAGAATAAGAAAAAAATCAAGTTATTTTAACAACTTCAAAAACATTCAAAATAACAAAAAAAGGAAAGCAATGACGGTCACTTGGGATGATAGCGATGAGTCATCTTCAGATAAAGAAATTGAAAAAAAAGAAAGTGCTCACATGTGCTTTATGGCACAAGATGAAGTAAGTGACAATGAAGAACTTTTAGATGCTTTTAATAAATTATATGAAACTTTTTTAAGATTAAAGGTTTCACATAATTGTCTTAAAGGTGAAAATAAAAGATTACTAGAAGAAATTTCAGATTCTAATTCATCTACAAATTCTAACTCTCAAGTAATTCAATTAAAAGAAGAAAATTATTCCTTGCTTAAAAAAATCAATGTTTATCTAATGAGAATGTTTATTTTAAATCATAACGTAATGATTTAAATATTCGTATTAATAGTTTAGATAGAGATATTTCTTCTTTTAAATCAAAATACGATGATATATGTTTGAGTGTTAGTAAATTCAATGAAGGTAAACAAAATCTTAATAATATATTTTCTTTTCAAAAAGAATCACAAAAGACAAAAGGATTAGGTTTTTAAGTTAATAAAAATAAATCTAAGAAAACCATTTTTGTAAAACCTTCTTGTAATTTGTATGAACATAGAAATGATAATTTGTGTAAAAAGAAATCAAAATTCTTTTCTATTTGGGTGCCTAAAGAATTAACTTCTTTACATAAAAATTTTTATATTTCTGATTTTATTAAAAATGCTTGTCTATCAACTGACTATTTAGGCAAATCAAATTCTTCATGGGTTTGGTTTTCTAAAGGCTAATTTTATGGACCCAACATAGTATGGGTACCAAAACTATAAATGTTTATCATTTCAGGTACCCAAGAAACATAGGTGGATTTTGAATAACGGTTGCTCCAAACATATGACTGGAAACATATAATTGCTATCATCTTTTCAAAAAAATGATGGTGGTACCGTTACTTTTAGAGATAACAACAAAGAAAAAATCATCGGTATTGGATCTGTCAGTAATCCAATTATTGATAATATTTTATTAGTTGATGGTCTTAAACATAATTTACTAGGTATTAGTCAACTTTATGATAAAGGTTTTAAAATTGTTTTTGAAAAAGAATCTTTCTTAATTTATGATATTGATTTAATTGCTATTATTTTTAAAGGACATAGAAAGAATAATATATATGTTTTATCTATAAAAAATATTTTAAATGAACATTATCTTCTTGTATCATCTAATGATTCTATTTTATGGCATAAACGTTTTGGACATGTTAACTTTAAACACATTTCTAAGATTTCTAAGAATGATTCAGTAAATGGTTTACCTAAGATTTCTTTTAAAAACAATTTTTGTGATGCATGTCTACAAGGAAAAACGCACAAATCTTCTTTCAAATCTAAAAATATAATATCTACATGTAGACCATTATAATTAATTCCTATCGATCTTTTTGGTCCTTCTAGAGTAGCATCTTTAAATGAAAGTAGATATGAATTTGTTCTTGTTGATGATTACTCAAGTTTTACATGAGTAATATTTCTTAAATATAAAAATGGTGCTTTTAATGAGTTTTCTGTATTTTGCAAAAGAATTCAAAATCAAAAATCTACTTCTACACCTATTGTTTTAGACAATGATGATGATTTAGTTGATTCTCAAGATGATACCAAAATACTAGATGTTTTAAATAATGATAATTTACAAAATAATTTACCAAAGAATTTTGTAGAAGTTAAAAATCATCCACATGATTTAATTATTGGTAATATTTATGATAAAGTAACTACTAGATCTTATTTTAATTTGATTGCTCATACTACTTTTATTTCAACTATTGAACCTAAAAATATAAAAGAAGCATTAATTGATGATTTTTGGATAATTTCTATGCAAGATGAACTTAACCAATTTACTAGAAATAATGTTTGAGATCTTATACCTAGACCTCAAAATAAATCCATTATTAGAACAAAATGGATTTTTAGAAACAAATTAGATGAATTTGGTCAAGTTGTTAGAAATAAAGCTAGATTAGTTGTACAAGGTTATAATC
Source organism: Asparagus officinalis (assembly GCF_001876935.1). Taxonomy (NCBI): domain Eukaryota; kingdom Viridiplantae; phylum Streptophyta; class Magnoliopsida; order Asparagales; family Asparagaceae; genus Asparagus; species Asparagus officinalis. Next base: position 67,458,381 of record NC_033803.1, on the reverse strand, counting down.
AAGAAGAATGTATTGATTATGATGAAACTTATGCACTTGTTGCTCGTTTAGAATCTATTAGAATTCTACTTGCATTTGCATGCTTTATGAATTTTAAACTATTTCAAATGGATGTTAAAAGTACTTTTCTAAATGGTTTTATCTTTATGAATTTTAAACTATTTCAAATGGATGTTAAAAGTACTTTTCTAAATGGTTTTATAAAAGAAGAAGTTTTTGTAGTCAAATGGATGTTAAAAGTACTTTTCTAAATGGTTTTATAAAAGAAGAAGTTTTTGTAGAACAACCTTCCGGATTTGAATATGAAAGTTTTCCAAATCATGTGTTTAATCTTAAGAAAGCCTTATATGGTCTTAAACAAGCACCTTGTGCTTGGTATGATAGATTAAATAATTTTCTTTTAACTTCAGGTTTTAAAATTAGAAAAGTTGACTCAATGTTATTTATTAAGAAAATAAATAAAGATATTTTACTAATCCAAATATATATAGATGATATTATTTTTAGTTCTACTAACAACAATATTTGTCAAGAGTTTGCTAAGACTATGTAGGATGAATTTAAAATGAGTCACATGGGTGAACTCAATTTCTTCCTTGGGCTTTAAATTAAACAATTAAAAGAAGGAATATTCATCAACCAAAGCAAGTATGCAAAAAATTTACTCAAACGCTTTGGAATGGAAAATGTAACAAGCAAACCGACACCAATGAGTACTACTACATCACTTGACAAAGATGAAAATGGTAAGAATGTTGATCAAAAGTTATATTGAGGTATGATTGGATCACTTCTTTACATTACTGCTAGTAAACCTGATAATATGTTTAGTGTATAGTTATGTGCTAGATTTCGATCTAATCCTAAAGAATCTTATCTTAAAGTAGTAAAAAGAATTTTTAGATATCTTAAAGATACTATAAATTATGGATTGTTTTATCCAAAAAATAGCACATTTGATTTAAGTTCATATAGTGATGTTGATTTTGCTGGATGTAAATCCGATAGAAAAAGTACAAGTGGAACGTGTCATTTCTTAGGATATTCACTTGTATCTTGGTTTAGTAAAAAGCAAAATTCAATATCATTATTAATGACTGAAGCAGAATATATTGCTGCAAGTCTTGCATGTGCTCAAGTTTTATGGATGAAACAAACATTAATAGATTATGGCATAAATTGTCCCATATCATTTATAATGTGTGACAATTCAAGTGTAATTAATTTATCTAAAAATCCTATTCAACATTCACGTACAAAACTAATTGATATTAGACATCATTTCTTACATGATCATGTGCTTAAAGGTGATATTTCGTTAGAATTTATACGTACTGATAAAGAAATTTTAGATATATTAACAAAGCCTTTCAAATAAGAAATTTATGTTAAATTAAGAAGGGAATTAGGTATATGTTCAATTGATGATTTAAATTAAAGTTCATATGCATACACAGCTTTTATAGTCGACTAATTTGCATTATAGTCGACTACATGCACAAGCACTGCATTTAGGATTTTCTGTAAATTTCAGTATAGTCGACTAATTTGACTTGTAGTCGACTACTTTCAATTACAGTCAGAAAATAAACTTTCTGTCGACCAACATGTAGTCGACTACTTAAAACAGTTTTACAAAAGTTACAAGTTTTTAGATTTTGGATTTTTACCACCAAATCCACAACCCAATACCCGTTTAACTTACATTAACTTCATCTCAACCATTCAACATTAACTGATCAAATCTTAGCCATATCACGTTATATTTAGATCAAATCTAAACCACACAATTATTTTATTATCTAATCTTGACCATTCAATTGTTTTACAAGAAAACAACTTAAAATCCCTAATTCATTTTATTCTTCTCCAACAAAAACTGATCCCTCTTCTTCCCCATTTCAGAACCCACGTTTCTCCATCTAGGGCATCTTCAAATCTCATCTTTCCCACCCATATTTCAACAAATTCCTTGTTTCAAAGCTTGTTTCAGGTCTTGTAGTCAACTACAAGCAATAATAGCCGACTACATCTATGGTTTCATCAAATTGGGTAAGCTTTTCAATCATTTCTTTGTTGTCAAGTTTATTTCGTGTTCTTAATTATGTCTAGAGCTAAGAAAGCTAAGCAAACTCATTCTAATGTTAATAAAGAAATTATGGTCTATTTAAAAAGTCCGGATTTGCTTGAAGAATTTAACAATATATCCTCTTTCGAAGTTCTTCCGGGTAGATTTGTCAAATTTGATGATTTCATACCGTCGAATTTCAGTTCCTATTTTGAAAATGTGGGTCTCTTAGAATTATTTTCATCTAAAAATAGAAAACTCACATATCCTTTCTTGGTTCATTTGTTCTACACTAATATCACCCGTGTGGAAACAATTTGTGGACATGAAAATTAACTACACTTGTAAAAGGGATAGAAATTGAATTGACTATTAAATCAATTGGAAATTTTTTTAACATTCCCTATAAAGGTGTAACTCTTAGTTCCATCAAAATAAATGACAAGAATTTGCTATCTAATCATATCTTCCTTCAGGGTTATGGAAAACCCTTGAACAATTCAAATAAACTCTGTTCAATTCCCCGTTTCATTGCTAGAATCCTAGCATACAACATGTTTCTAAAAACGGGGAGTTTTCATTTCCTTTCCGTAGATTTAGCAAAAGCTCTTTATGCTATTATGGGAAATATTCAAGTAAATTGGGATGCAGTTCATTATGAAATTGCATTTGATCCTCATTCAAATACTTATTGTTTAGGTAATTTACAAAAGTTTGAATCATTCCTAAGCCACTACTACACAACACTATAAATTAAGGCTTATAGGAATTGAGTGTTGCTTCAAAAGTTCTCTCGGTTTGTGAGAGGTGTTAATCTCTTGGTTTAGAGACTGGTGTGCAAATTGGCAAGGTGTTTGTCAATTGATATTGTAATTTGCAGGGACTTACAAATTGGTCAGGTTTGCTTTTGATTTTGTAAGTTTATTTAAAATCATAGTGGAAACTCTCAAGTGGGATTTGTTTGGGGACTGGATGTACGCCGGGTTGGTGGAACCAATATAAAACTTTGTGTTTGTGTTTGTGATTTTCTGAGATTGCCATTTTTTCTTTATAATTTATAATCTACTTTGCATATATTTTAAAAGAATACTATTCACCCCCTCTCTAGTGTTCTAGTGTATCTATTTCAGATCCTACATGGTCTCCCAGAGAGACCCACCTTCGCGGTGTCAGCTTTTCTTTTACAGACCTCCATTGGCGGAGGGCTGCTAGCTACCGTGAGGTCAGTGGAGATAATCAGGGAACCCCCCCACTCTGGATAACACTCCCCGCAGAGAACGCTACCCCCGGTAGCCCAGTATGGGAGTAGATCTTCTCGAGGTCCCTGGCCTCGTGATCACTCAGCGTAAATGGCCTCAGTATATCCTCATTCACTTCCGACCAGTTTGAGTAGGCGAGGATATTGTCAGTGCCATAGAACCACAAAAATAGTCTCTTCCAGTACTCATCCAACTCAGGAGGGTCAAGGACAAGCTGGAAATTACCCCTATAGTGGTAAAAATATTGCGGGTCGCCCTCTGCAGATCCCACACTAATCAAATGCCCAAACAACCTTATGTTGGGCCCAACTCTAACCCCATGACAGACATCTATAAATGCTACCATGAGTCCCACTACATTTGGATAAAATTAGGAAGGGGAAACCCCCGGAGTGGCGTGCACCTCCTTAATAAAAGGGTGTAGGGGTAGCTGCACCCCGTACCTCAGATGTGCCAGATATAGAGGAACTCGATCCTCCCCATGGGCATAGACCGACGTTACGCACTCCGATGCTCCCAGCTTCAGAGTTCGGGGAATGTTGTACCGTTCGTACAACTGGCCCACCTCATCCATGCTCACCCTCAAGTGAAGCATCCGAAGGGTAGTAAACCTATTCCGTTATTTGCCAGAAGTAGAAATTGAAAGAGCCATGGAAATTGCTAAAATGGCCAGAAAAGACAAATCTCCAGCAGCATCGTTTCTTAGGAAAACTTATCCCAGCCCAAAGAGAGGCTATTTATAGAAATCTCTATAGAATGGGGAAGAACTCGAAGGAACGTCACAATCTCCGAAGCAACCACTTGAGATCCACTTTGGAATCTGAAATGGTTCGCTCGAGATGCGAGGCGCCGCCCTCGTTAATTACCCCACATATCCACGCCTCTGAAGCAGAACCCCCTTTTTTCGCTATTCTAGATGCTTCATTTCCACAAAAGGCAGTTCAAACTCTTGATGGTCTCAGCGGATAAAAAAGGAGATCATGCTCATTAGCAAAACAGTACCATGACGTCAGCAACAATCCCTAGAGAAGCGCATCAAGTTTCCTGAGACGGGAGCAGATTGACGCATCTTTTTATTTTGTTCGGACCCGACTAAAAGCCGACTCTAAGCAAAAAGGGCCAACTGTTATGGTGTCAATCGCCTAATATACAGTCTTGGCAAGATTATAGTGAGTGCAGACAGCGAATTCTTAGCCAGCTTGATGGCCTAGTCCCGGCAACCCTTGGCCCCACCGATTTGTCTACTCCTAACCCTCAAAGATGATCGCCAGAGCGGATCAGCCGGACGAGATAGATGAGCCGACCGACTCGGCGCTAGAAACCTTCTCGCCCCCCCCCCCACCTTTTGTCGGCTAAGCCACCAAAAGGCGACTAGAGAGCGACACCTCCTTGCCCAAAGGACAAGGATTGACTGGAACCTCTTCGGATATGCATCAACATGGCAATCCATGCTGATAGATCTCATCACCCTCCTCTTCGGCAGCCAGGCGCCCTGACGCTGCACATGGGCCACGACCAGTCACTTCTCGCAAATTGCAGAGGCCCACCTCCCCTAGCCAAAATGACTCCTCCTCCAATCTCCAACTTACACTTGGCACCCGGAGAACACTTCAGCAGCCTGCCTACAACTCCCATCAATCGCTTCTCGGAAATTGCGGAGGCATGCCTCCTAATGGTAGGGAAGACTTCTTCGCCCATCACCAATTAACACTTGGCGAGCACAGAAGCCCCTAGGCTCAGTCCACCCTCTCGTCACCGCCATCTGCATGGTTCAGGTGACCAATCAATCCGTGACGAGCCTCCATATATGCAGGTATATCCACAACAAAGAGAGGATGGTTTGTTCACTACGACCTTAATAATACTCAAAGAGCACACTAGAACGCCCAAGTTCAAAGCTCTTTAGACCTTTCCCTTTAAACCCCCCTTCAAGATTACCAGCTGACATGACCATCAGAGGTACTACGAGGGAAATGGTCCCCACCCTCTCATGGTTGTTCTTCTTGCCTATACAGTACAACTGGAGACCTCTAATTCAAACAACCAAGCTCTGAGTCATGCGAAGAAAGGACCCCCACTCACATCAATTCCCTCGGCTTCAAGATGGTGACGGCACGAGCGGAGCCGGTCCTCTTCTGGACCCGATCGGTTGTTTGATTCATCGACGAGCACCCGCTATCCAGCGTCCACCACAAGGTGCGCCAGACTCCTGCAGCAGGGTCCCACTACGATTTCCCCTGAGGAAATGAGACAATTTGAGCATCAACAGAAAGATTTTCTTGAAGTCGTGCTTTTAAAGAGAGTATGATTTTACTATTTTATCGCCATTATCTGTTGAGTTGAGAAGCATTATTTCATTGTGGAGTTTATTCTTTTGCAGTCTGAGTTATCATTAGCTAGCGACCATTGGCAGATTGTAGAACAAACATATAGACATTAAGAGACACGTTGTGCTTTTAATCTTATAGTGTTCTTACACAAATAAAAGGAGAAAAGTGCAAGATGATCATAGCAAATTATTTTTTTGCATAATTTATGACATTTTATGTCTTCAAAACTACTCCAAATAGCTTCAAAAATCTAATAACCACCACATTTATAAGCCTTTATTTTTTTGTCACGGACAGTTAGGATTTCTGCCGGGACCTCCATAATAAAACTCCATTCGCCCACCAAACTGAAAATCATAGCACTTTGGATTCTTAACTATAGTCATCGGTCTAGTAACTTCAATAGCATTTCCATTATCATCCAAAGTAACAAGATTTCTGAAAAATGCAGCTTTTTTATCTCCTTCACCTGCAAAATGACCACTTCCCATTTGAGTAGTGGAGCTCCCATTGCCATGGTGAGAGTTATATACTTCACCTCCCCATGCGATAACCTTTGAACCACCTTGTAATTCTTTGAGAAGTGTGTTGGGCCAGTATCCTACCGTATGGCCATTTATTGTTAGCCACCAGTTGCCGTCATTGTGATTATCCTTCAAGGTAGAGAAATGTAGATAAGTCAGAGAAATATTTTAGAAAAATTTATGGAGGGTAAATCAAAAGAAATTTCCTTCATCTACATCTTGTTTCTTTAAGAAAAACTCACTTTTGTCCCACCTTACCTCGTGAACTAGCACTTGATCCATTTAAAATACCCTTAATATAATAAAAGGAAAGTGGTATCTAGGTATTGAAAGTGATATAAGAGAAGGTAAAGTGGTACAAAGAATAGTTCATGGGGTAAATTTGGACAAATCTAATAGTCTAGAGCATAAGATGAGACTAAACATAGATTTATCTAGACGCTTGAACAACAAAACTTTTACTATAAATAAAATTAGTAGTTTCATTAGTTATCATAGAATGAGGAAAAATTTGTTGAAACTTTTCATATATGATTTTATTTGGAAAAAATTATATAAATAAAATGGCTAATTTACCCTTTCATAAATAAGATTTTTTTTCGGGATAAAGATTCATCACCTTTAATATTTGGAAACTGACATAGAATTGTTGACCATCGTAGGTAGATAGCGGTCCGACTTTTGCATCGAGAGCAATCTCGTTGCTGGTCTGAATAAATCCTTGGCAAAGTAAATTGTAACAACCTATTGTTTGATATGCATCCGCCTGTTTTGATGATTTAATATATAATTCAAGTTAATAAATAGATTAAAACAGTTAGCTTTGGGAGGTTTTGTACAAAATATGCCCTCAACTTTATATGTAAAACCCCGTAAATTTAAAAATACTGTGATATATAATAATAAATATATTATAATGTGATAAATAACATATAGTGATGTTTGGGAATGCTAGGAATTGATTAGAGATCAATTCGATACATGTAAATGAGCATAGAAGTGAAATAGGGAAAACATGGTATGCACAAGCAAGCAAACGCAATTGGTCGACCAACCAGGCACCATTGGTCGACCAATGACACCCAATTGGTCGACCAATGCGTGGTGATTGGTCAACCAACGGAGTTGTGCAGGTTTTTAAATCGGGTGTGTTTTGTTTTTGATTTGGTTTCGATTCAGGCCTAGTTCTTAATGAGAGCATTTATAGTCATTTTAACCCTAATTTAGAGAGCTATTTTGTGAGTGTCACAGCAACCCCTTTCCCCTCTCAAACCCTAACCCTACCTGTGAGATTCTGAGAGTTTCCTGAGGCGTTTGTGGAGAGGAAACAGAGTTTAGCGATCGTGGTTGAAGAGGGATCTGCTCACGCGTGTTTGGGAGTTGCACCATATCGTTTGAGGCAAGATCATCTTCATCCAAACCTTTCCCTGTTATTAGTTAAAGTTTTAAGATGTTTAATTTGTTGTTTACATATTTAATCTTAACCTAAGGTGTTAAAAATCAGATTTTTGATGATAAGTCTTAACCCAATGTTAGATCTGTAACTCTTTCTTGCTGTTTATGATAGTTTCATGATCATGATCATTATGGTGTTCATAATTTTGTTTTTAACATAATAATCATGCCTAATTCATGTTCAAAACAATAGTTTTGTTATTTAATTAAGTACATGTTGATTAGAGATGTTTAAACCCTAGGTTTGTGATATCTAAGTAGTGTAATCATATTTAAACGAATTTATCTCTGTCCATGTTTAGATTCTATCATGTTTAATTAATTATGTTGGTAAATCCATGTTTTACATTGAGATTTATGATTAATTAGGATGTTAACCCTAATTAGAATAAGTCAAGAATTTAAGTTTATCTTTGAGACAACCCATGTTAATCATATGTGAAAGTTTTGATTTTGTTTTATGTTCCATGATTATAAAATCTAGTTTTGATTAAGATGCAAAAACACAGAAGCCTGTAACCTGAGGGAAAACCTCTGACCGATCGACCGATCGGGTAATGTCGGTTGAACAGTGATGATCTATTTGTGCACATTGTACACGTCTGCTGTCCGGTTGACCAACGCTCTAGGAGAGGTCGACCGACGCCCTAGGAGCGGTCGACCGGTCTGATGCTGTTTTGTTTCCTGAGTGTTGTTTCTTGTGTTTTTGAATGCGATAGTGGGGTTCGAGGTGCACGGTGTTACACGTACAGTCATTAGTACACCTAAATAGTGTCATAGTACACATATAAGTATCCCAAAGGGGAGTTTGACAAGTGTTGAGTTGATTACACTTGAGTTGGAGTTATTTATACATATGTTGGATATCGTTGATGAGCACAGCTCAGTACTATTTGGTATAGTGCGTCGATATAGCAGATATACATAGTTTATACATGAGATGAATATCGTTGATGAGCTCAGTTCAGTACTATGTGGGGTAGTGCGTCAATATTCTATTTGTATAAGCCATTAAGTCAGGTTTGGATGCTTTGTCTAGGAGTTCGTCCGTACGAGGGTGCGATGAGGCTTGGGAGCTGTCTTTTAGGAAACCTATATGGTAGGCCGTACCACACTCATGTTACGCACTGAGATAGCAATGAGACTAATGAGCCGTGTACACTGTTTAGGATACTTACAGGGTAGTCCATTGCGCAAGGTAATGCGACGAATCAGAATTTTGAAAGGATTTGCATTATGACGATTGTTGATAGCCTGAGCCTTTGGTGGATGCCAGATATAAATATGACTCATCGTCGAGATATATGACCGAGGTACTTGGGTTTTGAAAGTACATGGGATTATTGTTGATATTTATTTTATCTTTCTAGTGATAGTGAAAGATATCATAAATATGATATTTAATATCTTTACATTTTTGTATTTATTTTTTCTTATTTCTTAGTTGGAATCAATGATTAGTGATTCACAATTTGAGGCATATGGTATATACATAAGGGTTTCCTTGTTTGGATTATTTCATTCGATACCAGTCTCATGTTGTGGATTTCTAATTATTAATTTCATTTAGATTTGTTTATATCTAGTTTGGTGTTGATGTTTAGATATCTACAATTTGAGACATATGGTATATACATTAGAGTTTCCTTAATTGGATTATTTCGCTCGACATACTATCTCATCATGTAAGTGTCTAAATATTAATTCCATTAGATACAATAAAAATAATCTAGGTAGACTATGCTTAATAGATAGAGGCTCCACTTCATCTAGCAGTCCTTTCCCTGTAAGCGGATGGAGGTGATCTTGCTATAGTGCTTTGACACTCTTCTTATTATTTTTTTTATTGTAAATTGTTTTTAGGCAGCTCAGAGTTTCGGTGGGCCACAGGATGACGGAGTTCTAGCATAGTCGCCATCGCAGATTTTATCACTACAGGCTCAACTGTAGTTTTATATTTTTATTCAGACATTAGAGTTTCATTTACATATTATAAAGACAGTATGCCTTAGTACGATTTTTAGTTGATTCATGTTGAGACATTTTCATTATTTATAGAGATCAGATGTATTTCACTTGAGACATAATTTTTATTTATGAGATATTTCTTTCTACATCATGTCTAATGCATTTATTTCCTTTATTTTGCATGTTTTGTACCCGCACTTTTATTTGATTCCACTAGAGAATATAACTGTGATTGGTGAAACGTGTTATTGCATAGTATGAGTGCATGGTAGGTTTGACATCTCTGGTTTTATCTTGGACTGTAGTCTTGTGTGAACCCGGGGTCGTCATTGTTGGTATCAGAGCTCTAGTTCTGGCATCCTTAGGATAATCCTGTGTTGAGTCATGGGGCTAGAATAGAGTTTCTTAGGATTCATGTATAGAGTCCGCTAGGAATTCCTAGAATGAGTGAAGACGTTATATACATTTATTCAAAAATTATGAATTTTTTATGACAACTACCTTACTTTGATTGAAAAAGTATTTGCATGAATGTGAAACTTATACGTCGTACATTTATATATTAAACTATATATAAATATATATATATATATTATATATTCTTTATGGTACAATATAATATCTATATATATATAATATATATATATATAACTATTATATATATATATATAATAATAATATATAATATATAATAATGCTGTGTGTGTTCGTGGTGTGTGTGTGTGCTGTGTGTGTGGTGTGTGATGTCGTGTGTGTTTGTTTGGTGTGGTGTGTTTGCGACTCATTTATTGTGTCAATTAAGCTCTCTTCTTGATATTATAAATATCGGGATGAGGACGTAGTCGAGGTAAAACCCATACCCAGAGAGCTGGGCAAGCAGAGCTCGAGCTGCAGCAAGCTCCATGGTATCTAATCGACTTGGTAACACCGATTGTAGAAGTAGAGACTAGCAACACTCGAGGAGTGAGATTTTTCTTTCTGAAGTTCCACCTCCAGTTGTACTATCTGTACCAATTGAAGAGGTAATACTGACGATTTCACCATCGCCGCATTCAGCTGTTAATAGAGCCGAAGAGCAGGGAGCTTGGCTCGGTAAGATTGAGGAAGATACTAGAAGCTGAGAGCACTAGAATTTTAGGACGCATCGGGTTCAGTTATAGTTTATAAATGAAAGGAATATGTGAGAAGTATTTTTAGATATACTTAACATCGACTCAGTACTTAGGCAAAGGTTAGTCATATTCAACTTAAACGGCGACGCTGGAGGATAGCACCAACTTCAGTTTATGCAAGAGCAATGAATGTCAATTTCATTGGAGGATTTCATCTACTACTTCGATAAATAGATAGAACTAGCTCGATTGGAGCTGGAAACATACCATTAGCTAATTATGGAAGCAGAGCTGCCCGGAGATAAGAGCAAGAACAAGAAACTTTTTTCAAGACTTAGAAGACCCCAATAGCAGGGCAATGATTTACCACTAGTAACAATGACAGTATAAGAAGGGAGCACAATATGAATTGAGGGCGCCACAGCAGTGCAGGATACATGGTGCATGTTTTAATTATAACAGGATCGGCCATAAGGCTAAGGATTGACACAGTACACCAGTAGGAAGCCAGCAGTACAAAGGCCAGGGCCACCAACATGATCGAGGACACGGTAAGCAGCAGAACTGTAGTCAGGGTAAGCAGTTGTAGGGCCACGGTTACGGCCAACAATAGAGGATAGAGGCACCACTTTCCATTCCGAGGATTAAGGGGCTAGTAGGTTAGATTCAAACTATTTAGGAGACTCCTCAGTGTCAGATAGATATGTATGTTCCACCACCATCAATGCATCAGGCACCACCCGTCGACAGAGTTTATGCAGTCGTACCACATGATCATGGTGTGAGCGGAGCCATTGTAGAAGGTATTTTCTTAGTGAATTACTTTCCAGCTCGTATCTCGTTCGATTCTGGAGCTTCATATTCTTTTATTTGTCATTCCTTCATGGATAGGCTTCAGGTAGTTGCACATCCTTTAGATGTACTATTATTAATCTCAACTCCTTTAGGGGAGGTATCCCTATTTTAGAGTATCTGTTGGAGATGTGTCATCAGTCTAGAGTCTGAGTTTATTATCAAATTGATTGTCTTATGGATGTTGGATTTCAACGTCATTCTAAGTATGGATTGGCTACCATCTTACCATGTTAGCATCGACTGTTTTACTAAAAACATTCAGCTTGCGGGCATCCGATGGGTCTGATAATAGAGTTGATCGTAGCGACCTCACATGGCAACCAAATTGCGGAGTCATTTATGGTGTACATTAAGGAGGTCATGCTGCAGGATCAGAGTGTCGATTTATGCAAGACTAGAATCGTCTCAGATTATTCGGACGTCTTTCAGGATATACCTAGGTTACCTCCTATGATAGAGGTTGAGTTCTTTATCGAGTTATAGCCAGGCACAGTACTGATATCCCGAGCATCCTATCGTATGACATCTGCTAAGATGAGGGAGCTACAGACCCAGCTAGATGAGTTGTTATCTCAGAAATTTATTCGTCGGAGTCATTCTCCATAGGGAACACCGGTCCTTTTCGTGAAGAAGAAGGACGGTAGCATGCGCTTATGTATTGATTATCATGAGTTGAATAAGGTCACCATCCAGAATAGGTATCCACTACCGAGGATCGATGACTTGTTTGACCAGTTGTAGGGAGTGCACTATTTCTCAAAGATTGATCTTTGTTCTATCTATCATCGGTTACGGGTTCGAGAAATGGATATTTCCAAAACTGTCTTTCTGACCTGATATGGGTCCTTTGAGTTTCTTGTCATGCTATTTGGGCTGACCAATATACCTATGATATTCATGGATTTGATAAACTGGGTTTTTCGTCCATACATGGACAAATGTATTCATCGACGACATCCTCATCTATTCGAGATCAGAGGTAGAGCACGAGCAACATCTTCGACTAGCATTGCGAACATTGCGGGAGCACCAGATATATGTTAAGTTTAGCAAGCGTGAGTTTTAGTTATCCGAGGTCAGATTTTTGGGCCGCATCATCGGCAGAGAGGGCATTAAAGTAGATCCAGTGAAGGTTGGGGCAGCACTTGATTAGGAGCCACTGAAAACTGTTTCGAAGATTCGTAGTTTCTTAGATTTGGCCGGCTATTATAAAAAGTTCATTCAGGACTTCTCGAAAATTGCAACACCACTTACACGTCTTACGAATAAGGGTGTACAGTTTGTGTGGGGAACGAAGTGCCAGGAGGCCTTTGAGACTTTGAAGGCTAAGTTGACTACATCGCCAGTATTGATTATCCCGAGCAGTGACAAGACTTTTGTTGTCTATGCAGATGCATCGTTATTAGGTTTAAGAGGTGTTTTGATGCCGACCCAGAGGGTAATAGCATATATTTAATGATAGTTGAGAACGAATGAACAGAATCACCCCACACACGACTTGGAGCTATCAGCAGTAGTCTTCGCACTAAACTTATGGAGACATTACCTATATGGAGTGAAACTCGAATTATTCACATCCTACCAGAGCTTGAAATATCTATTCTCGCAGGAGGAACTGAATTAGAGACAACAAAAATGTGTTGAGTTCATTAAGGATTATGAGCTCGTGATTCAGTACCATCCGGAGAAGGCGAACGTCGTAGCAGACATGTTGAGCAGGAAGCGTCGTCATCAGATTTTGGCTTTGAGGTACTCGTTATATCGAGATCTTTACACTCTTAGCCAGTTTGACTTTAGACCAGAGATTGGCAGGAGCAGCGTATTTTTAGAAGCTTTGTCAGTATAGCCATCTTGGAGTGATAGAGTGGTTAGAGCCCAGCTAGAGTACTCTTAGATTCAAATCCGAAAGGAAGAGATTTTCAATGAGCCGACGTAAAATGAACCATCAGGGCAGATGAGCCTTCGAATAGAAGGCCAGCTAGTGATGTCGGATAATCCGTAGTTGAAGAAATTACTTAGCGAGACACAACGCACTAGATACACAGTGTATCTAGGCACAACAAAAATGTACAAGGACCTGAAGAGATACTTTTGGTAGAGCGACATACGTAGAGAAATTTCATAGTATGTTGCTAAGTGCTTCACCTGCCAACAAGTAAAGGCAGAACATCAGAGACCGACAGGATCCCTACACCCTTACACATTCCGGAGTGAAAATGGACAGATATTTTTATGGATTTTATTGTAGGATTGCAAAAATAAAAAAAGGGGAGTGATTCAGTTTGGGTGGTAGTTGATCGGTTGACGAAGTCAGCACATTTCATACCAGTGAAGACAATTTATATAGCAAAAATCTATGCGAGGATATTTATCCAGGAGATCGTGAGATTGTATTGAGTTCTAAAGACGATTGTATCAGATCGAGGCTCGGTTTTTACTTTGCTTTTCTGGAGAAGTTTCCAAAATTCTTTTGGTAGCACGTTATCGTATTCCAGTATTTTCCACTCGTAGACATATGGGCAAACAGATAGAGTGAACCAGGTGTTAAAGGATATGTTACGGGCATGTATTATATATTTTCAAGGCAGTTGGGAGGACCATATTCTATTGATTGAGTTTACTTATAACAACAGTTATCAAGTGACGATAGGTGTGGCACCATATAAGGCGTTGTACGGGAGACATTGCGGATTACCTATTTGTTTGGTAGAACCAGAAGATAGCTTGTTAGTTGCGCTGGAGCTTGTAAGACAGACCATAGAGAAAGTAGCAATTATTTAAGAGCGTATTCTTGTAGCGTAGAGTCATCAGAATAGTTACACAGATCAGTGACGACGACCGTCAGAGTTCCAGTTTGGGGACTATGTAAAGTTAAAAGTATCGCTGATGAAAGGAGTTAAACGATTTGGAAAATGAGAAAAACTTGGCCCGAGGTTTATTGGTCTGTTCAGGATAGTGGAGCGTATTAGAGCTGTTTTGTATTGGCTAGATCTTCCAGCATTGATGTCGAGTATACATGATGTTTTTCATATTTTGATGCTTAAGAAACATTTATGCGATGTGGAGCAGCAGCGAGTGTTAGACGCGCCAAAGATCAAACTTCATGAGGATTTGACTACGATTGAGATTCCTATTTGAGTAGTTAATTTGATTTGATTTTGACTTGCTTATGTTCATGATTATCTATATGGTCATGTTTATACTTAATGCTAATATTGAGATATTAACACTTAGCTCCTAATCATTCAGAACACATGGTATATATATGGGGGGTTCCTTGTTTGGATTTTTCGCCTAACGTACTAGTTTCGTTTAGTTAGAGGTTATGTGGGAGTATTTGTATTCTAGACTGTTAAGTATAGATATCAAGGAGGATTTTTAGGAGCGTGAAGATGTTATGCGTCACGACTACCCACACCTATTTGAGCAGGTTGATTGATTAATTTTGATTAGTGTTTATGATTATCTATATGATTATATTTATATTTAATGCTAGAATGAGGGTATTAACACTTAGATCCTAATCATTCGGAACACATGGTACATATATAGGGGGTTTCTTGTTTGTATTTTTCGCCTGACGTACTTGTTTCGCTTAATTAGGGGTTAAGTGAGAGTATTCATATTTTAGATAGTTAAGTGTAGATATTGCTATGTTTTATATCTAGAGATTAATGGTACGAGATGTGTGTGTGAGGGTTTCCTTGTCTGAATTATCCCCTCAATGTAATTTTCTGGTATTATTAATCTCTAAGATATGATTGCGAAATTTTGGAGATGAGAATCTTTTAAGAGGGGAAGAATATAAAATCCCGTAAATTAAAAATATTGTGATATATAATAATAAATATGTTATACTGTGATGAATAACATATAGTGATGTTTGGGAATGCTAGGAATTGATTTGAGATTAATTCGATACATATATACGAGTATAGACGTGAAACATGGAAAACATGGTATGCACAGGCAATCAAACGCAATTGGTCGACCAACCAGGCACCATTGGTCGACCAACCAGGCACCATTGGTCGACCAATGACACCCAATTGGTTGACCAATGGGTGGTGATTGGTCGACTAATGGAGTTGTGCAGGTTTTTGAATCGAGTGGGTTTTGTTTTTGATTCAGGTCCAGTTCATAACGAGAGTATTTATACTCGCTTTAACCCTAATTTAGGAGGAGCTATTCACAATGAGCTTTAACAAACAACCTCTTTCCCTTCTTCAACCCTAAACCTTACCTGTAGATTCTTGGAGTTTCCTGAGGTGTTTTTGGAGAGGAAACAGAGTTTAGAGATTGTGGTTGAAGAGGGATCTACTCACGCGTGTTTGGGAGTTTTAGCACGTCGTTTGAGGCAAGTTCATCTTCATCCAAACCTTTCCCTATGATTAGTTAAAGTTTTAAGATGTTTAATTTGTTGTTTATTGTTTAATCTTAATCTGAGGTGTTAAAAATCAGATTTTTGATGATAAGTCTTAACCCAATGTTAGATCTATAACTTTATCTTGCTATTTACGATAGTTTCATGATCATAACAATGATCATTAGGGTGTTCATAATTTCATTTTTAACTTAATAATCATGACTAATTCATGTTCAAAACCCAAGTTTTGTTATTTAAGTAAGTACATGTTGATTAGAGATGTTTAGGTTTGTGATACTTAAGTAGTGTAATCATATTTAAACGAATTTATCTCTATCCATGTTTAGATTCTATCATGTTTAATTAATTATGTTGGTAAATTCATGTTTTAAATTGAGATTTGTGATTAATTAGGATGTTAAACCTAATTAGAATAAAGTCAAAATTTTAATTTTATCTTTGAGATAACCCCTGTTAATCATATGTGAAAGTTTTGATTTTGTTTTATGTTCCGTGATTATAAAATCTAGTTTTGATTAAGATGTGAAACCACAGAAGCCTGTAACTTGAGGGAAAACCTTCGACAGGTCGACTGATCGGGTAATGTCGGCCCACTGGTGATGATCTATTTGTGCACGTTGTGCACGCCTGCTATCCGGTCGACCAACGCTCTAGAAGCGGTCGACCGATCTGCTGCTGTTTTATTTTCTGAGTGTTGTTTCTTGTATTTTTGAATGCGATCTTGGGGTTCAAGCCGCACGATGTTACACGTACAGTCACGAGTACACCTGAATAGTGTCGTAGTACATATATGAGTGTCCCAAAGGGGAGTTTGACAAGTGTTGAGTTAATTACACTAAAGTTAGAGTTATTTATACACATGTTGGATATCGTTGATGAGCACAGCTTAATACTATTTGGGATAACACGTCGATATACCAGATATACAAAGTTTATACATGAGATGGATACCGTTGATGAGCTCAGTTCAGTATTATGTATGGTAGTGTGTCGATATTCTATTTATACAGGCCATTGAGTCGGGTTTGGATACTTTGTCTAGCACTCCGTCCGCACAAGGGTGCGATGAGGCTTGTGAGTCGTCTTTTAGGATAGCTATATAGTAGCCTGTCCCGCACTCATGTTATGTATTGAGTGTTGGCCTTCTTGTTTTGATGTTGATTTAGCAAACAATTTACATCTAATGTTGTTTGTCTAGTATTTGTGTTTTCGTATTTATTCTAGGCAAACAACATGTTGGAGGATGGATGGAATAGAGACTTATATTATGTGTGTTAATACTTCAAGGTCAATATCACACACACGTTTAGTTTGATTTATCGTTGTTTTAGATTATAGACTTAACGACATTATTTTATATCTTTTATCAAGTTTATAAATCTATTGGAAAGTTTTCAAAACTTTGTTTAAACTCATTCTGTCAAGATCAAGCTTTTACAAGTCCATACTTACGTGATTTTACAAAATAATAAGATTCTACAATTTGGAAATGCAAATTGGAAAATTATTTTTTGTAACATGTTTAAAATCACATTTGCAAACTGTAGGATGTAAATTTGATTTCCCGAAAACAGGGAGTGTTCGTTTGTATTGATAAGAACAGCTTATTACAAACTAATAATCAAATGTTTACAACATAAGCGGAGGGAAGGCCCTCCTTGTTTAACGTGGGTTCCTCGGTGGCGATAGGACGCCTCGCTCGGTGCTCGTGCCGAGTCTGCTTCCCTTGGACGATCCGATCGAAGTTGTTGCCGGAGCTTCAGTTCTCAAATGAGGGAGCCTTTGGCAAAGGTCCAGGCTCAACCTTTGGGAGATTAGCCAGCAGAATATGCAACAGCCAATCCCCCTCTTCATGCTACTGAAGATGGGTTTTAACAGGCAAGGGATGGCATGGGCCATCCCTTGATTCGTGGGATTTGACCACTGATGGGGGAGAGAGAGCCTGCCGCCCTAGCAATATGAATGGTCATTCGAGGGATTGTGCCTTATGTCATATCACATAGGAATGGGAAGGCCTATCCTCGTACGTGTGACAACGGCTGTCAGGTACTCGAATGGATCTGACCAACCACCGAGCGCCGGTGGCTTTCACCCTTTGCTTGGACAACTGAGGTGAGTCGCATTTATGAGGGTGCAGGTTGATTTGGCACCTGTCTGCTCACTTGTACTGTGGGCGGCTATTCGGCGGGCCTGGAGTACCGTGTCTTCTCTCTTCGTGGGACAGCGTGTTCCTGGTACTCGAGTGGGCTTGGACAGCTTCGCCGAATGCTGGCGGATTCGGCCCTTGACTCAGACAGCCGAGGTGAGCTGCATTTATGAATGTTCAGGTCGACTTGACACCTGCCCAGTCATTCGTACTGTGAGCGGCCACTTGACGGTCTTGGAGTACTGTGCCATCTCCCTTGATTTGTGGGGTTTGACCACTGATGTAACTGTTCCCATACTCCAAGTGGGCAGTTGACAGTGAGCTGGCGAGTCTGCAGGTTGGGTCTGCGGGGCGAGCTGGGTCTGCAGGCAAACTCGAAACAGCAGGCAGACTTAGGTCTGCAGGCGAACATGATCATGCAGGAGAATTTCGAGCTGCAGGCGAGCATGCAGACTTGGGTCTGCAGGCGGATTTGGGACTGCAGGCGAATTTCGAGCTGCAGGCGAGCTCCTGAGCATGGATTGAAGAATATGCCGTAACTTTCAAACCGTAAGTCGGAATTGGACGAGTTATATATGAAAATCGCCTATCTCAACGAGATGGAGTAATCCGAACCAAGCCTAAGGCTTTGGTTTGCTTCCTCCGTTTTGCCAAATTCCTTACGGTTTGGGAGATATCTGTGTTTTCCCCTTTTTTGCTATTTCGGGTGAGGTTTTAGCAGTTTTGTTCTGAACTTCTCTGATAAGGATTTAAAGGCAATTTTTATTGCCTACACAAACATTTCCCAAAGTTTCATCAAGTTTGAAATTGATTTGTTATGTTTAATTGAATTTACAAAATCATGTTTTTCGTTCGTGCATGTTCGTGCATGTTTTTACAAAATAGATGAGTTTTCATAAATGGTAAATGATATTTAAGAAATTCTTTATTTTTAATGTTTATCTATATGTTCAGTAACTTCCCTCAAAATTTTACTATTTTTGGAGTTGATTTACTATGCCCAATTGATTTTACAAAATTGTGTATGTCAGCAGATTTTCATAAACTGTATATCTGTGTTCAAACATTTATTTCTATTAAATTATAAATTATTTTTCATAAATTCTTTCTCTAACATGTTCTTATACATGTATAGAACATTTTCTCAAAATTTCATATTTTTTAGAGCTGATTTACTATTTTTAATTGATTTTATAAAGATGAATATGCAGTGCTACAGTATCAGCGGTCGACCACGCTACAGTGCGGTCGACCGTCTAACTCTCTGCACGTTCTCTCAGTTTTGATAAACTTCATGGTCTACCACCATGGTCGATCATTGTTACTGTATAATCCGACCGTTGAACTTTAACGGTAACTTCTCTTTTTGATTTTTTTAGTGGGTTTTTGAGATTTTTTGAGTTGTTTTCTTCTACCCTATATATACCCCTTTGCCATAACTATTTTCATTATCCAAGAAGTTTTTAAACAAGTTTTAAACAATGGTTTAGATTTGTTTAGTGTTTTTTAAAAGAGTTTTTATTTGGGAAGAAGTTTTACACAAGTGGAGGAGATCATCTATATTGATTGAGCTTCATCTTAATCTATCTCTCCATCTTGTTTTTTAGAGAAGCATTTCTAAACTCTTATCTATTGATTGAGCTTCATCTTAATCTATCTCTCCATCTTGTTTTTTAGAGAAGCATTTCTAAACTCTTATCTAGCTTTACATTTGCATATTTATTTGATTATCATTTTATTAAAGCTAGTTTTGTATTGAGTTTAGATTTAATTTACCTCCTTGTTACACACACCCACATTGAGCTCTTTGTATTTACATACATAGTATATTAGGCTTGTGAGAGATTGTAACATTGAGTTGTGCTTAATTGAGTTCTCGCCTTGTATGAGAGAACAAACCATTTATTGTTACATTAAGAATGTTGTAAGGTTTTCGGTGAGCTTGAAAACCAAGTGTGTTGTTGTGAAGTTTTCGGTGAACTAGAAAACTAAGTGTGAGAAGTGGACGTTGGTCGGTGAACGTTGAAAACCGACATTGTGAGTCAGTGTATATGTTGATCGGTGATCGTTGAAAACCAACATAGTATGGTTGTAAACGTTATTCGGGTGAGCGTAGAAAACCCAGTCATGATAGTGGATTTCTCCCCGGGAGTGGGGAGCGGAGACGTAGGACGGAAGGTCCGAACTTTATGATCATATTGCTTGTTTGAGTTTGGCTTAGCACACTTAGATTTGTTCATCTTTATAGTCTTTCTCTCATTGTTTATTTCATCCACTATATCATTTGTTTATGTTACCCTTGTGTTTGCATATCCTTGCATATATCATACAGTATACCTCTTTGCTAGGATATATCACCTTGTGTATATTACATATTCTTGCACATAACTCTTTGTATATCTATCTTGCAAGAATATATTTATCAATTAGTTTTAATTAGCATAAAATCGGATTAGATTAGCATAAGACCCTAATCGCCCCCTCTAGGGTCTAACATTGAGATCGTGGTGAGACTAATAAACCGTGTATAATGTTTAGGATACCTATAGAGTAGTACGTTGCGCATGGTAATGTGACGAATTAAAATTTTGTAAGGATTTGCATTGTGACGATTATTGATAGCTCGAGTCTTTGGTGGATGCTAGTTATAAATATGACTCATTGTTGAGATATATGACCGAGGTACTTGGCTTTTGAAAGTACATGGAATTATATGCTGATATTTATTTTATCTTCCTAGTGATTGTGAAAGATATCATAAATATGATATTTAATGTCATTACTTTTCTGTATTTGCTTTTCCTTATTTCTTAGTTGGAATTAATGATTAGTGATTCATAATTTGAGGCATATGGTATATACATGAGAATTTTCTTATTTGGATTATTTCGCTCGACGTACCAGTCTCGTGTTGTGGATTTCTAATTATTGATTTTATTTAGATTTGTTTATCTCTAGTTCAGTGTTAATGTTTAGATATCCACAATTTGAGACGTATGGTATATACATGAGGGTTTCATTGTTTGGATTATTTCGCTCGACATACTATGTCTCGTCTTGTAGGTGTTTAAATATTAATTCTATTAAGTTGCTGGAGTTGCTGAACGCAAGCATCGTAGATACAGGAAAAATAATCTAGGTAGACTATGCTTAATAGATAGAGCATCCACTTTATCTAGAAGCCCTTCCCCTGGGGGTGGATGGAGGTGATCTTGCTATAGCGCTTTTGACGCTCTTGTTGTTGTTATTTTTGTTTCAAATTTCTTTTCTAGCAGCTCAGAGTTTCGGAGAGCCGTAGGATGACGGAGTTCTAGCATAGTCGTTGTCACAGATTTTACCATTAGAGGTTCCACTGCAGTTTTGTATTTTCATTCAGACATAGAGTTTCGTTTTTATATTGTAAAGGCAGTGTGCCTTAGTGTAATTTTCAGTTGATTCATGTTGAGATATTTTCATTATTTTCAGAAATCTGATGTATTTCACTTGAGACATGATTTTTATTTATGAGATATTTCCTTCTACATCATGTCTAATACATATATTTCCTTTATTTTGTCTGTTTTGTACTTGTACTTTTATTTGATTCCACTAGAGGATATAATTGTGATTGGTAAAATATGTTATTGTACAGTATGGGTGCATGACATGTTTGACATCTCTGGTTTTATCTTGGACTGCAGTCTTGTGTGAACCCGAGGGCGTCACATTATAAAACTGAGAAAACCTTTGTTTATACTAAATTACATTAAATCTCTTGATTCTTGAGTTTTGTTCACAAAATTCTCTTACTTTATAAATCTCTGAGATATTATGTACTGACCTTCCCAAAGTGTTGGGGAATTTTAGTCTCCCCATGTATTACAATCTCCGCAACTTAAAATTTAACCCACAATCAACAAGTTATAAAACAATCACAATCAATAAGAAGAACGCGAAGATTTATGTGGTTCGATCGACCAAATTTGACCTAAATCCATGGGGGCAACAATACGATAAATCCCTTATGTATCAGGGAGAACTACAAGAAGACCCACTCAACTCTCGTCTCTTAATCTCTGAAACTTACATATATAATTAACTCTCATATTCTTTTTAAAACACACTCCTTGTAATTTTTTTGAAACAAAAAATAGGGTGAGATACCTTGTTCAAATATATTTATATATTATAGCAAATTAGGAAATTAAAGAGCTAAGAAAGCCAAAAATAACATGGAAAAGGAAGGAACCAAAATAGATGAAGTCGGAGGGGAGTGGACTCTGGTCGTCACCCTCCAGACTACATCTACAGTTTTTCCTTTCCTTCCAGAGAACCTACTACATCACTAACAAACATTTACTTCAGTTAGCCACCACAAAAGTACACGCATAGGAAGAGAAAAAGAGCCGAAAGTGATAGGGAGAACAGGAGAACATACTGCCTATAGTTATTCCCCTTGGCCAAAATTTTTCCTTATAACATCTTCCTCATTTACTTTAGCCAATCCCTGCAGTCCCATGTCTACTACAGCACTATGATATCTCCTTCCTCTTCTGCTACTTGAGGCATTTTTCCAGAATAATGTAAAATGATCTGTATTGCAGGCAATTATTTGGGGAGTAACAAGAATCTTGTTGAAAATGAGGTTGTTTCGGCTGCTCTAGATGCACCAGCAAAAACAAGGGAATAACACGCTCCATATCACTCTGTGATTAAGGTTGTCCAGGAACTTATCCTTTTCCGTAATCATGATAATCACCTCCTTAGGCCATTGACTGACATTTGAGGAAGGGAAGAGGGTGGACCATGCAGCAGTTGATAATGAGCATGAAGTGAACAAATGATCAGGAGTTTTCCTTTCCTGATTACATAACTGACAGGAGTCGTCACCAATCCACCCTTTCTTAAGAAGGTTATCAATTGTTTGGAGTTTCTTCTTACTAAGAATCCAAAGGAAGATTTTAACCTTGAGTGGGATGGAGGATTTCCATATGAAACTATGAAGGGGAGAGACAGTTCGATGACAAATGAGTAAAAGGATTTCACAGAGTATGAATTTGAAGAGTTATGTGGCCACCGAACAGAATCCTACTTATTAGGATAGAGCTTGACTTGATCAACGTATGAAGGGAGGTTGTTAATGTATTTTTTATCCTCTACTGTGATGCCTCTTCTGAGAATAGGATTCCATCTCCAGTGGTTGTGACACCATGATCCCTGGGAGGAAACAACACTGGAGGGAGAAAAAGCTAATCTATAGGCCAGTGGAAATAAGCTGCATAAGGAGTTTTCTCTAATTCATTTATCATACCAAAATTTACAGTCTTGCCAATACCAAGATACCATCTTACTAAGCTGTGGAAAGTTGGGTGAAAGGAATGTAAATCTTGGATGAACTAAGATGCATAGCTCTTAGGGGAGTTGGAAATATGGTTGGAATTGTTTGGAGAATAAATGGAGAAGATGACTTTGTTGATGTAACTTTCTCTATCCAGAATTTTCCAAATCCATTTAGAAAGGAGAGCTTGATTAAAGGTGTGCATATTTAGGATACCCAACCCACTAGCACGCTTGTCCGTACGTACAACATCCTACTTAACCAAATTTTTTGCACTGGAGGGCTGGAGATTTCCTCCCAAGAAGAAGTTTCTCCTAATCTTATCAATGGCTTTGATAACCCAGCTAGGATGTTTGAAAAAAGACAGAGTATAGTGGGATGGAAGAAAGAATAGAGTTGATGAGAGTGAGCCTTCCTCCAATAGATAAAGATTTGTTTTTCCAACCTGCCAGTTTTTTGAAAAAGCAGTCAAGTAAATGTTGCCATTCTAGTTTTGAGAGAGAACCTTTCTTAAGAGGAAAGCCTAGATAAGAGAAAGGGAGAGCTCCAAGTGGACAGTTTAACACCTTAGCAATCTGAGAACCTTATGGGGAATTTTGCCTAGATAGAAGAGATTTGGTTTTGAGTAGTTGTCATGGAGACTAGAGACATTTGCAAATATATTAAGGATGGTTTTGAGGACCGCTACATCTTGTGTGGTTGCTTTACAAAAGATGAGAGTATCATCAACAAATTGAAGAGTTCTTAGAGAATTGAGTTCACCCTTGAGATTGAGCTACTGAAGATCTCCTGCTGATACACTGGATTTAATCATTTGACATAGGACATCTACAAAAGAAGGAAAAGGATAGGATACAAGTGGTCTCCCTGCTTGAGACCTCTGAGGCATGAGAAGAAATTTGTGGGAGAGCCATTTACAAGCACAGCTAATTTACAGGAGGAAAGAACTTGGTGAATCCAGTGACACCAAATAGGACTGAAACCTCTTACTTCTAGAAGCTTATGAAGAAAATTCCAGTTAACACGGTCAAAAGCTTTGAATTAGTCCACTTTAATAGCACACAACTCTTTTTTACCAGAGGAAAAGTGGTTGACCATTTCATGGGCTAAGAGAATAGAATCCAAAGCAGACTTACCACTTTGGAAAGCTGATTGGGATGAGTCAGTGAAAGATGGAAGAAGAGGTTTAAGTGTGTTAGCCAGGACATTTGAAAAGATCTTGACTGAGTTGTTAATGAGGCTGATTGGTCTAAAATCCTTAGGAGTGTTTGCACCATCCTTCTTAGGAATAAGGCAAATATAAGAATAATTAATATTATGAAGAAGTTGTGCATTTGAGTAGAGAGTCTGGATGAAGGAAATAACATCTTGTTGGATAGTAGACCAAAAATTATGAAAAAACATCATTGGCAGTCTATCTGGACCTGGGGATTTGTCTGGATGATCGAAGGTCAAAACTTCTTTATTGATTTCTTCAAAAGTGAACTCTAAGTCAAGAGAGTCAGGAGGAGGGTTGGGGTATAACAAGATCCATCCTTGTAATTTTTTGAATGGACAAAGACTGCGAAACCATCTTCTAATGTTGTAATCTTTTACACAAACAAAACTACGAAACCCTCACCTCTCACATAATATTCTTGAATTATGCTACGCTCTCTACTAACCCTAAATTATAAAAATATTGACTCCCCCCCCCCTTGGTTTTTCCTCCAATAATAGAATAATATATATAGGGAAATCAAAACTCTATTTTTAGCCTAACTTCCTAACTAGAATAGGATTCAAACTCCTAATCATGATGAGACTCAATCTCCTAATCATGATAGATCTCTAAGCCTATCTAATTCTCATGAAGTTATACAAAGAGTCAAAGGCATAATCCCAACAATCTCCACCTTGGATTTGATCCCCAACCTCCCTTGAAGATATATCATCGCTGTCTTGGGACTTTGCCTCTCCCGCTAGCATCTTCTATTCTTTTGCACTTCAAATTGAAGCACCTACACTCTTAATCAAAACACCTACACTCCAACTAGATGCCCCGTGAACCTCATTATGTCACTATCCTTGTGGCGCTTCCACCTCTCTTGTGCACACCAGGAGATCCGCCACTGTTTGTGTGAAAATTAGAAGAAAAAATTTGGAAAATTGAATTTGTTTTATCCTCTCTAACGGTCTTAGAAAAAGAATGAGTTACAATTATCTCAATGCAATCTCTCTCTAACTGGCATAGAAAAAAGAAATTACAATCTTCTTAATCGGAATCCCGAATTACAAAAGAGAAGAGGATCGATGGAGACCCTCCCCTTTGTTTAAAATCGGGTTCTTCACGGTGGGGATGAGATGCATCCCTCGAATGCTCACGTCGAGTTTGCTTCGCATTGATGATCTAAATGTCTTGTTTTACTAGAACATGGTCGATTCCCCTTGATTGATATCGAGGATAACTTGCTTGGCAAGTTTGAAAATAATTCTTAACAAGTTTAAGAACTCAGAGCGAGTTTAAACTCTGTAATAGAGTTAATTTGAACCGAAAAACAGTTAATAAGATAAGGATCAAAGCTCCAAAGGATGAATACCAATCTCCCTTTTATGCAGTTTTTGATCTCCAAATTCCAGATCCTTACCCTTGAACTCAATCGAGTTTCTAATATTTACAGGGGGATTTTAGGTGTAACCGCTTCCTTAATCCACTCCTTAATGGGGTGTAACAACCCCTTAAATCGCTCCCCAGATCATGGGGAAAACGGTTTTGAAATCGTTCAGTTCGTGCTTTGAACGAGTCAAATGCTGAAAATAGCGTTTTAGGCCTAAACTCTGCGTTTTAGACTTAAAACGTAGAGTTGGGCCTATCTAGGCTAAAAATGCCATGTTCGCACAGCGTTGTAAGTCTGAAATATAGAGTTAGGATGCAAACATGAACTCTACGTTTTGAGTCCACGAACTCTATGTTTTGAACTTGCACGCTGGGGATGAACCCTGCGTTTTGAACTTGAACGCTGGGGATGACCTATGCTTTTGACTCTGGAACGTGGGCATGAGCCCCAGGCGAGCTTGACGAGCTTTAGGATAAGTCCAATGTTTAGGTGAAGTCCAGTCTTGCAGACGGACTTTTGAACATAACTTGCTGCAAAGAACATGTCATAACTTTCAAACCGTAAGTCAGAATTGGACAAATTATATATAAATTTTGACTATCTCGATGAGACAGAGTTGATCAAACCTACCCAAAGGGTTAGGTTTGCCTCTGTCAGTTTCACCAAATTCCATACGGTTTGAGAGATATCTGCGTTTTGATTTGAAGAGACCGTCAATTTGTAGTCTCTTTTGCTAGAGCTGCAAAGATCGTTATCTTGTAACATTCATCTTGGCTTCTTGACAATATGAGACTCATCATATTGTAACTCCTAATGTTGATTGTGATGGCTGTTGAATTAGATCTTTTATCGGTTATCGTGAAGGTCGTCAGATTATAACCTTTATCGATCTACGTGAAAGTCTTCAAATTATAATCTTCTGGAAGCTGTCAAATTGTAACTTTCATCATTGGTGTTTGATGGGAATCAACTATCTACGGTAATTTTTAGACAGCTTACAGAACCCCCTCCAAAGTTTTTGAAAGTTCGCGGTTGACTGAAATAAATTTTCGGAATACTTTGGATCTCAACTCTGATATTGGAGCTGTTGAATGATTGTTCACTATGCCCGTTTCGACGTCATCGTGAACTTGGTTGCAGAAATTTGCTGAACAGGACCCGTATGACGGCGTTTGTCATAATTCTGCTTCTGGGACACAGGGATTGACCTCTGCATTTTGAACTTGAGATGCGGATCTTACTCTTGCGTTTTGAATTTAGAACACAATATCTGACCTTGGCGTTTTGTATTTGGAACGCAGGATTTGACCTCGGCGTTGTGTTTTTTGCAACGCGGGTCTGACCTCGGCGTTTTGTCTTGAGACACGGAGGTGGCCTTCATGCATTTTGACTAAGTCTTTTAGACTTGTCTTTGACTCATCTGATAGGATTTTTGGCAAACTCTCAGCCATTAACGGATTTGATAAGCCTTTACCGGCTACCGTTTAAGTTGGGCTAGCATGTGGATTGTCTAAGTTCGTTCCACATGTAACGTTGTGCTAAAAGAATGAACTTTCTTAGACTTAATGCTATAATATTGAATACGTAGGCTTCACCATTGTTACGGGAATAGGCTACCCGGCAGCATGTGTCAGATGCAGACTTACCTCTATTTAGGAATCAATATAAAGTCCCCCAGAATGAATTATGGTGTCTTTTTTACGGTGAAAGATAACTGACAACGCGTTTTAAACGTAGACTTATCTCTATTTAGGAGTAAAGATAAAATTCACTAGAATGAATTCTGATGTCTTTTTCATGGTGAAGACTAACCGGCAAAATGCGTATTAGACGTAGACTTATCTCTAATTAGGGATCGAGATAAAGTCCCACATGCGTGTGATACATGGATTCTGGTGTTATTGATAACGACCTGCCATGATGTCAAATACGTAGACTTTTGTCCTTTTAGGGGAAAAGACTAACCGACAACGCGTGTTAGGCGTAGACTTATCTCTACTCAGGATTCAAGATAAAGTTTTCCAAAATGATTCTGGTGTCTTTTTCACAGTAAAAGATTAACCGACAATGCGTGTTAGGCATAGACTTATCTCTAATTAGGGATCGAGATAAAGTCCCCCAGAATGATTATGGTCTCTTTTTCGCGATAAAAGACTAACCGGCAACTCGTGTTATGCATGAAAGGCATTGTTGAATACGTAGACTTTGTCGTTGTTTCTTCCAGTGTTCATTTGAAACACTAAAAGAAAGTTGGGAGTGCCAGAGGTGTAATATTAACTTAGCACGAATTTTCACTTAGAGTAGAATTCAGAAATTTTCTTCATTATCACTAGGATAATTCTAAAAAATCTTTAATCCGCTAGGGAATTTATAATAAAAACTTGCTATTTTTATTAAAAGAGAACTAACAAGTTCATTGTGGGATTTGGCTGTTAGGGGTGTGATGTTAACCTAACAGTATTTGTGGACTTATTATCCTATTAAAGATGATTGATAAGTAATTTTGATTTGATCGTCAGATGTGTGATGTTAACTTGACGGGTTTGTGGACCTATCACTCTATTACAGAGAGTCAATAATTTGATTATCAGATGTGTGATATTAACATGACAGGAAAATATCACGATTGGAGCAACTTTGAGGACCTATCACTCTGTTGATGAGAGTTGATAAGTTAATTTTGTCAGAGGTGTGATATTAACACGACAGGAAAATCTTACGATTGTAGCAACTTTGAGGACCTATCACTCTATTTACGAGAGTCGATAAGTTAATTTTGTCAGAGGTGTAATATTAACATGATAGGAAAATGTTCATGTGACTTGAACTTAGCGTCTCGCTGGGAAGAATTGCTAAAGGGATTTATCATCGAAGGCGATGAATTTGGATACTTGTGATTTGAACATGATTTTAAAAATTTATCACTCTGCTGAAGGGAGTTGATAAATTGGTTATGTATTACTCTGCTGGGGAGAGTTAATAAATGAGTTGCAATTTAAGCAAATTTGTGGACTTATCATCCTATTGATGAGGATTGATAAATTGATTGTCAGAGGTGTTTTGTTAACGTTATAGGGTTGTGAACCTATCGTTCGATTGAAGAGAGTCGATAAGTTGATTTTATCAGAAAAACTCGATGGGGATGATGATCGTCAGAAGTGTAACGTGAATCTAACTGTGTTTCATAATTTAATCATCTTATTGGATAAGAATGATAAGCTGATTGGAGAAGATTTTTGTGGTTGACAGAGGTGTTTTATTAAACATGAAAACTCAAAAAAATATTACAAATAAACCAACCCCCAGTCTTGAACAAGTGTAGGGGGAAAGAAATGGGTAGACAATACGCATCGCCTAGTGGGCTACTATCTGTCAAGTTGTTCAGTGACATTAGAGTATAACGACTATGAAATAGATTCATGTCACACGGCAGGCTGCTATCTGAAGAGTTTGGCTACCAGAGGTAACTATTAACGTGATAGTTTTGTGGACCCGCCATCCTATTGAAGAGGATCGACTTCAATGACTGTAGTATCTTCTCCTTTTGGCTGGGGAGATTGTGCTTGGTCTAATTGCGCAGGTTGGTTCTATGTACTTTGTTCTTCAGCTTTGACCCTAGCAACATTTTCTTGAGCCTGTTCACCTTGAGAGATTAGCTGTCTCTATGAATGACACTCTTTAACCCTCAATTGGGCTAGAAGGTTTGTCTATAGGTTGTGTCGATAAGTTTGCACCAGTGTAGACTGTGTCATACCCGTCGGACATTAAAGAGCCCTACTTCGGAACCTCTCGATGAAGGCTTTCATGGACTCTCCCTCCTTCTGCTTAGTGGCAAGAAGGGTATGGATGGAGACTTCTATATCGTCTTCAAAGAATCTTAACAGGAAGAGTCTCTCTAGATCCGTCCACTTTTGGATACATCCCGCAGGCAGTTTCATGAACCATTTAAAGATAACTCCCTTTAGGGTGCCAATGAACAAACGAGTTAGTATACCGTCGTTTGATATTACATTTCTAGTCTGTGACTTGAAATGATAGATATGTTGATTCGGTGATCCCGTGCCGTCAAAGACTTGTAAGGTTTGGATTTCGAACTTTGGAGGATAAGAGACCACATCCTATTCGGCAGGATAGGGCATGATAACTCCCCCATCTTGGAGCTCGCTTCGGTTAGCAATGGCATTGAGGTGGGCTTCCAGTTCTTCCATTTTAGCAGAATGAGGATTTTGCTCATTCTCAGTCTCTCTCCCTTCTTCAGAGGAAGATTCTAGGTTATGGGCTTCTTGGTTAGAAGCAGCATTATCAATCACTTTTCCCATCCCTTTGCTTCTGTGAGGTCGGGACGAAGACACTCTCCTTCTTCGGGGAGATTCTTGCCTTGGTGTGAATCTGTCTTTTGAGGTTTGGCCTTTTCTGCGACAAGCGTAGCTATCATGTTTCGGATTTCATTAATGGTCTCCTACTGATGGGCCACCATGTTGCGGAGTTCATTAATGGCCTCCTGCTGTGATTCAAGCCTGGCTTGCTGCTAATCAAGTCCTTTTGTGAAATCTTCAGGATTTCATGCCATGTAAGAAGAAGTCTCATGTTCAATGAAAGAACTTAAGGATTGAGACTTCGCGATGGCTGAATGCTCATCATTAGAATTTGTCCCTCTAGCTAATCTTTGGTAATTGACTAGGGGAATGGCTCTCGTTCGAGTCCGAGTGTGTCGATAGATTCCATCAGACCTATTCAAGACAAGAGACTAATCCTTCTCTGACTCATCGGAGCTAGAGACTAATGATCTCCCTCTCCTCACCATGTTAGAAGTGACTCCAAAGTATTCTTCCCCTGAAGTCGCCTTCTTGTAGGAACATCATCGGTTGTTGGGCAAAGCGACGTTCATTGGTCGGTTGAACACCGATGGCTTGGCTGTATGTGAATAGCAATGGCAGCCTGAGAGGACCGTAGAAATCATTCGTTTGCATTGACATGAATGAGGGACTTGTCGTATCGGTCTTTCTCTCGATAGAAATTCCCATAAGTCAGAGACTTGGGATGAACCTCTCATAGGACGTGAGGTTAGTGATGGAACCCCCTGTCCATCAGTGGATGAGACAACTTCTTGGAAAACATTAATTTTAAATCCATGTTGATCTTTTTGAACACGACGAATCACATCGCATTTCAAAGAAAGAACACAAGGGTTGTGTTTAGCTTGAATAACGCAAGACCAAAGTCTGCGTTTTGTTGATGAAACATAGTCCTAAAATCTACATTTTTCTGGTGAAACGCAGTCCTCAGATCTAAATTTTGGTGATGAAACGTAGTCCTAAAATCTACGTTTTGGTTCTGGAACGCACTCCTGAGGGTTGCGTTTTATTTGGGTAACACGCTCCTGAGAGCTGTGTTTTTGTTGAGTAACACGCTCCTGAGAGCTGCGTTTTGGTGAAGTAATGCGCTCCTAAAAGCTGCGTTTAACTTGGCTTTCACGGAGCTCACGTTTGGGCTCATGAACATGAGGCCCACGTTTCGTAGTAGAAACGCCGAGCACAGGGTTGCGTTTCGACTCACAAACACGAAGCTCGTGTTGATTGGAGGATCGGGCTTCTTAGAGTTGTGCTCATTGTCAGGATCTCCTCCTTCGTCGAGCATCATTCTTCTCGGTCTGCTTCAAGGCTTTTGCAGTGGCATCAGCTATGCTGATGGAGTTGGTCGCTGCAATGGGCCTTTTGTGGCCTGATACCTGTCGCTTTGGCGCGGGTGTAGAATTTTCTATTCGTTGGACGAGTTTGGCAGAAGCCGACCTCACTCCTTTAGAGGAGGGGATGTTGAAGCCATCTAGGCCAAAGGGGAAATCCTCCTTTGGTAATACAGCAACAATTGGAGATTTGGTCTCCTTAGAGACTTTGTGGATCTTGCGCATAGCCTTAGGGATAATGGATCTGGAGGAGAGCAATTCCTCATACTTGGCTTCACCATCAAAGTTTCGACCGTTATTCCAACGAGCTTGATGTCAGATTACGCCACCACTTCTTTGATGGTGAAAAAGCTAGTCCCTAGTAGAGTCGCCATCTTTTGTTTGTGGGAAAATTAGAAGAAGAAAATTTAGAGAATCAAATTTATTTTATTCTCTCTAACTGGCTTAGAAAAAGAATGAGTTACAATTCTTTCAATGCAATCTCTCTCTAACTAGCTTAGAAAAAGAAATTACAATATTCTTAATCGGAATCCCAAATTACAAAAGAGAAGAGGATCGACAGAGACCCTCCCATTTGTTTAAAACCGGGTTCTTCACTGTGGCGATGAGATGCCTCCTTCGAATGCTTGCGTCGAGTTTGCTTCTTGTTGATGATCCGAACATCTTGTTTCACTGGAACATGGTTGATTCCTCTTGATTGATATCGAGGATAACTTGTATGGCAAGTTTGAAAAAAACTCTTAACGAGTTTAAGAACTCAGAGCGAGTTTAAACTCTATAATAGAGTTGATTTGAACCAAAAATTGGTTAATAAGTCAAGGATGAAAGCGCCAAAGACTACTCCAAAGGATGAATGACGATCTCTCTTTTGTGCTATTAGCCACATTTTTATCCCTATTTGCATTTCAGTGGGTTGGTCTGGTATGAGAAGTTATGGGAAAGAGGATATTACAGCATCTCTAATTCGTGAATTTCTAATTATCGATGTGTCCTGCATGCTGGGATAAAGCTTTTCCTCTGCATGGGCCTTGTGTAGTAAACCCCCTACGGGAGGTCCTCCGTCCTCATAAACTAGTAAAGAGTCATCCCCGCGAAGCTTTCGGGAAGAGTTTTTGATCTCCAAATTCCAGATCCCTGCCCTTGGACTCAATCGAGTTTCTGATATTTTAGGGGGATTTTGGGTGTAACCGGCCCCTTAATCCGCTCAATAATGGGGGTGTAACAACCCCTTAAATCTCTCCCCAGATCGTGGGGAAAATAGTTTTGAAATCGTTCAGTTTGTTCTTTGAACGAGTCAAACGCTGAAAATAGCGTTCTGGGCCCAAACTCTGCGTTTTAGACTTAAAACGCAGAGTTGGGCCTATTTTAGGCTGAAAACGCCATGTTCGCATAGCATTATAAGTCTAAAATACAGGAAAGAGTATATTACAGCATCTCTAATTCGTGAATTTCTAATTATCGATGTGTCCTGCATGCTGGGATAAAGCTTTTCCTCTGCATGGGCCTTGTGTAGTAAACCCCCTACGGGAGGTCCTCCGTCCTCATAAACTAGTAAAGAGTCATCCCCGCGAAGCTTTCGGGAAGAGTTTTTGATCTCCAAATTCCAGATCCCTGCCCTTGGACTCAATCGAGTTTCTGATATTTTAGGGGGATTTTGGGTGTAACCGGCCCCTTAATCCGCTCAATAATGGGGGTGTAACAACCCCTTAAATCTCTCCCCAGATCGTGGGGAAAATAGTTTTGAAATCGTTCAGTTTGTTCTTTGAACGAGTCAAACGCTGAAAATAGCGTTCTGGGCCCAAACTCTGCGTTTTAGACTTAAAACGCAGAGTTGGGCCTATTTTAGGCTGAAAACGCCATGTTCGCATAGCATTATAAGTCTAAAATACAGAGTTGGGATGCAGAAATGAACTCTATGTTTTGAGTCCACGAACTCTGTGTTTTCAACTGGAATGCTGGCGATGAACCCTGCATTTTGAACTTGAACGCTGGGGATGAACCCTGCGTTTTGAACTTGAACGCTGCGAATGACCTTTGTGTTTTGACTTTGGAACGCGGGCATGAGCCCCAGGTGAGCTTAGCGAGCTTCAGACTAAGTTCAATATTCAGGCGAAGTCCAGTCTTGCAGACGGACGTCAGAACATAACTTGCTGTAAAGAACAGGTCATAATTTTTAGACCGTAAGTCAGAATTGGACGAATTATATATAAAAATCGACTATCTCGATGAGACAGAGCTGGCAAAACCCGCCCAAAGGGTTCAGTTTGACTCTGTCAGTTTCGCTAAATTCCTTACAGTTTGAGAGATATCTGTGTTTTGATTTGAAGAGATCGTCATCTTATAACCTTCGTCTTGGCTCCTTGACAATATGAGACTCATCAGATTGTAACTCCTGATGTTTATTGTGAAGGCTGTTGAAGGTCATCAGATTGTAACATTCATCGATCTACGTGAAAGTCTTCAAATTGTAGCATTCTGGAAGCTATCAAATTGTAACTTCCATCATCGGTGTTTGATGAGAATCAATTGTCTGCAGTAATTTTTAGACAATCCACAGCCACGTCTAACATTAGAAGCAAATCAACCATTCTTCTCCTCCCAACTTGAGCCTGAAAATAGTCTCTCTCCACTTACTATCCTTGTGATCCACCTGTCGCTCATCTCAAACTATATCGCTACACCTTTCATGCTCCATACGACGAGCTGGATGTATTCATCTTCTCCATCGATTGGCTTAGACTAAACATTAGCACTCATCATCTTCAAATCCAATGCCACAATCTCCATCTCCATGTGTGTCACTTGGTCGTGCCTGCTTGCGAACTCCACCTAATATGTCTTTACACCAGTCTCATTCATCACATGCTCGTTCATCGTATTTGCTATCAGATCTATCTTGTCATCATCATCAAAACTTTCCTCTATCTTTTGACTAATTCAAACAAAATCTAAAAAAGCAACCCCTCCCATAGTGTTAAGAGCACTCAAAAACCTCATAATCAACTCTTGGATCACTAAAATCTGACTCCTATTCACCCATTTATTGACATCAATTTTGACCGTTAGATATGAATCAAAACACCAAACTCCTAATTAAAACCCAAACACCTAATCACTTTGTCACAAACCATCCTGAACTACAATCAAGAAGAAATATACCGTGATTTACGTGGTTCTATCGACCAACTTTGACCTACATTCACAAGATAATAATACGAGAAATCTACTATGTAACAGGAGAACTACAATGAACCAATCAACTCTCGTCTCTCAATCTCTTAACCTTACATACATAATCAACGCTCAAATTCTCTACAGAATCCACTCCTTACAATATTTTAAACAAACAAGGACTATGAAATCCTCTCTCAATGTTGTAATCTTTTATACGGACAGAAACTATGCAACTCTTGCCTCTCACATAATATTCTTGAATCAGGATTTGCCTTCTACTAACCCTAAATTACTAAAATATTGACTCTCTCTCTCTCTCTCTCTCTCTCTCTCTCTCTCTCTCTCTCTCTCTCTCTCTCTCTCTCTCTCTCTCTCCTGGTTTTTCCTTCAACAATTGAAGAATATATATAGGAAAATCAAAATCCTATCTTAACCCTAACTTCCTAACTAAAATATGATTTAAATTTCTAATCATAATGAGACCCAATCTCCTAATCATGATAAATCTCTAACCCTGTCTAATTTTTATGAAATTCTACAAAGAGTCAAAGACACAATCCCAACACAAAGTTCAGTGGGGATTTACTGTTGATTTCTAGAGGTTTTTGCTTATAAACTCAAAGTTTTCTTCATTTACCAAAAAAACCTACTAAGTTGTATATGTCCAATAAACCCAATATATAGAAAGTTTGTTTAATTACCTTGAATGCAGTTATAATCCACAACAACAACAACAACAAAGGAAGGAAACCAAAAGAAAAAAAAGCTTAGCACATATGAAAGAAAAAAAGGGAAGAGAAAGAAAGAAAAGAAAGGAAAAAGTTATGCACATATGAAAGATTTATGAAACTAACCGTCCAATATGTGAAGAGCCGAGTGGCATTGTCTCCATAAAGTTGGGGATTGACCTGAAATAATATCACACCATAATTTTAGTTATGAGTTGAATAAACCATGGAAAGAAAGATACAATTGCGTTTGAGATATAGGAAAAGATAAGTCTAAAATAACATGAAAATAACACATCGAAGGTCTTTGTATATTTTATCTTAAGAAATTCTGTAAAGTAGAATTTATTATTTCTTCTTCCACAATTTTTTAGATATTGTGTTATGTTTAAAACTAATTTAGCTAATATCTAATAATTAAAAAAGCACCCTTCAACAACTGACTAAGATACGTAGCTTTTATATTTAAGTTGGGAAAAAAAGTACAACAGAGTTAAGTGGGCTAAGGGATCTACACATCAACTTTTTGATCTTTTGATTTTTCTCTGTCATCCATGATACGTGATACACATCAACATAGTTTTTATGAGTATCACACATTAATAAAATAAAATTGAATGGATAAAAAGATTAGTGCATAGAGTTCCCGATCTGCTTAAGTTTATTTCACTTTAAATTACTGGTTAAGTTGAAAGAAAATAATAATAATGATATTACCATCAATCCTGCTTCGACAGTATTTCGATTATAATTATCTGATGTGACCCAAATCTGAGCAAGGCTAAAATCACCAGGTTCAACTCTAGGATTCCATGCGTTTATGTCACATCTAGTTCCATAGAATGGACCTCCACGTAGAATAGCTAAAGAATGCTACAAGAAAAATCAGTCCAATTTATGAAAACAGACTTATAAAACTGTTAGAAAAATCTACTAAACAGAATGGGTGTAAATTTCACAAAAAACCCCCCTTAAGCTTGGGGGCTTCTCCGATGACCATCCCTAACTTTTAAAATATCACAGAACGCTCCATTAAGTTTTGGGGTTCTCGGAAAACTCACTTCAACATTTAATGTTATTTAAAAAATCCCTACAAGCGCGAACAACTATTTTCACTAGAAAGCATATCCCTCTATGCATTTCATCCACCCATGTGAAAATTATGGTTAACGTGTTAGGATAATTTTTGAAAAATGTTGAAAGTTAAAGAGGATCTACTGAAAACCCCAACAATTAAGGAGCATTTGTGACATTTTGAAAGTTAAATCGGGTATTTTGGGAAACTAAGAGCTGTTTTCTGAAATTCGCCCTTATCTAGAATCTAGTCTCTCAAATCTCTAAGAATTCCATATTAGTTCTTCAAATCTTTGAAATTGCTGATTTATCCCTCAAATTCTAAAGAATCTTGTAATTAAGTCCCTTAATAACCAAAACCCCCCTCAGCTAATGTTTTTTTAACATGAAGGGGTTTTAAGGATAACGTAATCTAAGGGGTGTTCTGGTCATTGAGGGATCAAATTACAAGACCCATAGGATCTGAGGGACTTATGAGAAACTTCAAAAAATTGAGGGACTAGTATCTAAGGAACACTAAATAAGTTTTTAAAATCAGTGTTGCTTGTCTTTTAATTATACCTCATGTTCTCCGCCAGCTGATGGAGGAACATTTAGATCATGAAAGTTTGGTGGATATTTTTTCCCGAAACTTGCAAGTGAAGAGGATCTGAGGATATGAGTCTCTTGAATTCTTCGGATAGGAATTGTCCCTTTTGGACATTTTCCATTGATATGCCAATCTTGAGGAATTACATTTGAAGATTCTTCATTATGGATGTAACTTGGATTGAAGGTAGGTTTCAACTGCACAGAATAAAAGACACTAATAAGTATTGATAATCAGGAGAAAAATAATATGTGTTATTGTACTGAACTGAGAATATGATACAAATATATAGACAACACATGGCTTTCAGCTATAATAGGGTTCATAATCATCGAGAAGACATGGGTCAGAGTGGGCCAATATTGGGCTTGTACATACATAAATATAAACTATTTTACGCCCCCCCCCCCCCCAAAAAAAAAAAAAAAACAACACCTACCCAGAAAACTTAAGGTGAATCAAATACCAAAAGTTTGGACAAAAAATAAAGCAGTTGAGTGGTAGTTTGTGTCTTAGTGACTATATCTCCAAGTTGATCTTTTGATATTATTGTAAGATAGATATGATGAGGACAATAATCATTTCGGACAATATGACAGTCCTCCTCAATGTGTTTAGTATGCTCATGGAACACCGGATTATAAATAATGTGTATACCGTAGGCGTCTAAAAATGCTTATAGGTGTCCGCACACAGCTCGAGACGGAGAGAAGACGACGAACGTCGTTATCCGAGTCTAAGAGGATTATCTGACACCGACAAGCACATAAAGCAAAACGGTGAACTAAGTGGCCTGCGCGCTCAACAGTCGGCACCCGCGTGTAAATCAGTTCGCACGCGTCGGTCAACACGCGCTGGCAATCAGCTCGTGCGCGTCAATCAACATGCGCATGTCAATCAGCTCGTGCGCGTCGGTAAGCCCGCGCACGTCAACCAACAGGCGTCAATCAACATGCGCATGTCAATCAGCTCGTGCGCGTCGGTAAGCCCGCGCACGTCAACCAACAGCGCCCGTCAATCAGCTCGCGCGCTTCCGTCAGCTCCAAGTGTCCGAACACGTTCAACAATTAGCCCGCACGCGTAAGTCAACTCGCGCGCGTCAATAAGCTCAAGCACATCAATCAACTCGCGCGCATCAGTCAACTCGCACGTAGCGTACAAGTCAACACGACGGGCGAGTAAACAAAACGGCAAAAACTACAAGTCCCTGAAAGTCAAAAAACACAAAAGGATTCAGCAAAGGCCAAGTTTCACGTGCCCACGCGGATCGGACAAATCTGACCCGCGCTCGCGGGGGTCAGGCAAATCCGACCCGCGCTCGTACGGGTCGGACGAATCCAACCCGCGCTCGCGTGGGTCGGATCTGACCGACCTGTGCAGGCACGTGTCAGACCATGCCATGCCTCCCGCGCTGTTTTCAACCCCCGGACGCGTTTTCGATGGTTTTGATCGGTTTTCTCGGTTTTTATCCATTCCAGGGGTTCCCAACTAATTTGATATCATCTATAAACATGGTTAGGTCGTTATTAACCGAAGATAAGGTCAAATCATCCATTCTTATCCGAAAACCCTTAACCAAAGCCTATAAATACATGCCTTGGTGCTCATTTCACGGGGGGAGATTTATTATCAAGACGAGAAGGTGCTGTCGAACTCCAGAGCCAAGAGCCATGAATTTCAGCGAGGGTTAACGAGATCCCGGCCAACTAGCATAAAGAAGGAACTATTCGAAGGATCTGAAGCCTACTCCTACCGTTCCTTGAGATTAGGCTTGGTCTTAATCTCGAGAAGAGTGCTGATTTTGCTTGTTCGATCTTAATGCTTCAAATCAAATACTCCCTCGGTGAAGGTGAAGCTCTACTCAATTTCCCATCAACCGGATCAAAATCTAAGGCGGTCCACGAATATTAAAATCCCGGTACAGGCAAAGATCCCGCACAAGCAGAAGACCAATAAACGATCTCTCTGCGTTTGTTTGATAGAGTTGTAATTTTTATTTCTTTTATTGTGTAAAGAGTCTTATAAAAAGACCAATGTTTTGAACTTATTGTAACGACCAAAGTTATAATGAGTTATACAATGAAGAAAGCAAACTTTTGACAAGAACAAACTGGCGACCATAGTGAGAACCGACAGCCTTTCTGTGAAGGCTGACGTGTCACAACCTCAGATCTAGATCCGGATTGAAGAAAAGGTTAAGTGCGAGTTCGACCATCGGAAGTATGAGGAGTATCTATCATCCTCCTCCTCCAGATCCTCCTCGACTCGTAAGCATAGGAAGATCAACACACCTGATGCTACGATAGCTGTACCTTATAACACCCCTCCGGCTTCTAATAAGATCGGATCTGCAGATCTGAACTCCTCCTCAATTAGGGAGTTAAGTACTGAAGGCGCGTCAATCCTATTGAAGAGGGCACGCCAAAGGCAACACCAATGACTTGCGCGTCATCTTGTTACAACTATAACAAGATCGGTCATTAGACCAAGGATTGTCACAGTGCACCAGCAGGAGGTCAGCAGGGCAGAGCCCAGGGCCAGCAGCAGGGCCGTGATTACGGCCAGCAACAGAGGATTGAGGCATCACATGTCGTTCCAAGGATTGAGGGGCCATTAGGCTAGATTCGCGTTATCCAGGAGATTCCTAAAGGACAGACAGTCACATATATTCCACCGTCAGTAGTTTAGAAGTCGCCAGCCACCAGCAGGGTTTATGCAGTCGTACCACGTGATCATGGTGTGAGTAGAGCTATAGTGGAAGATACTTTCTTAGTGAATTCCTTTCTAGCTCGGATCTTATTTGATTCAGGAGCTTCCCATTCTTTTATTTCTCACACCTTTATGAATAGGCTTCTATTAGTTGCATATCCCTTAAATGCATCGTTATCCATCTCTACACTCTTAGGGGAGGTATCCCTATTAGAGAGTATTTGTAAGAGATGTGTCATCAGTCTAGATTAGTCCTAGTTTATCATCAATTTGATCATTTTGCAGATGTCAAATTTTTACATTATTCTAGAAATGGATTGGCTATCATCCTATCATGTCAGTATCGACTATTTTGCTAAAACAGTCAGCTTACGGGCGTCCGATGGGTCTGAGTTGATCATAGCAACCTCGCATGGCCACCAATTTGCGAAGTCATTTCTGACATACATTGAGGAGGTGATGCTGAGGGATTAGAGTGCTGATTTTGGTGAAACTAGAGTTGTCTCAGATTATCAGACGTCTTTCAGGATATACCTGGGTTACCTACTATGCGAGCGGTTGAGCTTTGCATTGAGTTGCAGCCAAGCACAACACCGAGCACCCTATCTTATGGCACCTGCTGAGATGAGGGGGATACATAATCAATTTGATGAGTTGTTATCTCTGGGCTTTATTCTCCAAAGTCATTCTC
The DNA here is from genome assembly GCF_001876935.1 of Asparagus officinalis. Classification (NCBI taxonomy): domain Eukaryota; kingdom Viridiplantae; phylum Streptophyta; class Magnoliopsida; order Asparagales; family Asparagaceae; genus Asparagus; species Asparagus officinalis. Next base: position 67,417,715 of record NC_033803.1, on the reverse strand, counting down.
CGTGGGGAGCGTCAGTCCTTTTTGTGAAGAAGATGGACGGTAGTATGCGTTTATGTATTATTATCATGAGTTGAATAAGGTCACTATTCGCAACAGGTATCCACTACCGATGATTGATGACTTATTCAACCAGCTATAGGGAGCGTAACATTTCTCAAAGATTGATCTTCATTCTGGTTATTATTAGTTACAGGTTTGGGAGATGGATATTACCAAGACCGCCTTTCTGACTTGATAAGGGTCTTTTGAGTTTCTTGTCATGCCATTTTGGCTGATCAATGCACCTGTTGTATTCATAAACTTGATGAATCTGGTTTTCTGACTATACTTTGACCAGTTCGTGTTTGTATTTATCAATGAGATCATCATCTATTCGAGATCGGAGGCAGAACACGAGCAACACCTGATTGGCATTGCAGACTTTGCTGGAGCATCAATTGTATGCCAAGTTTAGCTAGTGTGAGTTTTGGCTATCTGATGTCAGATTTTTTTAGGCCATGTTATCAGCAAGGAGGGCATTATAGTGGATCCAGCTAAGGTTGAGGCAGTACTGGATTGGGAGCCACTGAAGACTGTTACGAAGACCTATAGTTTCTTGGATTTGATCAGCTATTACAGAAAGTTCATTCAAGAATTCTTAAAGATTATGACACTGTTTACATGCCTTATGAAGAAGGGTATACCATTTGTTTGGCACATGCCAGGAAGCCTTTGAGACTTTAAAGGCTAAGTTGACTACAGCGTCGTTATTGACTATTCTGAACAGTGATAAGACTTTTATCGTCTACACGAGCGCATCGTATCGGGTCTAGAAGGTGTTTTGATGCAGACCCAGAGAGTGATAGCATATATCTCATGGTAGTTAAGGACGCATGAGCAGAATTATCTCACGCGTGACTTCGAGCTAGCAATAGTAGTCTTCACACTGAAGACATGGAGTTGTTACCTGTATAGAGTAAAGTTCGATCTATTCATGGATCACCAGAATTTGAAGTACATTTTCTCCTAGAAGGAGCTAAATTAGAGATAGCGATGATAGGTTGATTTTATTAAGGATTATGAATATGTGATTCAGTATCATCCGGGTAAGGCAAATGTGGTAGCGGATGTGTTGAGCAGAAAGCGTTAGCATCAGATTGCAGCTTTGAGGTGCTATTTGTATCGAGATCTTCACACCCTTAGCCAGTTTGACTTTAGGCTGGAGATTGGAGGGAGTAGCGTATTTTTGGGAGCTTTGTCCGTGTAACTATCTTAGACTGATAGAGTGGTCAGAGCTTAGTTAGAGGACTCTTGGATTCAAATCCGAAAGGCGGAGATTTCCAAAGAGACCAAGACTGATTGGACAATTAGAGCAAATGGAGGCCTTCGAATAAAGGGCTGATTTGTGATGCCAGGAAATCTGCAGCTGAAGAAGCACTTATTTTATATGGTGCATCGTACCAGGTACACAGTGCATCCAGGCATAACAAAAATGTACAAGGACTTGAAAAGATATTTTTGGTGGAGAAACATGTGTAGGGAGATTGCAGAGTATGTGGCTAAGTGTTTTACCTGTCAGTAAGTGAAGATAGAACATTAGAGACCCACAGAAACCCTACAACCTTTACTTATTCTGGAGTAAAAGTGGGCAGATATTTTTATGTATTTTATTATAGGACTGCCTAGGTCGAAGAAGAAGAATGATTCTGTTTGGGTAATTGTTGATTGGTTGACGAAGTCGACACATTTCATACTAGAAAAGATGACATACACGGTGGAGACTCATGTGAGGATATTCATTCGAGAGATCGTGAGATTGCATGGAGTTCCAAAAATGATTATATCAGACTGAGGCTCAGTTTTTAGTTCAAAACTATGGAGGAGCTTCCAAAATTCTTCCGGTAGCCAGTTATCGTATTCTAGTATGTTCTACCCACAGACAGATGGACAGATGGACAGACAGAGAGAGTCAACCAAGTATTGGAAGATATGTTACGAACGTGCGTTATTGATTTCCAGGGCAACTAGGAGGATCATATTTCAGTGATTGAGTTCACTTATAATAACAGTTATCAAGCGATGATAGGTATGGTACCGTATGAGGCATCATACAGAAGGCCTTGTAGATCCCCTATTTGCTAGGAAAAACCAGAGGACACCTTGTTGCTTAGACCAAAACTCGTAAGACAGACTCTAGAGAAGGTAGCACAAATTCGAGAGCTTATTCTTGCAGCACAGAGTCGGTAGAAGAGTTATGCAGATCAGAGGCGATGACCGTTAGAGTCCAAGCTTGAGGATTATGTTTTATTAAAAGTATCGCTGATGAAGGAGTTCAGTGATTTAGCAGGCGGGGAAAGCTTGTCGCGAGGTATATTGGTCCGTTCAGGATTATTGAGCGCATTGGAGCCGTATCATATATGTAGGTGTCAAAAAATACTTACGTGCATCCAAATACTGCTCAAGACAAAGAGAAGATGATAAACGTCATTATCTTAATCAGGGGGGATTATCCAAAGGAAGCGAAACAACATAGAAGAACAATGTGCATATCAACAACAAAATACACTGACAGGCGACGTGCATAGGCGCGACAACCCATAATGACGCGCCTAAGGCGCGACAACCCATGGTGACGCGCCTAAGGTGCGACAGTCCATGGTGACGCGCCTAAGGCGTGACAGTCCATGGTGACGTGCCAAAGGTGCGGCAGCAAAGGGTGATGCGTAAACTGTAGAGTAGCCTCTTATGTAAATTGTTGGTAATTTTTAAGATCTCTTGAAGGTCCACGTGGCAGCATACCAGAAAGAAAACATGTACTGGCATGGATAAACAGTTAAACCATGAAAAAAGTGGCTAAAAGTCATGGGAGAACGGTTTTGAACATGTTGGAACATGGCAGAAACTGTCTCTTTGGCCGTGCCAGCCCACGCTGCCGCGCTAATAGCAGCGACAGTGTATACTGACGTGCCCAAAGAGCGTACACTAGGTCAATTATATTGCTTTTATTTCCAATTTTGTGCACCCATATCCCTATAAATACCTCTCTAGACACGAAACAAAAGAGAGGGAGCAGAATATAGCTGAGAGACTTGAGCTTTTTGTGAATTTGAGCAAGAGAGAGTCGTCATTCTTCACAAACATCCTCAAGAAGCTTTTGGCGATTCCTAGAGATCTAAGCTCTGACTTGATCTTTGGAAGAGTGAACATCTTATATCGATAAGATATTCGCTTAAGATTCTTACTTCGATAAACAAAGAAGAATATCCAAAAGCCTTCACGATTCAATCAGAATCTGTGAATCGGTGGTCCACGGGCTAACGCACCCCCGGCACATGCAAAGATCCAGCGCAAGCAGCGATCCAAATAACAATCCAGTGTTTGTTTCTAAGGAGCTTGTAATTTAATTTTTGTTGTAAAGTGTAGTTTTACAAAGTACGAAGCTTACTCTTTTGTATTCATTATAATCGATAAACAGTTATAATGAATTCTACAATAAAACTTGTTTCTGGCGCCAACAAACTGGTGACCACAGTGGGAGCTAACGGTCTCGCTACCGAGACCGACGTGTCGCAGCCGATCAAGATACTGATTGAATCAACGGTCGAGTACGAGTTCGACAAAACCAAATTTGAGTAATATCTCTCATCATCCTCTTCAAGATCTCCATTATCGGGCAAGTACAAGAGGATCTCACCATTGAAGAAGGCTTACATACTAAAGAAGGCCCAAGGTGAAGACTCTCACCCAATTGTTGCCGAGGCCTCCCCTTGCCAGCTTTTGTACTTTGCATGAAGATCAAGGCAAAGCTCCGGTCAAAGAACGCTTGGGTCCGGTGAACAAAATCCAAATGATTTGTCAGGCTGGGAGTCATACACGTCCTCCCACCAACCCAAAGTAATTCCAAGTTGGGAAAATTTTAATTTTCACCCGCTTGGGGGCTTGTAATGAAATTCAGGATCCTGTTAAGACTCCGCACCCGTAAAGGGGTGGTTCTAAACGTGTTATTCTGACATAACCTTAGATCACTCGATGGCAACCATAAATTGTCCTGAGAATGCCAACAAGGCTTTACACCCTAAGAAGAAAACGGGTTCGTCAAAAGACATCGTTATACCTGGGGGGTCATACCAACAGACGATAGGATTTTTCGGTAATCATACCAATGAATTGTACTATCAAACTGGAGGTGTGAATAAATTTCAAAGGAGAATTGTCCGAGGAATGAGCTCTTATAGTTCCTATGCGCGACTCATTAGAGCAGTACTATCAGAATGCGGCAACTCCAAATGAGGAGTCATCCCGCAAAGAGTCTCAGTGTTCCCAAAACTTTTTACCAAAATGTCGAAATCCAAGCCGAGACATTTCCACAAGATAAGATCAGCTATCCAAGATGACGAATTCCCTGAAGTCACCATTAACATGGCTGATAAAAGAAAATCTAAGCGGCATTCAAGTGAATCAAATCCTGACTTTTCCTCGGAAGGAAAAGTCAATTCAAGAATTGCTCAACGGATGTCTCGACTCCAGTTAAGAGCCATCAGATGTAGGAAGGAAAAGTCAATTCAAGAATTGCTCAACGGATGTCTCGACTCCAGTTAAGAGCCATCAGATGTAGGGATTACAAGAAAATGCATGAAGGAATCTCAACGGATGTCTCGACTCCAGTTAAGAGCCATCAGATGTAGGGATTACAAGAAAATGCATGAAGGAATATCCTCAGAGGATGAACTTTCGGACACTTGTTCTGCGATTGCTTCAGATGATACAATATCTAGCACGGGGCAAGCCAGAGAAATGTTCACAATCACTCCTGATCAATTTGCTTAAATGCTTCAAGAAGCTCTAGCCAAGCAACGTGAAGAACTTAGAGCTGAAATGAAGATGGAGATGGAGTTGGCTATCCAACAAATGAGAAAATTACAAGCTCAACGGCCTCAACCTCCTGAGTCTAGTCAGCGAGCTGAATCTAGCCACCACACTCAAAATTTTATAGATGACAGCGATCCAGAAGTGGATGAAGTTATTATGGCTGATACACCTCACAATAACAATAACACTAGGGTGGTTCAACGGATCCTCCCAACAATAATATTAGGGGTGGTTCAATTGCACCTTTCAATAACACTGGGGATGGCCTAATTATTTCTGCTCAACATCACTCAAAGAGAGATGCAGATGAGGATAAGAAAATGCAAAACCTTGTAAACAAAGTCAATGCTTTGATGTCTGCTCAGAAAGTAAAGAAGACGTGTATTCCGTGTCCCTATCTAGAAGAATGGGATTTAATACCGTACCCGACAAAGTTTAATCTGATTAACTTCACACTGTTTAATGGGAAGAGCTCGCCTATTGAGTACTTGATTTATTTCAAGTCTCATTTGGCCATGATCTCTGGAAACGAGGCTTTAATGGTCCGGTCATTCGTTGGCACCCTTCGTGGGGCCGCCTTCGATTAGTACCGACATCTCAAGTCTGGAAGCGTCAACTGCTGGGATGACATGGAAAGTTTGTTCCTCAGTAATTTCTTCGATGATGATACCAAAGTGTCAATTGGAACCCTTCTTGATGAGAAGCAAAGAGATGGAGAGTCAGTCGACAATTTCATCAAGCGCTTCCGTAACAAGGTAATAAATTACAGAGATCCTGTTACAGAGGAATCCATCCTACAAACATACAATAATAATCTCTCCATCGATGTCCTAGAATCCCTAGGGGTCGTATAATCCAAAACTTGGAAAGATTTAAAAATATGCGGTGAACAAGCTAAACACTTTCTTAAAATAAAAAAAGTTGAGAGAAGCCAACCGACGACATCTGCAATTGTTGTGAACGCGACTCTCGATCCGAGGTTCCAAAAGGAGTATTCTTTCGAATATGATGAAGCTCCAACCATCTTGAAATACCTCCTCACTAATGATAAGATCGAGCTACCACCTATTAAAGACCAGGAGGGAGCTAAGAGGATTACAGATCCAAATTACTGTGTATACCACAGAAGGGTCCTTCATCCTACTAAGGTTTTCTTTGGACTCAAAAACAAAATCCAAACCTTAATTGACTCCGGCGTCATAATGGCGAAACAAGCCAAATAAAGACGACTCATACTCTATTGGGTACATGAGTATAAATTGTTTTTACTAACTCCAATGAGTACACGAGTATAAACTGCTTCTCCATGATACTTCATTAGGTACACGAGTATAAACTATTTCCCCCAACTACAAAGAGTATACGAGTATAAACTGCTCCTCCATGTAACTCCGAAGAGAATACGAATATAAACTGCTTCCCCATGCACTCCAAAGGGTATACGCGTATAAACTGTTTCCCGAACCTCCGACTGATATAAGAGGTCAAAAACTACTTCCTTAAATTGTGTGCTCCAATAATGTAATCAAATATGATTAGACTCAAGTTCACCTAAAAGCTGGGGCTGGATACAAGGTTATCATGGCTGAATACGAAGGCAGGTCTGTATCAAGAACAGCAACATTGCTCACAAATGAGAAGTTCCTGAAAAAGTACTATCCTCAGTACATTCAGGGTAACCTATTTTACGGGAATTTCCTAGAGAATGCTATATATGGTATTCTTAAGGATAACCTGAAACTAATTGATTATTCAAAGTGAAAACTAATTATCTGAATAATCCAATCTTAATAATGATAAAAATGATTAAGAACCTCCCGTTGTGGCTATTTAATCATGTCCAAAATGATTAAAACCCTCCTACTGTGATTTTCAGAGAACTCTTCCATTAAGATGAGATTCAATGACTTCATCAAGTCAATCTTCCTTCACAAAACTCTAAAATCCTTCAAGGATGAAGCATGTCCTATTTGCTTTTCCTTCATCCGATTCTTGGTTGGTTTCAATTGTCGGGATCAATTTCGCCAACTCCCACTGTGACTTTCCAAGCACTCTTTCGTTGAGAAAAGATTCAATGACCTCATCGGGTTAGTCTTTCCTCACGAAACTCCTACGGTCTAATTGTGGAGGGCTTGGTTATTCACAGTCCTCCACTGTAAATCCATCACCGATCAAATCAACTGATAGTGGGCCAACCAAAATGCTTCGTGGTTAAATCTATCCAGACTCACGCTGTGTCCGAGCCTTTAACACTCCCATTGTTGAGCTCTGACACAACACCTAAAGTTTCAATCCATGACAATTGGCAATCCCTATTTGGTCAAACCTTTAAACAGTCAGGACCAAAGCCAAAGTCCCCTCTCGATTCTTTCCATGAACGAGAGATCTACAAATTGAACGATCAAACCTTTAAGTAGTTAGGATCGTCTCAAATCCTCATTTGGTCAAACCTTCAAACAGGTAGGACCAAAGCCAAAATCCCCTCTCGATTCCTTCCATACGAGAGGTCCACAAATTGAATGATCAAACCTTTAAACAGTTAGGGTCATTTCAAAACTCTCATTTGGTCAAACCTTTAAACAGTTAGGACAACAGTTAGGGTCATTTCAAAACTCTCATTTGGTCAAACCTTTAAACAGTTAGGACCAAAGCCAAAATCCTCTCTCGATTCCTTCCATGAACCAAAGCCAAAATCCTCTCTCGATTCCTTCCATGAACGAGAGGTCCACAAATTGAACGATCAAACCTTTAACAGTTAGGGTCGTTTCAAAACTTTTTTTTAGTCGAACCTTTAAACACTTAGGACGAAAGCCAAAATCCCCTCTCGATTTCTTCCATGAACGAGAGGTCCACAAATTGAACGATCAAACCTTTAAACAGTTAGGATCGTTTCGAAACTCTTATTTGGTCAAACCTTTAAATAGCTAGGATCAAAACCAAAAACCCCCTCTCGATTTCTTCCATGAACGAGATGTCCATAAATTGAACGATCAAACCTTTTAAACAGTTAGGATCATCTCAAACTCTCATTTGATCAAACTTTTAAACAGTTAGGACCAAAACCAAAATCCCCTCTCGATTCTTTCCATGAACGAGAGATCCACAAATTGAACGATTAAACCTTTAAACAGTTAAGACCAAATTTAAAATTCCATCTCGATAAATGAGAAATCTTCTCTTAGATTGGATAATCAAACCTTTAAACAGTTAGGGTTATCTAAATCCTCTTGATTCTCGAAGTGGAGATCTCACTCTTAGTTTCGCCATTTCAGATTCTTAATGTGGAGATCCCACTTTGAGTTTCTTTTGCAATGGGAGATAGAATATAAAATTCTTTTTCTCTGATTTTAGGTTTATCTCTACCAATAAAAAAAGACTAGGAGATAGAATATAAAGTTCTTCCTCTCCATCATCGGGTTCATCTCTACCAACAAAAAGAGACCATGATACTCCAATAGGTACACGAGTCTAAACTGTTTTCCTACCCTCAACAGGAAGTTTCTGGAGAATATCATCCAGAATATTCTTAAGAATAACCTGATTACCTCCCAACGGGTATATGAGGTTAAACTATTTCCCAAAAACTCCGATGAGTATATAAGTATAAACTACATATCCCTGAACCTCCTAACGGGTACACGAGGTTAAATTGATTCTTGAACACTCTAATAAAGTATATGAGTATAAACTATTCCTTCGCCAGCTCTAATTCAAGACTTTAATAACGGTCAAGCGATAAACGCAGCACCGGAAGAATTTTAGCAATTCTACAAAGCATGAGTAGACTAAAAGATGAAGAAGTCAGGAATTGAAGCTGTTCATAGATTCTTCTACGTAATCTCTTCAACTAAGTACTAAAGAGATTGTAAGTAAAACTTATCTTATCCAAAGTGTCCCAGACTCCTCTCTAAAGGAACGAGTCTGAGATACTTTGAAGGGGGTATATGTAGGTGTTAAAAAATACTTACGGACATCCAAATACTGCTCAAGACAAAGAGAAGATGATAAACGCTATTACCTTAATCAAAGGGGATCATCTAAAGGAAGCGAAACAACATAGAAGAACAATGTGCATACCAATGATAAAATACACTGACAGACAACGTGCATAGGCGCGGCAACCCATGGTGACGCGCCTAAGGCACGACAACCCATGGTGACGTGCCTAAGACGTGGCAGTTCATGGTGACGCGCCAAATGCGCGGCAGCAAAGGATGACCTGCAAACTGCAGAGTAGCCTCTTATGTAAATTGTCGATAATTTTTAAGATCTCTTGAAGGTCCACGTGGTAGCATATCAGATAAAAAATGTGTACTAACATGGATAAGCAGTTAAACCACGAAAAAAGTGGTTAAAAGTTGTGGGAGAACGGTTTTAAACGTGTTGGAAAGTGGCAGAAACCGTCTTTTTGGCCGTGCCAGCCCACGCTGACGCACTAATAGCCACGGCAGTGTAGACTGACGCGCCCAAAGAGCGTACACTTAGTTAGTTATATTGCTTTCATTTCCACTGTCGTGCACCCCTATCCCTATAAATACTTCCCTAGACACGAAACAAAAGAGAGGGAGTAGAATATAGCAGAGAGGCTTGAGCTTTTTGTGGATTTGATCAAGAGAGAGTCTTCATTCTTCACAAACATCCTCAAGAAGCTTTTGGCGATTCCTAGAGATCTAAGCTCTGACTTGATCTTTGGAAGAGTGAACATCTTATATCGATAAGATATTCTCTTAAGATTCTTATTTCGATAAACGAAGAAGAATATCCAAAAGCCTTCACGATTCAATCAGAATCTGTGAATCGATGGTCCACGGGCTAACGCACCCCGGCACAGGCAAAGATCCCGTGCAAGCAGCAATCCAAATAATGATCCTACGTTTGTTTCTAAGGAGCTTGTAATTTAATTTTTATTGTAAAGAGTAGTTTTATAAAGTACGAAGCTCACTCTTTTGTATTCATTGTAATCGATAAATTGTTATAATGAATTCTACAACAAAACTTGTTCTTGGCGCAAACAATATAGACTAAATCTTTTAGTATAGATATAAAGTATACACGATGTTTTCCATGTTTCAATGCTCAAGAAGCATTTACCTGACGAGGAGCAATAGTGAGTGTTGGATGCACCAAAGATTGAGCTTCATGATATTTGACCACTATTGAGATTCTAGTTTATATTCTTACCAAGGAAGATAAGAATCTTAGAAACAAAGTTATAGTTAAAGTTTAATAAAACCGGAAAGGAGCTGAGGAGGCTTCTTGTAAGCGCGAAGAGGACATGAGTCGAGACTACCCACACCTGTTTGAGCAGGTAGATTGATTTAATTATGATTTGCTCTTGTTTATGATTACCTATTTAGTCATATTTATATTTAACGTTAGAATAGGGGTTAAGTGGGAGTATTTGCATTCTATATTGTTAAGTATATATATTGATATGTTCATATCTGGAGATTAATGGTACAATATGCATATGTGAGGGTTCTCTTGGCTAGATTATTCCCTCAACTTGCCTTTCTAGTATTATTAATCTCTAAGATACGATTGTGAAATTTTGGGGATGAAATTCTTTTAGAGGGGGGAATGTAAAACCCTAAAAAAATTTAAATATATTATGATAAATAATAATAAATGTGTTATATTATAACAAATAACATTTATTGATATTTGAGTATGTTAAGAATTGATTTGGGATCAATTCAATTTATATATGTGAATATATGAATGAAATCATGCACTACATGCACGAGCCTGTATCTGAAAAAATAACCAGTTAAGAGTATTTATGTTTTGCACACCTATATAGTTCCAATCTGGGAAAACTCAAAAGATAAAAGTTGTAGGTCTCTTCAATAGCTTTCTAACAAATCTTACATCACCTCATTCTAAGGTCGGACGAAAACGTTACATCCAAAATATCAAAGACTTATTTTCCTAGTCGGACTAGGTTTCCTAGTTCGGGTCAAATGGGCTTGTTTCGGGTTTGCCTTTATAAATATCTATGTTTTTCATGAACTTTTTTATCATATCTTTAAAACCCTAGCAGCCACCCTCTCCTCTCAAAAATCCTAGATCAAATTCTTGTGAGTTTTGATAGCTTTGTGAAGCAAAATACCGATACGAGGGTGAGATCGTCGACGTGTGGTAAGGGAGAATGGTTTGTTTGCACTTTTGTAGCTTTACAGCAGAGATTTCAGGCGAGTTTCATCTCTTCCAACCCTACACCTTTTTAAACTGGTTTTGATGAGTTTTGATTTGGTTTTATTGTGCCTAAAACACTAATTTGTGTATAAAGATAATTCTTTTATAGTACATGATATAAAGATCTAATCTTTTTGTTTCTAAAAGATTAGAAACGAATTCCTTGTGGTAGATTAACTTTGATTTGATGGTTTTCACGATGTTTTGATGTATATGAACATGTTTAGGGTTTGAGTAAAGCATCTAATCTGATAATTTTTGTTCCATGTGGTTAGATCAACTATAATAATGTTAATCAAGTTTTTATAATGTATTTTACATGTTTTACAGCGAGTTAAATGAGTTAGAAGACAATACCCGAGGCCCGAATCAAACTTGCAGAAAGCAGGAGAATTGTTTCTGGTCGATCGACCACCGCCTAGGCACCGGTCGACTGATCAGCTTGTATGTGCATGTGCATGTTTTGCACAATTAGTTGTTTGATCGAAGGATTTTCTCGGTCGACCGACATTGTTGTGTTGTTTGTTGTTATTTTTTTGACACATGAGGCGATCGTGAACATGAGATTTTGATCCGCACATCAAGACACGTGCACGAGCATTTGGTACATGTTTTATTTGAGTTTACAAGACTTGTGGAGATGTATTACATATGTTTAATGTTAATCATGTTAGAGTTAACACATATATTGCATATTACATCAATTATGGATGCTTAGTGGGTTAGTCGGTATTACCGCAATGAGACCGCGGATAGACTACACTTAGAGTGAGTTAGTATACCGCAGTAAGACCGCAGATGGACGACACTCTAGGATGATCATGGTTTATTTTCAGATTGGACTGGTATGTCTATATTTCGCTTGGTGATCATCTGTTATGCATCATACGGAATAGGGTGATTTACCTATCTCCGCAGATCGATTGAGTAAGGCGGTAAACATAGAAATTTGTGATGGCCTTACGATAGTATCGTTATTTCATGTAGATATTCATACAATTTACATTCATGTTTCCATATTGTTACCCGAGAGTAGGGTATTGCACTGAGATTGGCATACATTGTGTGTTCTATGTGAGATGATTGTATCAGATAGTTTTTCCTTATGACTGCGCCAACTACCCGAGGGTAGTCCTAGATTTTGACATGACTTATTATGGTTGAGGTTTGGAGTTATAGTATTTTCTTTTGTTTGTTGTTTTCCATTCATAGGATTGGAGCTGGTATTTAGTGATTCACAATTTGAGACATGGTATATACATGAGGGTTTTCTTATTTGGATTATTTCACTCAACGTACTAATTCTTGTGTTGTGGATCTCTAAATATCAATTTTCGCTTAGTTCAGGATAGATAATTTTTATATTTATATGTACTAACTTGTATTTTCTTATATACTCCTACCCCTTCCCCCTGGGGCGGTGGAGATGATTTCGCTATCGCTTTGACGCTCGTTATTTTCCCCTCTTTTTAGGCGATGAGTCAGGCGAACGGAGAGTCGCAGGTTGATGGAGATGTATATTAGCATCAATATTTTATATTATATTAGTAGTTTATTTCATAGCTTCACAGTATTTCGTTGGACTCTTTGTACCAAGACATGTTACGTTTATTCCAGTTTCATAAATATTTCATTTTATCTCAGTTGGGCTATAATGATGATTATCTGGATATATCTTATATATTTATCTTGTTCATTGCACTATTTCCTTATTCTTTTACTTGTTTTGTACCTACACCTATTGTTTGATTCCACTAGAGAGATAGTAATTGTGATGGTGAAATGTGTTGTTGCACGGTATTAGTGCATGACAGGTTTGATATTCTTAGATTCACCTTAAACTATAGCCTTATGTGAACTCAGGGGCGTCATAATTATTTTGTAATTCGATTGCACCTTGAGTTTGAGTTGCTAAGGGATCATATTCTTCACAGATCACCACTTTTGTCACTTACAAATGTTGTTACAGCGTTTACTTTTAAGGAGACACACCTTCGTCTACTGAATAGTACTCCCTCTCCAATAGCTATGATTCTTGCTGCTTAATTTGGAGTTCAAAGATTGAACTAGGAACAATATTGGAAGGATCGTGGCTAGTTACATACTCAAGGATTTCAACAGGGTACTTCCCCCGAGTTCGTCGTAAGTGCAAGCTTACAAGTCATTAGATGCAAGATTTTCCAACACCACCTCTGAGTCCATGTCCTAACTGCAAGCTTCAAGGACACTGGCTATAAATTATCCTATGAAGGCTTCAAGGCATCCTCAGAATACGACTTCTTCTTATACTACTGGTGCTTCGAACTCTCTTTCCACCACTCATATATCTACCATTGCAAGCCTTGTTACGTAGAATTTTGGTACCACTAAGACTCATTCTAGCTTTAATACGATGATAATCAGGAGAAAAATAATCTATGTTATTTTATTATTCTGAGAATATGATATAAATATATAGACAAGACATGACTCCTAGTTGTGATAGGACTCATAATCATTGAAAAGACATGGGCTAGAGTTGGCCAATATTAGGCCTGTACACGCATAGAAACTATTTTAACAAGTATGTTGTGGTACTTTCAGTTGTGGGAAATTCTCTTTACACCAAAAGGTTCTTTTCTTCTACTCCTACATTTTGTGTGT
>NC_033803.1:67384269-67404016 GCF_001876935.1 Asparagus officinalis | reverse complement strand
TGATCCCAAGGTGGAAACCCAAGTTCAACCTCTGGCACCTACTAAGTAAAACTCTGGGTGTGTGAGCTCCATTCCCACACACCATGTTACATAGATGAGATTCGAACGGGGAATCTAGGGGTGTTTATAGTACTAGGATAGATACACGTGCATTGCACGTGGTTATTTATTCAGTTTATTTTTTTAGTATAACTTGGTTGTAAAAGTGTTTCTTATAAATCTCAACCAGATGATGTAATATTATCTTGTGAACTTTCTTAATACTTACATTTATGTACCTTCTGCTTTCATTTTATGTGTCGTTGTTACCATAAGCAATGTAAGCTATAAATTATTGGAAAAGATTATTTTCTTATAAACCATGAGCAATGTAAGCTATGCATTATTTGAAAAGATTATTCACTCATATAGCAATCAATTTCTTCAATGCCTCAAATATAATAATAACAGATGACATAAAATTCTTATAAAGTAAAAAAAGAAAATGGAAGAAAAATCTTCTATCTTAATCCCTAATGACTGTAGAATAAGAAAACCTATCATCACTTAAGAAAACATCTCCATAAGTTTGCAAAAATAACCACATTGAACTATTAGGTTGCTCAATTCTTATTATTTTAAAATTAATTCATAAAATCATTGAAATAGCTATTACATCCGCAATTCTTTTTTTTTTTGTCAATGAATACTTTTTATTCATCACCAAATACATCAAAGTTACAAATCAAAAGACTGATTATAAAATCCAGTCTTCACTATAACAAGCTTCCTATGTACTCTTTCATATGCTGCAATATATTATCATTCAAAACCCTTGTATACACATTGATCTTAACTGCACGAAAGAGATGATCTGGACCTCGAGCTCTCTGTTGGAAAATTCTATAGTTCCTATCTTGCCATATTAGATACACCGATATAGACAGAGCGATTCTTTTCAACTTCTTTTTGTAGCTTTTCCTCCGCAAGTTTATGTTATACCAGTTAAAAATCTGATTCCAACTACATGATTTCCAATTGAATCTCATCCATGCCATAACTTTGTTCTAAACACAAGCAGAATACTGACATTCAAAAAAGATGTATTGACAGGTTTCAGTTTGGTGATCAATTGAGCACAAAACACACTTATTTGAGCTTAGCATCCTCATATTACACAAGCTATATTGTGTGAGCAGTCTGAAAAGAGATGCTAAGCATAAGATAAATGAATGTTTGGGGTAATGCCACCCCCCCCCCCCCCCTCCTAGATAGTACATCTGCAATTCTTAAGTTATTTTGATATCAGCTTCCTCAATCAAGAGTTTAAAAAGAGCAATTAGAGGGAAATTGTCCCTCAAATTTTTAATTATACCATTAATTTGAATGACTAATTTCAAATAACTTAAGATTGTGGTACCTAACAATAATAATTCCAATGCTTTGATGGACTAATTTCAAAATATGAAAGTTTTAAGGGACTACTACAAAAATACTTCAATCATTTAATTTTTGTTAATACTTAACTAATTCCATAATTTGGTATCAATCAATTGGTTAATATATACACATGCAATGCATATTATGTTTAAAATGTTAATGTGCTCTAAGGTTCTTTCTACTCTTTAGTTGTTTACCAATTAGATCAATTTTTTATTAATTGGTTTTGAATGGAGAGATTTTTAATTCGGAAGTTTAAACTTCTTTATAATCTTTAGTTGTCAACCAATTCTAGCTAGCTCAATTTTTTATTAATTAGTTTTGAATGGAGAGAGCTTTAATTTAGAAGTTTAGTTTAAATTTAATAGCTTTAGTTGATAACCAATTATAATTAGGATAAGAATGTTAATATTGAAAAGGATTAGGGGTAAAATTGACCAATGAAAGTTTTTTAAGAACTCTCACTTTTAAAGTGAGTATGATATGATATGAAATATTGAAAAGGATTAGGGGTAAAATTGACCAATGAAAGTTTTTCAAAAACTCCCACTTTTAAAGGGAGTATGATATGATATGATAATCACTGCTTCCGCAAGCAACATGCGCTACATGTGGTGTGTGGGTCCACAAATATTTACTTCTTTCCAAATTTCATTAGCTTCAGATGAATCAAGAAAAATATGAACTCAGTAAGTAAACAAAATGAAAAGTTACTCATATATTACATTGTTCATACTTTCTGATGGCTGAATTAGCTTAAGTAACTGCTTTAAACAAATTTTTTGTGTAACATAATAGTGAAGTAAAACGAACCTGAATTTTGTGAGTCTGAAGCAACGGGTGATCCAAAGATGGTTGCTTGTTGATCTCCACGCAATCAATCAAATCTCCAGATGGACTCTGATTGTTTGTGAAAATCAAAGAGAAATTAGAAGGTCATAAGACGGGGAATTATAGAATATATTTAAACTTTGATATGCAAAAGTTTAGGTAAATTCTACTAAACCCCCGATAAAGTTGAGCATTTGGCACTTAACTCCCAAAATATTTCTAACTTTCACTAAACCTCCAATAAGCTTTTAAATAACACTCCCAAACATTATGATGTTTTCACTTGACCCTCAATGATCAAGATGTTTTTATGATTTTCTGTTTGAAAACTCAAATATGGGCTTATGCCGTTATGGAGGTTAAGCGGAAAAAAATAAAAAAAATAGAGGATTCTGAAATTTCTAAACTTTTTTTTGGGCAGATAATTTGAATTTTCAAATTCATTAAGAGTATGGTGAGAACTTCAAACTTTTTGAGGGTAGGTGCCAAAGGCCCAATTTTATTGGGGTTTAAAAAAATTTACCCCAAAATTTACCATCGCATAAGTTTTCAAGCACTTAAGAAGGTGCTAATGTATTGAGCATCACCTTAATCGTTCTAACTGCAGGTTTGTTCATCTTCTTCAAATATTTCTTTACTTCGAGATGTTTTGTTAATAAGGTATCCCCTTCAACTCCATAATTAGAAAACTCAGCAAAAATCAATATCAACAGGATATAACTCATGTAAAATCCCATACTTGTTGCTTTCATCAAATCTTTCTCAAACTACATGACAAGAAGGAAAAATAAAATTATTTAGCATAATTAACTTGAAAGAAATAATAGACTTTTACGATATAATCTTATTCTTACTAATAATGTAAAAAGAAAAGTGGCTTTACACGATGTAGGCGTACGTCCTCCAAATATTGTGTGTTTAGGTCTTCATGAGAGATGTTATCCCCTTTTAAATTGTTGAGCGGCATGGAAATATTTCATTGATTGTCTTTAAATAGTATTTAGCGGAGATTAATTGAATCTTCAACCAAAATTTAAGGGTAAGAATCTTTTCCTTTCATTATTAAGATATTTTCCGTTGGTGCATTCAACTTATATATATATTTGGTAGGCTTCCACAATAACTTCCCTTCCCTCACTTCCTTTTAAATATATTTCCTTGATTGTCTTTAAATAGTATTTAGCGGAGATTAATTGAATCTTCAACCAAAATATAAGGGTAAGAATCTTTTCCTTTTAATTATTAAGATATTTTCCGTTGGTGCATTCAACTTATATATTTGGTAGGCTTCCACGATAACTTCCCTTCCCTCACTTCCTTTTAATATGATTAGGGGATGTTTGATTCGTTTCCTAAATATAGAGAAATGCAATTCCATGTAAAGAAACAATAATTTTGAGTTTTCCAAATTTTTCCAAGAAATAAATTGTTTTGGTTTGGTTCCCACATAAAAAATGATGGGAAACCAATGTATTTACTTTTCTTGTGTTTGGTTCTCATGTAAAAAAGAGAAATTTTTTGTTGATTTGGCATTTCCCACTTTTTTTGTGTTTTGTTGGTTTTGAAGTTTGTAGAGAAAAGCGTTTATGATCACCACGGTAAGATTACCCCCAATATATACATTTTTTTGCTCGTTATATGAGATAATCTTATAAAGGGCTGTTTGGTTCGCTATTATAAGGGGTGGAAAACTCAGAAAACCCCTCCATGTCAGCTTTTTAGCCCTCCACGTCAGCTTTTTTGTTTTCGTCCATTTCTTTGTGCCGCTTTGGTTCGCTCGAATGAGCCCTCCACGTCAGCTTTTTTGTTTTCGTCCATTTCTTTGTGCCGCTTTGGTTCGCTCGAATGGAAGAGGGAAAACTCTGCTGAAATCGCCGCCAACTAAGATTTTTTTCCCTCTCCGATTTTCTTCCCTAACCAAGTGAAATTGATGAAAACTCTGCCACATCAGATTTTTTTTTCCTTCTCTGTTTTTTTTACAAAAATTTTCCTTTTTTTTCTATGCGAACCAAACACAGGAAAAATAAATACATTGGTTTCCCACCATTTTTTATGTGCGAACCAAAAGCAAAACAATCTATTTCTTGGAAAAGTTTAGAAAACTCAAAACTTGTGTTTCTTTACATGGAATTGCATTTCTCCATATCAAGGAAGCGAACCAAACAGCCCCTAAATTGAATTTTGTTCCTATGGTAAGTTGACACAAGAATGCCGCATGTAGTGGTGCAAATCTCCAGCCATACGATGCTTACATCTGCCTTTCAAGTAGTCACGAATTAAGCGTGATACATTTATCCCACTATTATTGTTCCAGTACCAATCAAGAAGCCAATTAGGCTTATGTGTCATGATGATGACCGAGCCATTTTCGCCAACCTGAAAAACTTTTCCAAAATCTCGAGTAAACAACTAATATCCATTTTAATGTCCTTTTTGCAATTTAAGGAACTCGATGTTGTGTCTGGATTGAGGGGTGCGCCCCCCTCCTTACATTTGGAAAACCGAAGTAAAACATCATGGAATGATTTGCAAAAAAATAAAAATCCCCCTTCTATTCTAGGATGAAAGCTATTTGGATTGACTCCATGCGATGCTCCATTTCTACGAATCACCAATACACACAAGCATGCGTAAATTCAATTTTTATTTATGACTCCATGCGATGCTCCATTTCTATGAATTCCCATAAGTCAAGCGTATCAACAACATCATAACACACATTTATTAATTTATTACTTATCTAGTTGTGACTTGTTGCTTCATACCACGTAGTTCTATTTCCACGAGTTCCAGCAATTCAGGATCATCAACAGCATCAACCTTGTTCGGGAAGCACACGAGTGATGGCACACCAACCCACACAGAAGGAAGGTAAAGAATCACTCAAAGCGAAAATAGAAATTGCATATGAAGGACTAAGAAGGCCTTGAGGAATAAATAAAAGTGAGCAGGACAAGCAATAAGTTAATCACCAGGGATGTTAAATGGGCGGGTTTGGGCATTAAATGGGCGGGCCATAAATGGACGGGCATGTTTTGCCCATTTGCCCATTTATGGCCCATTTAATATTTTTTAAATGGGCGGGTTTTTGCCCGCCCATTTAATAAACGGGCCGCCCATTTACCCATTTAACTATAATAGCTATGTATATAATACTTTTGAGGTGTTTTTTGTAAATTTCTAGGGGGCTTTTTGCAAACAATTGGGGGCTTTTCGTAAACTTTTGGGGGGTTTTTTTACAAACTTTTGGGGTTTTTTCGCAAGCTTTAAGACCTAAAACCAACGATTGCCACTCATGACCTGGTTTACAAACTTTTGGGGTTTTTTCGCAAGCTTTAAGACCTAAAACCAACGATTGCCACTCATGACCTGGTGCTAGGCTTGTGATAAAATACTAACAAATACAACAATATATCACATGAGAACATTGACACAAACTTTGCATTATCATTGCTTGATTTTAGTTCATAAACAGCTTCAACTAACTTTGCTTATGAATACATTATCTTCATAGATCAATTTGGTAAAGTAATTTTACAAGACAGCAACTTGATCAAAGACCTATAACTTTCAATGCAAACTAATCTCTTGGACTGCTCGAAAGAAGCAAATATACTGTAACAACCTTTTTTATATGTTAATGGAAAAACTACTCGATAACTAGTTGACAACCTCCATAAACTCCACAACTAAACAAGAAGAAATCGCAACCATCCGCTCATGAGATCAAAGATGACATGGATCAATGGACGATGTATGTGACAAGGAGTGCAATAAGCATGAGCATGTGAGCAGCCCCCCGATCAACTGCCTTACCTGCAAAATACAGTGACACACGATATTCAAATTAGCAATCTATTTTATTATTTTTCATGCTATATAGAATTTCAAACTTTTGTGAACATACTCCACTTGACTGCATTACTGTATGGGATAACCCTTTTTTTATGCATATATCTTGACCAAGTTCGCCATGCTGTAATTTTCTCCACTGGTTTATGTAATTCGAAATCTAATCAGGTTGCAAATTGCATAAGCTATCTGAGTTGATACTTGATTAAATGTTTTTATTTACTCTGAATATCTGAATACGTACTACCAGTTTCTCCTTTGCTTCTGGCTTAAGCAACTCAATTCCTTGTAGCTAAAACTCAGTCTTACTTTCTTTGTACTCTGTATTAATCTATGGTAGTATGTAATGGTTGCTCCTTAGTACACCGGCTGAAATTACAGTCTCCTTTCTACACGTTCTTCGTCTTTTACTTGAATTTATTTCAAATAACCGGTTGATATGGGCAATCTTAAGTTTAGCCTTTGTACTTAAAAACTGCACTAATGCATGCGAATTTTGATGTTGGTTTTGTATAGACAAGGAAGTTTACAGGTATAGTACCTAACCCCTAAAAATAAAAGGGCAATAGTATCAATATATAAGACTAACAATGAGTATACAAGTAAAAACTTCATAATTAGAAAACTGGTGGAGATAAGGCGGGATTAAAATCTAAAAACGTGGTAAAAACTACCTCAGAGATTGGCTTATAATTCCACTCTATTCTCAGCGCATGCGCAGCCCTTCGATACTCTCTACAGTCAAAATGAAGCAAAGAGTTTCTCAATTTTGATTAAAACTAGAGCATATTCATCCTAAAATCATGAAAATCATGAAGATTATACAGCAATATGCAATTTTTTATCTTTTATCATGTAATTTATCAAGAAAATATACAACAGAACAAATCAAAACAAATGAAAAACAACATCTCAAGATTATGCATGAAATGAAACCTTATGAACTCTATTATTTGTGCCACAAATATAAAACATATGGGTTATCATGCTAACCTATCATTAACTCAATCATGTCATATATTACCTAATATCAAGATACAACACCAATGTCATTATATTCAGATTGGCTTGCCAAATTTTAGGCTTTTAAAATTATAAAAAATTCACCTTCTTGAATCTCAGTGACAATGAGTGGTGAAACTCCTCTACTGTTACTCCATTTCCCCCTCTCTAAGCATCCATAGAATTATACAATATCATATATATGTTGCACATAATTTCAGACAATATGCACGACCAGATGGAATGTTAAGCACAAAATTCTATGAAAATAATCATAAAGATTTGCTAAGTGGCCAGGATAACCGTCTCTGTGGGCATCAGATCAGCTGACGACAGCGTCATTGGTCCAGCTGACGCCCTTGCAAGCGAGGATAGTAACCCTCCCCTCTACAGATCCTTCATGTTTCCAGAATTCGTGAAGGCCTATACGAGCAATATAAAACAATAGGCAAGGAATAAGTGTCGAGTATGTCCTGAATTTATGTCAGTTCTATCCTTATCAGGCCCCAGAAATATGGCAACTCCTGTCGTAATCAAAACCCAAAATCTATGTTAAGCCTTGTCCTAATCAAACATCTTGAGACTCTCATCTAATTATGAACTACCTGCGTAATTCAAAGAACTGCACAAACAAACAAAAGCTATAAGATTAAGTATTGGATTCGTACCAGGAAGAAAGGCAAGTAATCCGATCACAAACAAACCGTATCCCTGGGATATATCAGGAAAAATTAATATTTACTCAATCGGAGCTACACTTAAATAAATTAAGAACAAAGCAGGTAGAGCTACTAGAGTCAGAGAAACAAAGAGGGATCGCAGTGCTTTGAGCTCAATCCGATTAAAGTTATGAGTTTTTTCAACCTAATTCTGAGCATATGCAGTCAAGCAATCCAATTATTTGATCAAAGGTTCTATAAACAAGAACAAATTATTTCGGTAAAGGGAGGCATGCATCAAGTAGCAATCTTTAGCTAAATTATTGTATAAATCTATAAACAAATTGCTAAGAAATTCAATTAAAAGAAGAATTTACTTCAATATCGCAATTTCCTCACCATTTTGGGGGTTCGAGGGAACGTCAAGATCAAATGACGGAGTGCAAAGCCCTGATTGATGAGTAAAGAGAAGCTGGATCCTCGTTTCGCATCAAGGTCGAGGTCGAGATCGATTTGGAGGCGCAGGAGAGGAGATCGATTGGAGATGCAGGCTGAGGTAGAGGCTGAGATCGAGCAAAGATTGGGGCTGAAATCAAGCGGAAATCGAGGTCGAGTCAAGTCGAGGTCGAGAGGAGATCGAGGCTGAATCCCGGCTTGAGATCGAGCAGAGATCGAGAAGAGATCAAGGCTGAGAAGGAGCGGAGATTAGAGCTGGAGCTCACCGCGAGAGGAGATTAGAGGTGAGCTCGAGACGCGGTTGAGGCGGCAGAGGTGGAGGCGGAGGCGGAGGAGGAAGGATAAGGGTCAGGATCGATGCCGATGAGGAGAGATTGCGATGACGGAAATAAATGAGAAGGGTTAGGCCCTTAGGGCTTCGGGTTTTGGTTTTGGGAATCGGGCGGGCAAATGGGTGGATATAGACTGTCCGTTTACTGCCCATTTAATATAGTTTGAAATGGCCCGCCAAATTAGACCCATTTAAGTAAATGGGTGGGTTGTGGACGGGCCAATTGATGGACGAGATGAGTGGGTAAATGGGTATGGGCAAAATTTGTCTTCCCTATCACCTGGCGAGCAAGCAAAATATGTTCCTTCGTCTGAGGCATTGGTCCGTCTGGTGCAGATACAACAAGAATTCCACCATCCATTTGTGTAGCACCAGTAATCATATTCTGTAACTCGGCAAAACAATAACATCATCAAAATCTCTTTTAAGTAGATGTACCATGGGATAATATCAAAATCTTCAACTTATGCTGCTATGATAATAATAGTGAAGTAAAACTCATGCAGCCATGAACTTATTTTATTGTCTTGGGATGAATCCAGCTACCCGTGCCCTGCATAACGACAACTTATCATTTCTTTCATATTGTTAAAGCCACTAACCTCTATAAACTGTTAGTTTTCTTGTGCCGAACATGGTGTCTGCGCTGGCAAAAAGCAAATTTTACATTGATTTATGAAGCAACAACATCGGCAAGATCATATCTGAATAGCTTCGACACAAGATCAGACGCCCCTCCCCTAATTTTTTGAATACAACCTCAAAAAAGGTCACGGGAGTTTATGGCAGGAGTAGGGCAAAGAGGTAACAATATCTGACTGAAGAAACCAACGAGGAAGACTAAAGTCCGACATGGCGTGGATTTCTGCCGATTTCACTAGGTTAGGGAAGGAATTGTGGGAATGAAATTATACCTAGGTGGCGGCGATTTTCTCTTTCGTTTCCCTCTTCAGCCCTAGCGAAACAAAGTTGGGAAAAAAATCAGTGGTAATCAAATAGCCAACGTGGAAGGGGAAAAACCAACGTGGAGGGGGGTTAAAAAAGTTTTCCACGTTGGTTAAATGTGAACCAAACAGCCCCTTAAAGAAAACCTATGTCACAAAAACTTGGGAAAAATGATCATTTCTTTTCTCATAAAAATATTTGTTTCTCGCTCAATGTGTAATTGATAAAAAGTTTTTTCGCCATCTCTTGGATATCTTAGGCAAATAATGTTTAACCTTGGAATATTTTCTAAACTTGAAATTAGAAAAAATTTCTTCAATAAAAATGAATATATTTAGAAAAAATTTCTTCAATAAAAAGAAATATAGAATCACTGTTGCAGGGGATCGAACCAGGGTCACCCGCGTGTCTAGCGGGAATACTCACCACTATACTACAATGACTTTATTGTGTAATGTTTATTTTCATTATATTGATCCATTAATTCTCGCTAAATTTCACAAGTTTAGGAAAAGCTTTTCACGATCAATATTACCCTTCACTATTTTCAATACTTCGTTTAAATCTTAATTTATCCTAATTCTAATTATATCTTATCCTAATCCCATGTAAGCTATCTATAGTTCAACAATTTAAAAAATAAGATTAATAATATATATGGAACACTATTTTGAATATATTATTTAAATCTTAATCTAACCTAATACTAATTATATCCTATACTAATCTAATATGAACTACTTATAGGTCAACAATTTAGAACAAATAAGAATAAGAAATCAGACATAACTAATATATTATAATACATGAAATATTTTTAAAAATCCAAAAGGTTTTAAAAATTACACAAAATACCTCAAAAGTTTAAGATTACACAAAACATCTTGACTTTTCAAAACTAAAAATAACAAACATGGATCTTGAAATTAACAATGGTCCTGTAGACGGTAAAAAAAACCTCTATGGGTCTACAGGAAATTTGCCTACGAGAAGAGCTCGCGCGCCCAGTTCTCTGGCACGCACCTAAACCGCGTAGACGTCGACTGTACTCAAGTCCAGGTTCGCCTAACGGTCGACTCGCCAGCACGAGTTAGGTTCGATCAGGATGGCGGAAATTCGCTCTTTGCTCAACTCGCCTGCCCGAGTTCGGAGTCGAATCCGCCAGCAAGCCCCAAAACCGTCAGTACAGCTGGTTATCCACTACCCCACGTGCTGAGATGGACCTTCCCATCTCTCTCGACCCGAAGGGAGAGAGAGCACAGTACCCCAGGACCGTCAAACGGCCGCCCACAATGCACACAGCGCGAAGGACTGGACAGGCGTCGAGTCAACCTGAGCATTCATAAATGCGACTCACCTCGGCTGTCTGAGCCAAGAGCTGGATCCGCCGGCACTCGGCAAGCTGGCTAGACCCACTCGAGTACTGTACACCTACTTCACCGCCTCTCCTGACCGGAAAGGAGAAAGCGTCGTGCTCAAAGCACGCCGGGCGGTCACGCACAGTACAAGTGATCGGACAGACACTTCATCGATCTGCGAACTCATAAATGCGGTTCATTAATGCTGGTCAAATCCACTCGGATAGCAGTCGTTTGTTGCCTCACATACAAGAATGGGCCTTCCCATCGTAGGTGACAGGACATAGAGCACAATCCCTGGAATGACCGTTCATGGTATCGAGGAACGGCGAGACGTCTCTGAAGAGGATGTGGTCACATCCCACAATTCAAGGAGAAATCAAGCCGTCCTTCTTTCATTTAAAAACCCCTTCCAGCACGATGGAAGAGAGGTCGCAAAACTTGAAAAAAAAAGAGTTGAGACCAAGCTGTTAGCAAATCCTTGCATTACAGCACTGCCGCCTCTTCCGGCACACTGGAGAGGAGGTCGCAAAACTTAGGAAAAAGAGTTGAGACCAAGCTCTCTGCACAACTTTCTTTGCATTGCAGCACTACTGCTTAGTTCCGAGCTCCGATCGCCGGCGAACTAAACAGACCCGAACTCTCTCAAGTTGAGCTTCTACTGCGAACTGAAGCTCTCCAGCAACCTCATTCGAACGGTCCAAGGGAAGCAGACTCGACACGAGCATCGAGCGAAGCATCCTGTAGCCACCTAAAAGTCCCCACACAAAACAAAGAGGGCCTTCCCTCTGCTTCTGTTGTAACTATTTGATCATTAGTTTGTAATAAGCTTTCTTATAAATACAAACGAAACTCCCTTTTTTCGGGAAATCAAATATTCACCCTACAGAAGATGGCGACCACAGTGGGAGAAGCTGTTTCATCGAGTGAAATGGTGGTGGCTCAGTTTGATGAGGTTGCTGTAGGGACGACAGTGGAGTCCCTAGAAATTGAGTTCGACCAGGCCAAGTACGAAGAGTACTTGTCCTCCTCCTCCTCTGGTGGCGATGCGTCCCGCAAACGTCACAGAGTCGTGCGTCGAGGCCGACCTCAGACGGTCAAAGCCTCTGCACCTACGGGTTCTACCCGAGTCTCATCGGAAGAACCCGTTCCCTCACAATCGATCAACGCCAAGCCGGGGGTCGAGCGCAAAGGGCAAGGGTCTGCCAAATGGGTCGCCAAGCGATCCCCGCAGACACCTACCCCGAAGGGAACGCCGGTTCACTCCGGCACAAACCACGCTGCCACAGCTCGCGGTGACGTTCTCCCCGTTGGGAGAACTAACCAACAGCGGCGGCAGGAACTCGTCAGACAGGAGGTCCAAACCTCCGTTCCTCATAACGGCCTGAGCCATCATACGGGCCCGAGGAACGCTAGGCGAGAAGGCAAACTGCCCGACATTGGGAGGCCCTCCAAGTCAGGAGCGCCAACTGAGGAAGGCAGAGCCGCCCGCTCGGGAAGACTTCGCTTCTCAGGTCATATCCCTGATGCGAATAACTCACTCCCAAGGAGTGAGCCTACCCGAGTAGGCGAATCCTCGAAGGCTGGCGAGCCTCGTCATAACCATTTGACGGATAAACGTAAAGGTAGAGAAGTAGGCGAGTCCTCGCGAACCCGTTCTTCCAGGCGAAGGGGTGAAACCCGCCCACGTACTGGAGCTCGCTCAAACGCGAAGACTCGCCAGTCAAGGCGAGATCGCTCGACTCCAGCACCAAAGCATTCCATCCAACGCGCACCAGAGGGCGCACCCAAAAACCTCTCGTCGACTCACCAGAGCGACTCTTCTGAGGCCGGGGGTTGTCACCAACCGCCCGTAGAAGACCTCAGAGAATATTTAACTCGCAAACGCACTATCCATGAGGCGAATCCTCAGTGCCACTGCGAGAGACTCATCCACACGGTCCTCGCCGACTGTCAATGCGTCGGAACGGCGAGACCTTCGGTGTTTGGGAGACTGTCCCAACAGTCCTCTCGACCAAGGCCCTCCCGTCAAAGGCGCCGTCACCAAAAAAGACGCGCTGCCGATGACTTGGAACTCTCATCCGCCACGGTTAACATGACGGATAAAGGGAAGGCAGTACTCTCCGACTCGCCAGACTCGGATTCCGCCCTAAGACCTAACACTCGGTCCGCTCGACGCCGGCAGGAAGGCATATTCCAGCGAACCCGTAGTCGCCGGGGGGTAAGTATTGGGTTTGACTATTCCAACCTAATACCTCCCTCCTGCGGCGAAGATGAGGACCATTCGGCCGCTGCCACATCTCAGACCTCGCGCTCAAGCCAAGACGCGCAGGCGAGGGCACACATGACCGATACCAACCACGAGCAGACAATGGCTCAAAAGTTGGAGGAACAGCAGGCGACCATCGACTCTCTAAGAGAGATGATGGAACAACTGCTGAACAAGAAGAAAAAGAAGAAAAGGGCCCAACGCCCCTTACCCCGGCAAACTAGAGACAGGGAGTGGGTACCTCCCCTCCGTCCCGTGTCTGAGGCGGAGGATAATCAACATTCCGATTATTCCTCCAAGACATCAATAGGAACGTCGCACACTGCGGATAGCACCCGTGACAAGAGGTTCGATGAATTCCAAGACCAGCTGAACGCGCTGAAGCTTCAGCAAAATATGAACAAGCTGGGGGTGGTACGTCCCTACCCCACGGAATGGGACACGGTCCCATACCCAGCGAAGTTCAAACCCATCAGCTTGTTACAGTTTGATGGCAAGGGGTCACCCTCGCAGCACATCTATTATTTTATGGCGCAAACCGGATTCCTTACCGGGAATGACGCCATTCTCACTCGACTGTTCATAGGTACCCTCAAGGGGGTGGCCTTTGAATGGTTCCGCAAATTGGAGCCCGGCTCTATCAAGGCGTGGGCCGACGTTGAAAAGCTTTTCCTCGCCCGCTTCTTCGACGACGACACCGAGGTGTCAATGGCCACTCTCCTTGCTGAGAAGCAACGGAAGTCGGAATCGGTCAATGACTTCGTGAAGAGATTTCGGAACCGATCAGTCCACTGTCGGGACCAAGTTTCCGAGGCGACACTGATCGAGATGTGCCGCAACAACCTGTCGATCCATATCTTGTCCAAGATAGGGGCGGTAGAGACCCGGACTTGGAAGGAGCTTGTTCGCCAAGGTGAGCAAGTCGAAAATATGATCAAGAGGCTGGAGGCCGAAGAGCCGCAGTCCAAAAAGGGAGCAGCAGAGCCGGCTGCGCCAAAGAACCCTCCCCGATCGAAGGGAAAAGAGGCTATGGCCGTAGACTCTGCCGCGGCGCCAAAGTTCGTTCAAAAGCCGAAACCCAGGCAATTTGAACCGCGCCCCCAGCGGCAATATGATTTCAAAGAAGACCAGGTGGTAGCTACCTTCGACACTCTACTCAAGAGTGGGCGGATTAAGTTACCGGAAGCCACCAAGCCTGAAGAGGCAGACAAAACCGGTGACCCAAGTTACTGTGCATATCACAGATTCCTTGGGCATCACACAACCAAATGCTACGTCCTCAAGGACAAACTCCAGGCCCTCTACGACGCGGGGGTCTTGAAGAAAGAGAAGGTCCAAAAGCAGGTGACGGCGAACATGGTCACTTTGAGCTTTGGGACGGGTCTCCCAGAGGTTCAAGCTCCGGCGGGGATAATTCCTATCCCCAAGGCGATTTTGAAGATCACTAACGACGATCCTCACAACCAGCGGGAGAAGGGTTTGGTTCCACAAACTCTGCCATCAGGGCAAGTGATGTGGGTCCATCCGGACCTCCTCGACGACGAGCAGTGGACCGCACAGCCTTCCAAGGAGGCTAAGAGGAAATATTGCAACGTTGTCACCGCCATCCTGGATACAGACGACGCGGCGATGACTGCCTTAACCGACTCTGAAGAAGACACCAACGTCTTCGCCACGAGAGCCGGAAAGGAGTTTGCAAAACAATATCCCGCGAGGACGGAAAACCCAGCAGGACCTCCCGCGAGGCCGGCCGCAGCAGTCCCTCCCAATCCGGATGAGCCAAGTTCAAGCCGCCAGCCTTACCGGTTCAACGTGCTCGCGCAATTGAAAAGCATACCCGCGCGAATCACCGTGTACGACCTCCTCCGGTTGTCTAGGCCTACCCGGGAAGCCTTACAAGAGGCGTTGGCTGACGCAGAGGCGTTCTCGACCCATTTCTCGAAAGAAACGGAGATCGAACAGGGCTGTACAACTTGCTGCCAAGTCTCCGAGAGACAGATCCCCTGCATCACTTTCACCCCCGAGGACATGCTCATCAAGAACACGTCCCACGACCGGCCGCTGTACTTCACGGGATACGTCGGCTCGGCGAAAGTGGAGCGGATCCAGGTTGACCCGGGGTCCGCGCTGAGCATCGTGCCCCTGAAGCTAATCAAGCATTTGGGGATACCGTCGAAGCGCCTAGCCTCGACCTCGACTACCATCTTCGGCTTCAACGCCACTGGGACTCGGCCACTCGGCAAAATCCGCCTGAAATGTCGGATAGGCGACATGAAGACAGAGGTGACGTGCTACGTTATCGATGCTGAACCCTCCTACAACATACTCCTGGGGCGTCCGTGGATTCATGGCAACCGGATCGTTCCATCCACACTACACCAATGTTTGAAGTATGTGGACGACTACGAGCGAGTAAGAACGGTAGTGGCCGACAAACATCCCTTTAAAGGGGTCGAGAACTACTTCGCGGATTCTCTGCTGTACCAGGACCCCGAACAGCCACCAGTGGAAGAACTGGAGAGTGGTAATGAGGCGGACAGCGAGCCTGAATACGGTGACAGCTTAATTCTGAACGACTTTGAGTCAATTGTAATTGGTTACGAGAGTCACCATGTAACCAACGCCGTTCAGGCAGAGAAGCTTATCATGAATGAAAAATCCGACCTTGCTTATTTGTCGTCTTGCTCCTCGTCCGAAGATGACGCACCTAATAACCTATGGTCGACACTCTACAGTGAGTCTTCTCTACACTTGCCGGTATGTTCGTCATACGTCTTCAAGACGCGACTGATCGAGCCATCGCGAGCTGTATTCGTCGTGCCAGCACGGAAGAGGTATCGAAAAGACATCATCTTCGGTCGAATCGATCGTCCCCTACGCACGCTATGGGACGAATCTGAGGACGAAGACCCAGCGCCCCAGTTCTCGCAATACAGTCGAGTGGCGAAACGCATAATGAGCAACATGGGGTACGACCTCACTCGCTTAGAGGGCCTGAATTACGGCCGAGGGCGCAAGACGGTCATCAAACCCGCCTACGTCCCCAAAGGGAAGCCCTCAAATTACTTCAACAGGACTAGGAGAGGCTTAGGCTACTCCTCCTCCTCATCGGAGTGTTGTTTTTACGTCGACGAAGATTCCGATTACGCATGTTCAGGGGATCAGTCGTCAACAACCTCGGCCTGGGACTCCGACGTCAGCGTAAGGGATCTGTTCGATGGCCTTACAGTCAACATGGCTACAGTAGACCCCGCCGGAATGGCAGAGGACGAACGACTTCCACTTTACGACGAGACATGGGATCGCCATGTTAGCGCCCAGTGGAACAGTCGCTTCGAACAGCGCGAACCACCAACTGAAGATGAAGTCCTCCAGGTGAACATGGGTACTGAGGCGAATCCCAAACCCATATTCATCAGCGGCAGCCTGCCTCCTCAAGAAAAAGAGGATCTCATCGCCCTCATACGGGAATACATTGACGTCTTCGCCTGGAATTACGAGGATATGCCTGGCCTGGATCCGCGGGTCGCCACGCATCGCCTCAACATCAGCCCTGACGCCAAGCCAGTCAAACAACAGCAGAGGCGGTTTCGCCCCCAAATCATGGAGGCGATCGAATCTGAAGTAAAAAAGCTGATCGAATCCGGCTTCATCAGAGAGGAGCAACACCCCGACTGGGTGGCGAATATTGTTCCAGTCTTGAAGAAGAACGGCAAGATCCGCATCTGCATCGACTTTAGGAACCTCAACGCCGCATGCCCTAAAGACGAATTCCCTCTGCCCATCACGGATGTCATCATTGACAATACGTGCGGATTCGAGAGGATGTCCTTCATGGACGGCTTCTCGGGGTACAACCAAATCAAAATGCACCCCGAAGACGAGAAACACACTGCATTCAGAACTCCCATGGGGGTGTATTGCTATACCGTCATGCCTTTCGGGCTCAAGAACGCCGGCGCAACCTACCAACGCGCCATGAGCATGATCTTTCGAGATCATCTGCGAAAGACGGTCGAATGCTATGTGGACGACTTGGTCGTGAAGAGTCGCCATAAGGAGGATCACCTCCAAGACTTGAAGGCTATGTTCGAACTCATGAGGACTCATCAGCTCAAGATGAATCCTACCAAGTCATTCTTGGGAATGTCTAGCGGTAAATTCCTCGGTTTCGTCGTCACGACGAAAGGGATCCGAATTGATCCAGACAAGGTGCGAGCTATTCAAGAGCTCCAACCACCCCGAAATCTTAAAGAGCTGAGAGGCCTTCAAGGACGACTGGCTTATATCCGAAGATTCATCTCGAATCTCTCGGGCAAGTGCCAACCCTTCTCTAAGCTGATGAAGAAAGGTACCTCCTTCGTCTGGGATGAGCCATGCCAAAAGGCTTTTGAGGAGATCAAAGCTTATCTCTCAAATCCGCCTGTCCTTGCGGCGCCAATCTCAGGAAGGCCATTCCTCATATACATACGGGCTATGGAACATTCTCTGGGTGCCCTCTTGGCTCAGAACGATGATGCAGGCCACGAGCAGGGCATCTACTACCTGAGCAGAACCTTGCAGGGCGCCGAGCAACGGTACCCAATGGTCGAGAAGGAATGCCTAGCCTTGGTGTTCGCTATCCAAAAGATGCGGCACTACTTGGTTGGCCAAACCATCCATGTCATCTCCCGGATGAATCCCATTCGGGTCTTCATGACACAACCCGCAGCGCTAAACTGGCGCCTGGCCAGGTGGGCACTTCTGCTCTCTCAATACGATATTCATTTCATGCCGCAGAAATCAGTCAAGGGACAAGCCATATGCGATCTCATGGCTAGTCACCCGCTGGGGGAGAAGACCGATCTATTCGAAGATCTGCCGGATGAACTTCCCGAAGCCAATATGACCTCGTCGCCAGAAGTGTGGCAGATGTTCTTCGACGGTGCGTCCCGCGCAGGCGCGAGCGGCTCTATTTCTGCAGGAGTGGGAGTGGCCCTCACCTCCCCGCATGGTCACGTGTTTCCCCGGGCCTTTTCCTTGACGGAACCATGTACCAACAACGTAGCCGAGTACAACGCGTTGCTCATAGGGCTCGAGTTAGCCAAAGAGCTCGGGATAAAGCATCTGGAGGCTTATGGCGACTCGCAACTCATTGTCAAACAAATGACTGGCGAATACGAAGTCAGGAATGAAGATCTTATCCCGCTCCACCGAGCAGCGGTCAGACTAGTGGAGTCATTCGAGAGCTTCCGTATTGAGCACGTGCTCCGTTCAAAGAACACCCATGCGGATGCTCTCGCATCCTTGGCAGCTAACTTAGCCCAGCCTCCTGGAACGACCCAACGGGTCGCTGTCGCCAGCCGAAAACTCTTTCGACCCAGAGACGTCCCAGAGGCGAACGCCACTCATCAAGCCTCGGGTCAGCCAGATCAGGAAGACTGGCGTCTCCCGATCATCGATTATGTCCTATACGGCATGTTGCCTGAGGATTCGAAGGAACGAGAGTCGGTCCGACGACGTGCCTCACGGTTCTACTACGATTCAACCACTAAAACATTGTATCGCAGGTCATACGACGGCTTGCTACTTCGCTGTCTTTCAAAAGCGGAGGCGCAAGAAGCCGTACGCGAAGCACATGACGGCGTGTGCGGAGCTCATCAGCCCGGACCCAAGCTTTGGGATCGCTTACGAAGGATGGGCTACTTCTGGCCTGGGATGGTTACTGATGCAGTCGCTTATGCTAAGCGATGTTACGAATGCCAGATCCACGCCAACTACATACACCAGCCTCCTGAGGATCTACATCCGACGAGGGCATCTTGGCCCTTCGAGGCATGGGGGATGGACATAGTTGGGCCAATTTCTCCACCATCGGCGAAAGGTCATCGCTTC
This sequence comes from Asparagus officinalis, assembly GCF_001876935.1. Classification (NCBI taxonomy): domain Eukaryota; kingdom Viridiplantae; phylum Streptophyta; class Magnoliopsida; order Asparagales; family Asparagaceae; genus Asparagus; species Asparagus officinalis. The sequence continues at coordinate 67,385,020 of NC_033803.1, read as the reverse complement.
ATCCTCGCCATTACTGATTATTTCTCTAAATGGGCGGAGGCCATCCCCTTAAGAGAAGTCAAGACTAGCGACGTGATCAAATTCATCAAGCACCATGTCATCTACCGATACGGCGTACCCCGGCGTATCATTCACGACAATGGCACGCAATTCGTTAGCCATGCCTTCACTAGGTTCTGCGACAAATTCCGGATACAGAACCTCTCGTCCACGGCCTACAACCCTTCAGCGAATGGTCTGGCCGAAGCTTTCAACAAGACGATCATCAAGATCCTGACCAAGTTGACTTCCACTAGCAAGCGCGACTGGAATGAAAAGCTAGGCGAGAGCCTGTGGGCATATCGCACGACGGTTCGTACACCGACTGGCACCACGCCTTACTCGTTGGTATACGGCTGTGAAGCTGTATTGCCATTAGAGATTCAGATTCCATCCCTTCGCGTCGCCCTAGCGACAGGGATGACGACTGAGGAAAATCACCAACTTCGACTCGCAGAGCTCGAGGCATTGGACGGCACGACGGTTCGTACACCGACTGGCACCACGCCTTACTCGTTAGTATACGGCTGTGAAGCTGTATTGCCATTAGAGATTCAGATTCCATCCATTCGCGTTGCCCTAGCGACAGGGATGACGACTGAGGAAAATCACCAACTTCGACTCGCAGAGCTCGAGGCATTGAACGACAAGCGACTGGAAGCTCAGCAGCACATTGAGTTTTACCAAGCTCGGATGGCCAAGAGTTTCGACA
>NC_033803.1:67341263-67383269 GCF_001876935.1 Asparagus officinalis | reverse complement strand
GCTCGTGACGTCACCGCAGTGAAGCCGAGGGAATTGGTGTGAGAGGGGGTCCTTTCTTTACATGACTCTGAGCCTCGTTCTTTGAACTAGAGGTATCCAACTGCGCTCCATAGGCAAGAAGAACAACCGTGAGAGGACAGAGACCGTTTCCCCCGTGGTACCTCCGACGATCAAGTCAGCTAGTGATCTTAAAGGGGGGTTTAAGGGGAAAGGTCTGGAGAGCTTTAGAACTGAGGTGTTCTAGTGTTCTCTTTTGTTTATTATCTTAGTTTTTTTTAAGAGAAAAGGCGTTCCGGTGTGTTCTTTTGTTTATTATCTTAGTTTTTTTTAAAGAGAAAAGGCCATGACTTGCCTCCTTTTTTTTCTACTTTATTTTTTGTTAGGAGTATACCTATATATAAGGAGGCTCTCAGGGGATGATCGGTCACCCGAACCATGCAGATGGTGGTGACAAGTAGAGGGACTGAGCCCTGTGGCTTCTAAGCTAAGTGTTGATTGGTGATGAGCGAAGAAGTCTCTTCCACTATTGGGAGGCTGACCGCCGTATGTTTTGGGAAGTGATTGATGGGATTTGCTGGCAGTCTACTGAAGTGTTCTCTGGGTGCCAAGTGTAAGCGGGGGGTTGGAGGAAGATTCATTCCGACTATAGGAGGTGGACCTTCGTAATTTCTGGGAAGTGGATGGTCGTGGCCTACGTGCAGCGTCAGGGCATCGTGCTGCCGAAGAGAAGGGTGATGGGATATATCATCGTGGATTACCATGCTGATGCTTATCCGAAGAGGTTCCTATCGATCCTTGTCCTTTGGGCAACAAGGTGTCAACGCTCGAATCACCTTTGGTACTTAGACGATAGGGGAGGAGCCGAGAAGGCTTCTAGCCGAGTCGGTCCTTGTCTATCTCATTCGGCTGATCTGCCTTGTGAGTCATCTTTGAGGGTTAGGAGTCAACGAGTCGGTGAGGTTAGGAGCTGCTAGGCCTGGGCCATCAAACTGTTAGGATTTCGCTGTCAGCACTCACCGTAAGCTCACCAGGACTGTATATCAGGCGATTAACACCATAACAGTTTGCCCTTTTTGCTTGGGGTCGGCTTTTAGCCGGGTCCGAGAAAATAAAAAAGATGTGTCAATCTGCTACCGACTCGAGAAACTTGATGCACTTCTCTCGAGGTTATTGCTGACGTCATGGTATCGTTTTGCTAATAAGCACGATCTCCTTTCGATTAGTTGATGTCATCAGAAATTTGAATTGGTGCTATATAAGGAAACAAAATTCCATGAATAGTGAAAGGGGTTCCACTTTGGGGCTTAGATATATAGGCTAATCAATGAGGGCGGTGCCTCGTACTTCAAGCAACCCGTTTCGGATTCCAAGGAGGATCTCAAGTGGTTGCTTCGGATATTGCGATCTTCCTTCGAGTTCTTCCCTATTCTAGCTAAATCTCTATAAATAGCCTTTCTTGGGGCTGAGATAAGCCTTCCCACGAAACTACTGCTGAGGATCTTGTTGTTGGTTTTTTGGCTATTTTAGCAATCTTCCATGGCTCTTCCAATCTCTGCTCTTGGCGATCATCGAAATAAACTCATTGTTCTTCAGATGCTTCACTCGAGGGTGAGCATGGATGAAGTGGGGCAGATGTACAAGTGGTACAATATTCCTCGAACTATGACGCTGGGAGCGCCGGATTGTGGAGTACTGGTGTATGCCCATGGAGAGGATCAGGTGCCTCTATACTTGCGGCATCTAGGGCACGGGCTGCGGCTGTCTCTACACCCTTTCATTAAGGAGGTGCACATCATTCTGGGGGTTTTCCCTTCCTAATTTTATCCAAATACCAGATCCTGGTGGCGTTTATAGATGTCTGCCATGAGGTTGGGATCGAGCTCAGCATAAAGTTGCTCAGGCATTTGATTAGTGTGGGGTCTGCTGAAGGCGACCCACACTATTTTTACCGCTATAGGGGTAATTTTCAAATTGTCCTTGACCTACCTGAGTTGGATAAGGACTGGAGGAGACTCTTTGTGTGGGTCTATGGTGCTGATAATATCCTTGCCTGCTCGAACTGGCCGGAGGTGAAGAAGGATATACTGAGGCCAGTTGCACTGAGTGATCGGGAGGCCAGGGATCTTAAGAAGATCTGTTCCTATGTAGTGATTCCTCTGATGATCTTACCCAACCTCACAGCAGAAAGTAGCTGTAATACCCCAACCCTTTAGAGGGTGATGTGATTAGTATTGATAGATTTGATTGGAATACTCATACCACCAAGATGCATCTTATTTTCAGGAACCCAACTCTTACAGATTCCAAATTTAACCAAACTTGTTTAAATGAAAGCTATATATATCTAGTTTCTAAAATAGAAAACCATTCTTAAAAAGACTTTATATAGAGAAAGATATGTTATGTTTACTAATAACATGTCCTGCAGAAAAACGGCTGCACATATATAATATTTAACTAGAGATTTGGGATAATAAATAAACTCCAAACTGAACCAAACTTATGTCATTTGAAAGATGTGTAAATCTAGATTTCAAAACAGAAAACCATTTGTAAAAATAGTTTTTCCTAGAGAAATATATGCTTATTTTTTCTAATAGTTGTCCCATCTGTTTTTCCTGATCGTTTTGTGGAGCTGTGTTGCGCCGTTTTGATGTGCGTTCGTGGAGTTTTGAGCCGCTTGATATTACACGTATAGTCATGAATATATTATGTTATACATTTAAGAATCCTAAGGGGATTATGATGAATTTTGATTTTATCATATTTGAATTAGATATAATTCATATACATGTTGGTCGTTGATGAGCAGAGCTCAGTACTATATGCGATAGTGCGTCGACACACCAGATATACACAGTTTATACATGAGGTGGATACCGTTGATGAGCTTATTTCAGCATTACATGAGGTAGTATGTCGATATTCCACATGTACAGGCCATTGAGTCAGATTTTAGGAGGCTTGATCTAGCCGTCCGTCCCGCACTAGGGTGCGATGAGGCTCGTGAGCCATATTTCTAGGATGCCTATTTGGTAGTCTGTCTCGTACTCATGTTACGCACTAAGATCACGATGAGACTAATGAGCCGTGTACACAGTTCAGGATACCTACAGGGTAGTCGGTTGCACTGAGACAATTACTTGATAGCCTAAGCATAACAGATGCCGATTATGAATACGACCTATCACTGAACTATATGACTGAGATACGTTACTTTTAAAAGTATACAAAATTATGTGTTGGTACTTTATTCTATCTCTCTAGTGATAGTGGAAGATATTATAAATACGATGTGTTGATATCTTATTTCTTTTACTGTCTCTTTTACTTCTTAGTTGGGATCAATGATTAGAGATTCACAATTTGAGACTTATGGTATAAACATGAGGGTTTCCTTGTTTGGATTATTTCGCTCGACGTACCAGTCTCATGTTATGGATTTCTAATTATTGGTTTCATTAGATTATCATTTCTTAGTTCGGTATTAATGTTTAGATATCTACAATTTGAGACTTATGGTATATACATGATGGTTTCCTTGTTTGGATTATTTCGTTCAACGTACTACTTCTCGTGTTGTAGGTTTCTAAATATTAATCCTACTTAGATACGGGAAAAATGAATCTAGGTAGACTATGCTCAATAGATAGAGCTTTCACTCCATCTAGTAGCCCTTCCCCTGGGGACGGATAGAGGTAATCTTGTTATAGTGCTCTGACATTCTTGTTGTTGTTTTTTTTAAATTACTTTTCAGGTAGTTTGGAGTTTCGGAGGGCCGCAGGGTGATAGAGTTCTGGCATAGTCGTCATCGTGTATTTTTACTTGTTGAGACTCCACTGTAGTTTTGAGTTTCATTCAGACATTAGAGTTTCATATTTATATTATAAAGGCAGTGTGCCTTAGTACGATTTTTAGTTAATTCATGTTGAGATATTTTTATTATTCAGATATCATATGTATTATAGTTGAGACATGATTCTTTTTATTTATGAGATATCTCTTCTATATCATGTCTATTACATTTATTCCCTTTATTTTACCTGTTTGTACATGCACTTCTATTTGGTTCTACTAGAGGATATTACTGTGATTGGTGAAACATATTTATGCACAGTGTGGGTGTATGGTTTCACCTTGGACTGCAACCTTGTGTGAACACATGGGCGTCATAGTTGGTATCAGAGCAAAGCTAACCGGAATTATAAGAGCTAAGTGCTATGTGGCGCAAAGTGCTACGTCGAGAGGGCGGGAGCCACCTCTTGAGGCTGTAGGAGCCACCTCTAGAATCTCACACGGATGGTACGGTCTTGGATGATATGATTTAGCGTAACGACGACGTTGCGAGTTTAAGTGGGGGAGTTTGTAATACCCCAACCCTTGAGAGGGTGATGTGATTAGTATTGATAGATTTGATTGGTATACTCATACCACCAAGATGCATCTTCTTTTCGGGAACCCAACTCTTAGTAACTCCAAAGTTAAGCGTGCTTGGCCTAGAGAAATTCTAGGTTGGGTGACCCATTGGGAATTTTTCTAGGGAGCGTGTGAGTGAGGACAAAACGTGCTGAAAAGACATATGGTGGTTTGTGAGGCTAGTCCATCAGATATGATAGCGTACCAACTCCGAGATTCCGGAGCGGGCGTTATAGCAGCCTTCCACCAATGGAGGTCTATAAAAGGAAGGCCGATGCTACGAAGGTGGATTCTTTAGGGAGACCCTTGAGGCGGCTAAAAGAAGGCCTCAGCGCTAAAGAGGTGACCGACTTGATGCCTAGGGCCTCTAAGATCCCTTCTCTGATCAGAGGTCAGACCAGATTTGTAAGGAAGTCCTGGGTCGACCTCACTGGGGGGCCAGGGGCTACTCATCTTGACCGTTCGGTTGATGCGGATCCCCTAGATGAGTCTTCTCCTAGCGAGGAACGAAGGGTCCCGCCATCTGAGGGAGATGTTGTCGTACGAGCTTCTGCAGCTGGGTCGGCACGCCGTCTTAGCAAGGAGCTGGTTGGGTTAGCAAGGGCTGTCACTGGGACAGCTGGAACTGTGCCGGACTAGAGGAAGGCTGGCGCCGACAGGAGGATTTTGGAGGATAAGACGACAGATGACCTCCATCAAACTCTCCAGGCTTGTTTAACTCAGGGGGCTTCTCTGGGACAAGCTCTGCTTGATCATCTGACTCGGGAGAAGTCGGCCAGGGAAAAGGTGGAGAAGAAGTCTGCCGTCTTGGAGGCCGAATTATCCTAAAGAGAGAGAGCATGGGGCCAGGAGCTGGATATAAAAGAGTAGTTCTTATCCAACTGAGGGCGTCGGATCGCTCTTCTAGAAAATGAAGTGGAATCTGAGGGGCGTCGGCGGGTGACGACTGAGGCTGAGGCTCGATCGAGTCATCTTTCCCTCGAGAAGTCGAGGAAAGGACTCGAGGAGCACAGGGAGGAAGTGCTAAAGGATTGGCGTCGGAGCTCTATCGAGAGGGTTGAGATAGCCCTTGCGTGCAAAGCTAGGGTCGACTATTTTGCTTCTCTAGTGCCTCCTAGCTCGCATCCTTCTATCGATCGCTTCTATCCACCCCGTGTCTCTGGCAGCATTGCCCTCTTGAGGGAAGTTGATAAGAACGGAGGAGGATTGGACCTATTTGCTGGCGATGAGGAGGACGACCTGGATATTGAGGCCTCTGCTGTGGGTACTTCTGGCGCTACGAGAGTGCCAAGTTCTGCTTCCGGATCTAGTCGAGATCTCAAAGACCCTTGTATTTCTCTTTTTTTTTTGTGCCTCATAGGGCCTCTTGTACATAGAAAAGAAATGTAATAGAAACTTCTTTTTCTGAATAAAAATTGGCTTTCCTTTGCTCCAAGTTCTCTTGTTTTGAGAACGGTAATGATGGCTGGAATGAGTCTGTTATGCTGCAGTCGACCCTTGTTAGGGAGACTTGTTTGCCTTGCTCGAAATGATTGGGCCTGGCAGGTATCTTCAGCTTGGTTTTGCAGGTGCTTGGGCCTACTTACAAGTAATGTCAGCTCTTCTGAGGTGTCAGTGATACTGAATGACAACCCTGAGGTTGGGTGCCTAGGTCTTACGTAGGTGCCAAGATCTTCCTCTTCCCTGTTTGGCCGAGAGGCAACTGTGGGTGTCGGCCATGGGGTTGTGCTTTAGGCTTATCCTGAAGATGAATCAAGGGCTTGTCATGATAGTCAATGAGAGCAGAAGGATTCGACCATATGTCCTGTCGTGGGCTTATCTTGAAAAGGAGCCAAAGGCTATAAAATCCGACTGAGAAGTCAAACCACCTAGGTTCTCAAGAATCATCTAAGTTTTTAGGCGTCTTGAGATGCTGAATGACAACTATAAGGTTGGGTGCCTAGGTCTTACATAGGTGCCTAGGTCTTTCTCTCTCCTATTTGGCCGAGAGGCGACTATGGGAGTCGGCCATAGGGTTGTGCCTTGGGCTTTTCCTGAGCAAGAGCCAAGGGCTTGCCATGATGGTCGATGAGAGCAGAAGGATTCAACCATATGTTGTGCCTTAGGCTTTTACTGAAAAAGGAGCCAATGGCTTTGAAATTCGACTGAGAAGTCGAACCACCTAGGCTCTCGAGAGTCGACTAGGTTTTTAGGCGTCTGTGATGCTAAATGACAATCATGAGGCTGGGTGCCTAGGTCTTACGTAGACGCCTAGGTATTCCTTCCTCCTGTTTGGCCGAGAGACGACTGTGGGAGTCAGCCATGGGGTTGTGTCTTGGGCTTATTCTGAAGAGGAGCCAAGGGCTTGCCATGATGGTCGATGAGAGCAGAATGATTCGACCATATGTTGTGCCTTATGCTTATCCTGAAAAGTTGCCAATAGGAAATCTGACTGGGAAGTTGAACAACCTAGGCTCTCAAGAGTCGACTAGGTTTTTAGGTGTCTGTGACGCTGAATGACAACCATACGGTTGGGTGCCTAGGTCTTACGTGGGTGCTTAGGTCTTCCTCTTTCCTGTTTGGTCGAGAGGCGACTGTGAGAGTCGGCCATGGGGTCATGCCTTAGGCTTATCTTGAATATGATCCAAGGGCTTGCCATGATTGTCAATGAGAGCAAAAGGATTCGACCATATGTTGTGCCTTAGGCTTATCCTGAAAAGGAGCCAAGGGCTTTGAAATCCGACTAAGAAGTCGAACCACCTAAGCTCTTGAGAGTCGACTAGGTTTTTAGGCATCTGTGATGCTGAATGACAACCATACGGTTGGGTGCCTAGGTCTTACATGGGTGCCTAGGTCTTCCTCTCCCCTGTTTGGCTAAGTGGTGACTGCAGGAGTCGGCCATGGGGTTGGACCTTGGGCTTATCTTGAAGAGGAGCCAAAGGCTTGTCATGATGGTAACATTTTTAGGAATGCAATACCAGGTAAAACTCATTCTTGATGATATTTTATTTATAATGCGGTTTACATTTCTCTGTGTGGAAGCTACTGAGGATGCTTCCATGTCTAGAGATGTCGAAAGCTACCTTGATCCTGAGATCTGATAGGTCGTCCATCCTTCGCTCGTGGTTCTTTCTTCGGAAGGTGGGGGGGACGACCCTTGTCTTGCTGAGGTGGAGGGACTTGGTTACCTCTGTCACTGTGTGACGCAGCGAGCTGGGTTGCTATTGAGCATCCGGAGCCGATTGCTGCTCTATAGAGTGGAGAGTGACTAGCTCTCTGGTGGCGTTGTGGTTGTCGACATTGCCGGCCGCCCTGTCTGCCATGGTGTTTCTGGACTTGATTCCTTGATGGAGGCTCATTGATTAACGGCGAAGGTGTTAATTTTTCACCAGATCTTTCTTCGCCACCATTGGTTGTGTTGTCTGGTCGGCGTCCTGTTGATCGAGCCTTTTCAGGCTGATGCTTTTCGGAAGGCCTCCAGGCAACTTTTGGGATGTGGACTTCCATCCGAGATGTCAACGCTTTGCCCCTAAATTTTGGCAGAATCATGGCTTCTCTGAGGAAGCTCGGGGGCAGTGTTGGTCAGACCATCCTGTGGATGAGGAGATCTTCTCTTTTGCTGGGATCATGCGAGCCGCATGCTTCGACCATCGTAGCTGAGGTTGCTCTAGCGGTGCTTGTTAGTGGAGCGTAGGGCTGTTGATCTTCCTGAGAAGACCAGATGGTAAGCCCTTCGTGTTTTTCATGTAATCTTATCCCAATCCAATAGGAACTCTCTCCGGGAGGTGGTGATGGTCTGAGGTACCTCAGCTTCAAAATTACGTAGAAGCTGAGGTGCTATACTTTATCAATAAGGTGCTATACTTTGCCATAAGGTGCTATACTTTGCCCAGAAGCTTCAAAATTACGCGAGTACCCCCCGTCGCGTGGATGATTGGTCACGCAACACATAACGTAGGTCATCGAGTGTTTGCATGGCCCTAAAAAACTAATTTGGTTTATCGCAACGAAATAAGTTGCTGAATTTTCAGAGACCATAAGGTGCTATACTTTATCGATAATGTGTTATACTATTGCCATAAGGTGCTATACTTTGCCATAAAATGCTATACTTTATCAATAAGCTTCTATACTTTCTCATAAAGTGTTATATTTTGCCAAAAGCTGGAAAATTGAGCGAGGACCCCTCGTCGAGGTGGATAATTGGTCACACGACAAATAACGTAGGCGAATATAATATAGCACATTTTCTATGTAACAACGTCAACTCTTATACATAAAACATGACATTTGATATCGCTGAACCTACACATGAGACATATATAAATGTTGCACATCAACCAAATATCGCAAAATTATCATACAGCACTAGTTTTGGAATAGAACAATACCATGAGCTATGAATGTACACATTTGATACAAAATACAAGATCCGAAACACATTTCATAGACATATAACCACTGGTGGCCCTTATAACATGCTTCCAAAATATAAATATCTGATACATGATGAATCATATTAATCTGAATACTCATATATCCTCAGTACACATGCATACTTATGTTATAAGTATACAGACTAACATAATATTAAAAAAAGAAGACATCTTCAATATGTGAAATCATATCCCTGTTTTTCCATGAGCTTGCGCGCTTCCGGACTATACTTAGATAAGTGCCGACCAGGTTTGTCATCATCTTCATCTTCGCTTAAGAAATAGTCTGGTAATGGGGAGATTTTTCCTTTACCGTATATCACTTCTTTTGCGCCTTTTATTTTGTTCGTGACGACCATGGTTGTTCCGAAAGAATGCTGGAGGCGTTCCTTTGCTATATAGGACGATCGACGCGGCATGTATAAATCGGGATTATCATACAATTCTTTTATCACATCATCAAGAGACAGGGAGTACTCTAAATCGTTATTTATTTTATTATTGGCAAGTTGCCAGTTACAACTACCATCTGACGATTGATCATCGTCAAGATTGATTACAAAGGGTACAATGTCGTTTAAAACATAACCTCCGTTGTAATCAAATCCGGCTTCGGTATCAGCTTCTTCTCCGCTGTCCGTGCCATGGGCCGATGATTCAGTATCGGATTCGTTACCATAAATGAGAGAATCAGTGAAATAATTCTCATACCCTTTGAATGGTTGCTTATCCGCGACCACCGTCCGAACTTTATTATCAGTGTCGACATACTTCAAACACTGATGGAGAGTGGAGGGGATTATAACGTTACTATGGATCCAAGGTCGACCCAATAGTAAGTTATGTGAAGTCTCAGCGTCAATCACATAACATGTGACTTCCGTCTTCAAATCACCCATTTGACATTTTATCCGGATCTTACCCACCAATGCAGCTGTCGTCATCGGCGACATCACCACCTCATCCGCCTTGTCCTTCATCGGCTTGGGATTTTGAGGTTTGAGAATCGCCTCTTAGGGTTATGAGAATCGATTATATCTGGGAAAATGAAACGAATGAGAGAGATATCGTTGTTGTATTTGGGGATGAAGGGCAATTTAGGGATTTTTATTTTATTAGGAAAATACAGTATAAAGAATGAGTGAATTATACATATTGGGTTTAAAAATAAATGGCATGAGATATTTTGGGTTTATGAATGTTTATATAAGTGGGTGGGTTTTTAAATAAGTGAGGGTAAAATTTTGGGTTAAAAGAGAAAAACCCCTAAAAAGAACTTTGAATGGATACAAAGATTGGTGCATAGAGTTCCCAATCCGCTTAAGTTTATTCCACTTTAAATTACTGGTTATGTTGAAAGAAAAGAATAATAATGATATTACCATCAATCCTGCTTCGACAGTATTTTGACGGTCATTATCTGATGTGACCCAAATCTGAGCAAGGCTAAAATCCCCAGGTTCAACTCTAGGATTCCATGCGTTTATGTCACATCTAGTTCCATAGAATGGACCTCCACGTAGTGCAGCTAAAGAATGCTACAAGAAAAATCAGTCCGATTTATGAAAACAGACTTATAAAAGTGTTAGCAAAATCTACTAAACAGAATGGGTGTAAATTTCACAAAATGAGCAAGGCTAAAATCCCCAGGTTCAACTCTAGGATTCCATGCGTTTATGTCACATCTAGTTCCATAGAATGGACCTCCACGTAGTGCAGCTAAAGAATGCTACAAGAAAAATCAGTCCGATTTATGAAAACAGACTTATAAAATTATTTTTTATTTTTATGTATTATATTATATATGTATATATAAATATATATAATATGTATAATATATGTATATATAATATATTTTTATATATGTATAATATATGTATATATAACATATTTCTATATATGTATAATATGTCATATGTGTGTATATATATACTCTCTCTTAGTATATAAGTATATATAAGTATACTCTCTCTTATATAAGTATATATATGTATAAGTATATATAAGTATACTTTCTCTTATATAAGTATATATAAGAATACTCTCTCTTATATATGTATAATGTATGCATGTATGTATATATATACTCTCTCTTAGTATATATGTATATATAAGTATACTCTCTCTTATATAATATATTTCTATATATGTATAATATGTCATATGTGTATGTATATATATACTCTCTCTTAGTATATAAGTATATATAAGTATACTCTCTCTTATATAAGTATATATATGTATAAGTATATATAAGTATACTTTCTCTTATATAAGTATATATAAGAATACTCTCTCTTATATATGTATAATGTATGCATGTATGTATATATATACTCTCTCTTAGTATATATGTATATATAAGTATACTCTCTCTTATATATGTATACTCTCTCTTATATAATATATTTCTATATATGTATAATATGTCATATGTGTATGTATATATATACTCTCTCTTAGTATATAAGTATATATAAGTATACTCTCTCTTATATAAGTATATATATGTATAAGTATATATAAGTATACTTTCTCTTATATAAGTATATATAAGAATACTCTCTCTTATATATGTATAATGTATGCATGTATGTATATATATACTCTCTCTTAGTATATATGTATATATAAGTATACTCTCTCTTATATATGTATACTCTCTCTTATATAATATATTTCTATATATGTATAATATGTCATATGTGTATGTATATATATACTCTCTCTTAGTATATAAGTATATATAAGTATACTCTCTCTTATATAAGTATATATATGTATAAGTATATATAAGTATACTTTCTCTTATATAAGTATATATAAGAATACTCTCTCTTATATATGTATAATGTATGCATGTATGTATATATATACTCTCTCTTAGTATATATGTATATATAAGTATACTCTCTCTTATATATGTATACTCTCTCTTATATAATATATTTCTATATATGTATAATATGTCATATGTGTATGTATATATATACTCTCTCTTAGTATATAAGTATATATAAGTATACTCTCTCTTATATAAGTATATATATGTATAAGTATATATAAGTATACTTTCTCTTATATAAGTATATATAAGAATACTCTCTCTTATATATGTATAATGTATGCATGTATGTATATATATACTCTCTCTTAGTATATATGTATATATAAGTATACTCTCTCTTATATATGTATACTCTCTCTTATATAATATATTTCTATATATGTATAATATGTCATATGTGTATGTATATATATACTCTCTCTTAGTATATAAGTATATATAAGTATACTCTCTCTTATATAAGTATATATATGTATAAGTATATATAAGTATACTTTCTCTTATATAAGTATATATAAGAATACTCTCTCTTATATATGTATAATGTATGCATGTATGTATATATATACTCTCTCTTAGTATATATGTATATATAAGTATACTCTCTCTTATATATGTATACTCTCTCTTATATAATATATTTCTATATATGTATAATATGTCATATGTGTATGTATATATATACTCTCTCTTAGTATATAAGTATATATAAGTATACTCTCTCTTATATAAGTATATATATGTATAAGTATATATAAGTATACTTTCTCTTATATAAGTATATATAAGAATACTCTCTCTTATATATGTATAATGTATGCATGTATGTATATATATACTCTCTCTTAGTATATATGTATATATAAGTATACTCTCTCTTATATATGTATACTCTCTCTTATATAATATATTTCTATATATGTATAATATGTCATATGTGTATGTATATATATACTCTCTCTTAGTATATAAGTATATATAAGTATACTCTCTCTTATATAAGTATATATATGTATAAGTATATATAAGTATACTTTCTCTTATATAAGTATATATAAGAATACTCTCTCTTATATATGTATAATGTATGCATGTATGTATATATATACTCTCTCTTAGTATATATGTATATATAAGTATACTCTCTCTTATATATGTATACTCTCTCTTATATAATATATTTCTATATATGTATAATATGTCATATGTGTATGTATATATATACTCTCTCTTAGTATATAAGTATATATAAGTATACTCTCTCTTATATAAGTATATATATGTATAAGTATATATAAGTATACTTTCTCTTATATAAGTATATATAAGAATACTCTCTCTTATATATGTATAATGTATGCATGTATGTATATATATACTCTCTCTTAGTATATATGTATATATAAGTATACTCTCTCTTATATATGTATACTCTCTCTTATATAATATATTTCTATATATGTATAATATGTCATATGTGTATGTATATATATACTCTCTCTTAGTATATAAGTATATATAAGTATACTCTCTCTTATATAAGTATATATATGTATAAGTATATATAAGTATACTTTCTCTTATATAAGTATATATAAGAATACTCTCTCTTATATATGTATAATGTATGCATGTATGTATATATATACTCTCTCTTAGTATATATGTATATATAAGTATACTCTCTCTTATATATGTATACTCTCTCTTATATAATATATTTCTATATATGTATAATATGTCATATGTGTATGTATATATATACTCTCTCTTAGTATATAAGTATATATAAGTATACTCTCTCTTATATAAGTATATATATGTATAAGTATATATAAGTATACTTTCTCTTATATAAGTATATATAAGAATACTCTCTCTTATATATGTATAATGTATGCATGTATGTATATATATACTCTCTCTTAGTATATATGTATATATAAGTATACTCTCTCTTATATATGTATACTCTCTCTTATATAATATATTTCTATATATGTATAATATGTCATATGTGTATGTATATATATACTCTCTCTTAGTATATAAGTATATATAAGTATACTCTCTCTTATATAAGTATATATATGTATAAGTATATATAAGTATACTTTCTCTTATATAAGTATATATAAGAATACTCTCTCTTATATATGTATAATGTATGCATGTATGTATATATATACTCTCTCTTAGTATATATGTATATATAAGTATACTCTCTCTTATATATGTATACTCTCTCTTATATAATATATTTCTATATATGTATAATATGTCATATGTGTATGTATATATATACTCTCTCTTAGTATATAAGTATATATAAGTATACTCTCTCTTATATAAGTATATATATGTATAAGTATATATAAGTATACTTTCTCTTATATAAGTATATATAAGAATACTCTCTCTTATATATGTATAATGTATGCATGTATGTATATATATACTCTCTCTTAGTATATATGTATATATAAGTATACTCTCTCTTATATATGTATACTCTCTCTTATATAATATATTTCTATATATGTATAATATGTCATATGTGTATGTATATATATACTCTCTCTTAGTATATAAGTATATATAAGTATACTCTCTCTTATATAAGTATATATATGTATAAGTATATATAAGTATACTTTCTCTTATATAAGTATATATAAGAATACTCTCTCTTATATATGTATAATGTATGCATGTATGTATATATATACTCTCTCTTAGTATATATGTATATATAAGTATACTCTCTCTTATATATGTATACTCTCTCTTATATAATATATTTCTATATATGTATAATATGTCATATGTGTATGTATATATATACTCTCTCTTAGTATATAAGTATATATAAGTATACTCTCTCTTATATAAGTATATATATGTATAAGTATATATAAGTATACTTTCTCTTATATAAGTATATATAAGAATACTCTCTCTTATATATGTATAATGTATGCATGTATGTATATATATACTCTCTCTTAGTATATATGTATATATAAGTATACTCTCTCTTATATATGTATACTCTCTCTTATATAATATATTTCTATATATGTATAATATGTCATATGTGTATGTATATATATACTCTCTCTTAGTATATAAGTATATATAAGTATACTCTCTCTTATATAAGTATATATATGTATAAGTATATATAAGTATACTTTCTCTTATATAAGTATATATAAGAATACTCTCTCTTATATATGTATAATGTATGCATGTATGTATATATATACTCTCTCTTAGTATATATGTATATATAAGTATACTCTCTCTTATATATGTATACTCTCTCTTATATAATATATTTCTATATATGTATAATATGTCATATGTGTATGTATATATATACTCTCTCTTAGTATATAAGTATATATAAGTATACTCTCTCTTATATAAGTATATATATGTATAAGTATATATAAGTATACTTTCTCTTATATAAGTATATATAAGAATACTCTCTCTTATATATGTATAATGTATGCATGTATGTATATATATACTCTCTCTTAGTATATATGTATATATAAGTATACTCTCTCTTATATATGTATACTCTCTCTTATATAATATATTTCTATATATGTATAATATGTCATATGTGTATGTATATATATACTCTCTCTTAGTATATAAGTATATATAAGTATACTCTCTCTTATATAAGTATATATATGTATAAGTATATATAAGTATACTTTCTCTTATATAAGTATATATAAGAATACTCTCTCTTATATATGTATAATGTATGCATGTATGTATATATATACTCTCTCTTAGTATATATGTATATATAAGTATACTCTCTCTTATATATGTATACTCTCTCTTATATAATATATTTCTATATATGTATAATATGTCATATGTGTATGTATATATATACTCTCTCTTAGTATATAAGTATATATAAGTATACTCTCTCTTATATAAGTATATATATGTATAAGTATATATAAGTATACTTTCTCTTATATAAGTATATATAAGAATACTCTCTCTTATATATGTATAATGTATGCATGTATGTATATATATACTCTCTCTTAGTATATATGTATATATAAGTATACTCTCTCTTATATATGTATACTCTCTCTTATATAATATATTTCTATATATGTATAATATGTCATATGTGTATGTATATATATACTCTCTCTTAGTATATAAGTATATATAAGTATACTCTCTCTTATATAAGTATATATATGTATAAGTATATATAAGTATACTTTCTCTTATATAAGTATATATAAGAATACTCTCTCTTATATATGTATAATGTATGCATGTATGTATATATATACTCTCTCTTAGTATATATGTATATATAAGTATACTCTCTCTTATATATGTATACTCTCTCTTATATAATATATTTCTATATATGTATAATATGTCATATGTGTATGTATATATATACTCTCTCTTAGTATATAAGTATATATAAGTATACTCTCTCTTATATAAGTATATATATGTATAAGTATATATAAGTATACTTTCTCTTATATAAGTATATATAAGAATACTCTCTCTTATATATGTATAATGTATGCATGTATGTATATATATACTCTCTCTTAGTATATATGTATATATAAGTATACTCTCTCTTATATATGTATACTCTCTCTTATATAATATATTTCTATATATGTATAATATGTCATATGTGTATGTATATATATACTCTCTCTTAGTATATAAGTATATATAAGTATACTCTCTCTTATATAAGTATATATATGTATAAGTATATATAAGTATACTTTCTCTTATATAAGTATATATAAGAATACTCTCTCTTATATATGTATAATGTATGCATGTATGTATATATATACTCTCTCTTAGTATATATGTATATATAAGTATACTCTCTCTTATATATGTATACTCTCTCTTATATAATATATTTCTATATATGTATAATATGTCATATGTGTATGTATATATATACTCTCTCTTAGTATATAAGTATATATAAGTATACTCTCTCTTATATAAGTATATATATGTATAAGTATATATAAGTATACTTTCTCTTATATAAGTATATATAAGAATACTCTCTCTTATATATGTATAATGTATGCATGTATGTATATATATACTCTCTCTTAGTATATATGTATATATAAGTATACTCTCTCTTATATATGTATACTCTCTCTTATATAATATATTTCTATATATGTATAATATGTCATATGTGTATGTATATATATACTCTCTCTTAGTATATAAGTATATATAAGTATACTCTCTCTTATATAAGTATATATATGTATAAGTATATATAAGTATACTTTCTCTTATATAAGTATATATAAGAATACTCTCTCTTATATATGTATAATGTATGCATGTATGTATATATATACTCTCTCTTAGTATATATGTATATATAAGTATACTCTCTCTTATATATGTATACTCTCTCTTATATAATAATCCCTTCGGATTCTATGCCCCTGAAGGCTTCCGGAACGCCGCGCTTAATGATCATAAGACTCATGCGATTTGAACGCTCCCACTTCTCATGCTCCTTCTTTGCATCAGGAGTGCTTTCCGCATTGAGAGGTTGGGGTTGTTCAGTTCTTAATGCATAGTCAAGATCCATGCAGCCAAGAACAATTAATATGTTCTCTTTCCAAACCTTGAAGTTTGTCCCATTTAGCATGGGAATTGAGTTGATGTTAGCAGAAATTGTTGCAGCAGATGCATTAGCTGAAATAAAACAAAAGAATTCTCACATCAATAACCATAATCAATAAAATTCAAATAATGACAATCCCCATCAAAGATACCGGCACAACATTAATATCAAGTCTTTGGACAGTAATATTAACTTGTAAGTGATACCTTGTTGCAATGATCAAACATTGACAATAACTCATGTCAAATAATGAAACTATCTTTGGATCGATTCATTATTCACATGCAAACCTTATAATTGTCACATGCTTATCATCGCAGATGTGTATACAGTCTAAATAAATATTAACCTTCCTTTGGGCCGATTAAATATTTACACGAAAGCATACACACAAACATCTCACATTCCTCATGAACAATCTACACAAGAGAGGTTACTTTGGCAACTTCTTGTTTCAATTAATCAATTGGAGTGAGAGACAACCTTAATACCTTAGTGTCATAATATTTGAATTAAATAATTGATTAAAAACCAAATTAGATTTAAATTAAAAAATTCAAATCAACTGAATTTCCAAAAACTTAATTGGGGTCTCGCAGCTTAATTAGGGCCCATAACTTAATTGAATAAATTAAGTATACCAAAGTGGACCCATGAAAAGCCGAGGCTTAACCATAATGAACATGAAGTTCCCTTAACTTCGAACGCGAGGTTCGACTGTATTGAGTACGAGACTCACTTAAGCACGAACGCGAGGTTCGTTTGAGAACGAACGCGAGGTTCGTTTGAACGCGATGTTCAACTTGAGAACGAACGCGAGGTTCGTTAAAAAAAGGATGAACGCGAGGTTCAACTGAAGTTCGAACGCAAGGTTCGACTGAAGAACGAACGCGAGGTTCGTTAAAAAATGAACGCGAGGTTCAACTGAAGTTCGAACGCGAGGTTCGACTGAAGAACGATTGCGAGGTTCGACTGAAGTACGAACGCGAGGTTCGACTGAAGTACGAACGCGAGGTTCGACTGAAGCACGAACGCGAGGTTCGTCTGAAGGAGGTTCGACTGAAGTACGAACGCGAGGTTCGACTGAAGCACGAACGCGAGGTTCGTCTGAAGCACGAATGCGAGGTTCGTCTGAAGCACGAACGCGTGGTTCGTCTGAAGCACGAACGCGTGGTTCGTCTGAAGCACGAACACGAGGTTCGTTAAAAATTGAGCTTGACGCTCACCTGAGTTGAACGCGAGATTCACCTTAGAACGAACGCGAGGTTCGTTAAAATTGAGCTTGACGCTCACCTGAGTTGAACGCGAGGTTCACCTTAGAACTGAGCGCGAGGCTCACCTTAGAACGAACGCGAAGTTCGTTGATTTGAGCGTGATGCTCACTTAAGAACTGAACGCGAAGTTCGGTTAAGTTTGAGCGTGAAGCTCACTTGAGAACGAACGCGAAGTTCGTTTGAGGTAACCACCTCCTTAATTTTCGCCACGTTTCACCGAACCCTTAGGGTTTCAACTTGAAACCGCCGCCGACAAACCCAAAAATCTTTGATTTTTATTTTCAAAACAGATCCAGAATTGGAAAAAATTGAAGAAAAAATCAAAGAAAAATCCAAAAAGTTCCAAAAAGTTACTGTTCACCGGTGATTTTTTCAGTTACCGTTCATCCGGAAAAATACTTTACTGTTCATCCGAAAACAAAAAATTTTCGCTACTGTTTACCGAACATTACTGTTCATCCGAGAACAAAACATGAATATTTAACCAGAGATTTAAGATCAAAAAACCCAATAAAACTTAAATCCCTAAGAATTAATCAAGGTGGCCCTGATACCACTTGTTAGATCTAAAACAAAACTTGAGATCTAAAACCATATAGCCATGATTAATTCAAAGAGATTAACAATAATCTAAAAGAGCGGAAGCTTATACCTGAATCCATAGATGAAATCTTGATTTGGGTTTTTGATGATCTTCTAACCTTAGGGTTTCTCCTTAGCCGAATTTCTCTCTTAGATGGGGGTGAAGAGAATTAGAGAATGTAACCCTAGGTTAGGGACCATAACCCCTTATTTATAGATGTTGTACTTTTGTAATTTAGCCCCTCAATAAATCACAATTACAACCTGGTATCTGCACATATAACCCCATGATTATATTTAAATACACATTAACTCAACTTAATTGATCACTTTAGTGGGTTATCCTGAAAGATAGCAATACACATTGATTAATCATATGTGCCCACAAATAGATTTATTAGATTAAATCTAAAAAAAATCCCTACAAGCGATGAACAACTATTTTCACTAGAAAGCATATCCCTCTATGCATTTCATCCACCCATGTGAAAATTACGGTTAACGATGTTAGGATACTTTTTGAAAAATGTTGAAAGTTTAAGGGGGTTTTCTGAAAACATCCAAAATTAAGGAGCATTTTTTGACATTTTGAAAGTTAAATCGTGTAATTTGAGAAACCCCCAACCTTAAGAGCTGTTTTCTGAAATTCGCCCTTATCTAGAATCTAGTCTCTCAAATCTCTAATACTACCTTATAGTTCTTCAAATCTTTAAAATTGCGGATATATCCCTCAAATTCTAAGGAATCTTGCAATTAAGTCCCTTAATGACCAAAACCCCCCTCAGCTAATGTTTTTTTTAACATGAAGGGGTTTTAAGGATAACGTAATCCGAGGGAGCAAATTACAAGACCCATAGGATTTGAGGGACTTATGAGCAATTTCGAAAAATTGAGGGACTAGTATCTAAGGAACCATAAATAAGTTTTTAAAATCAGTGTTGCTTGCATTTTAATTATACCTCGTGTCATGCGACAGTTGATGGAGGAACATTTGGATCAGGAAAGTTTGGTGGATATTTTTTCCCGAAACTTGCAAGTGAAGAGGATCTGAGGATATGATTCTCTTGAATTCTTCGGATAGGAATCGTCCCTTTTGGACATTTTCCATTGATATGCCAATCTTGAGGAATTACATTTGAAGATTCTTCATTATGGAGTCCCTTTTGGACATTTTCCATTGATATGCCAATCTTGAGGAATTACATTTGAAGATTCTTCATTATGGATGTAACTTGGATTGAAGGTAGGTTTCAGGCCAATCTTGAGGAATTACATTTGAAGATTCTTCATTATGGATGTAACTTGGATTGAAGGTAGGTTTCAGCTGCAAATAATAAAAGACACTAATAAGTATTGATAATCAGGAGAAAAAGAATACGTGTTATTGTACTGAACTGAGAATATGATACAAATATATAGACAAGACATTGCTTCCAGCTGTAATAGGGTTCATAATCATCGAGGAGACATGGGTCAAAGTGGGCCAACATTGAGCTTGTACACACATAAAAAACTTAAGGTGAATCAAATACCAAAAGTTTGGACAAAAAATAACGCGGTTGAGTGGTAGTTTGTGTCTTAGTGAATATGTCTCCAAGTTGATTTTTTGATATTATGTAAGGAAGAAAGATATGATGAGAACTATAATCATTTCGGACAATATGACAGATATGTTTAGTAAGCTCATGGAATACCGGATTACAGATAATGTGAATAACACTCTCATTGTCACAAAATAGAGGAACATGAGAAGCAATAGAGACACCGATATCCTATAGACATGCAACAAATCTCAAGAGTAGTGTCAGCTATAGCGCGATATTCTAGACCGAAAAACTGTGTGTTGATATTTGCTACTCCAAGAAATAAGAGATGAACTAAAAAAGATGTAGTATCTAGTGGTAGATCATCTAGGATCAAGCCAACATCAGTATATGTCCATAGCGTGAGAGGTGAATCAAATGAAAATAACAAGAAGCAAGTTATAGTACCCTAAAGGTAGTAAATAAGTCATCAGGGCTACATAGTGAACAGTCATCGGTGTGGCTATAAACTAACTGAGAGTGTGAATAGCATAAAATATATGTAGACGGGTAGTAGACAAGTAAATCAACGCGCAAATAATTTCCCAATATCGAGTGGGGTTCGGTAGAGGATCACCATCTGACTGACGAAGCTTTAAGTAAAGCTCCATAGGAGCAGTAATAGGAGGGGAATTTGCAAGAGAAGCATCAGTGAGAGTGACTCGTTTAAAAATATTTGAAATATACTTATGTTAAGACAACAGAGAGCTGCGATGAAAGTATGCAATCTCAATCCTTAGAAAGTAGCATAAATGTCTGAAATGATTCATCTCAAATTGACTCTAAGATGTCGCTTGAGATTCTTGATAATAGATATATCATCCCCAATAATAATCATATCATCAACATACAAGAGGAGAATGTCTTGACCCTAAGAAGAAGTATGATAAAACATTAAATAATATGTCGAGCTTTCTATAAATCTAATAGTGAGAATAGATTTTTGAAAGCACTTGAACCAAGCTAGAGAGATCTATTTGAGGCCATAGAGAGCACATCAAAGAAGACACACATGAGAGAGAGGAGCATCAACCTAAGGTGATGGCTGCATGTAAAGAGTCTCTGTAAGTTCACCATTAAGAAATGTATTTTTCACATCCATCTAATATAAATCCCAATGTTAACTACTTTAAAGAACAATAAGTGTTGAATAGATGTAATTTGGCCACTAGTGCAAAAATCTCCTCATAATAAATACCATACTCCTAAGAAAAATCAGCAGGCAATAAGATACGCTTTGTGACTCACCAGAAATATCTAATTTATTTTGATATTGAATATCCACTTATATCCATCTACTTACAATTGATCAGGTGAGTATCATGTGGTAGAGGAATAAAATCCCATGTATGGGTATGCTGAAGGGATTGTATATGTATAGCTTGCCACCAGTCGGGATACTTAACTGTCTTAGAATAAGATTGTGGTTCCTGTAGAGAATGTATAGCAGTAAGAAAGGATACAAAATGGGGTGAATAAAATTTGGTTAAAGAAGAGTATCTTCGAGGTGACTGATAGTAGGACTATGTCATAGTAGGGGAGATAGTGTGCGTGGTGACGACGACAATAGGGGTGGTGATAATGGTATGGCGTTGGCAGTGCAATAGTCGACGAATCAAAAGTAGGAGTAATCATGTTCGTAGTATCACTTAAATTTACTTCATGAGGGGCTGAAAGTGACTCAGGAAATGAAGATGTGATAGAATTGTATGATGGTATCGTAATGTTGATGTGGTTATAGATGAATAGAGAAATGATAAATCTAACTCTTTCTTCAATGAGTAGTAGTATAAGTTTTTAAAAAAAGCTAACATGACATGAGTTTTGAATTCTTTGACTATTTGAATCATAACATTTATATCCTTTGTGACATATATTGAATCCTAACATGACGCGTCTAGCTGAGCGAGGTGACAACTTATCTCATTCATTTTATTGAAGAATAATGAAGCTAACATAGCCACAAACTCAAATCAGAGCATAATTAAACTGGGTTTTGTGTAGTTGAGAGTATGGACATGTGCCTGTCAATAAGAACGATAATATAACATTATCTAATAGGACAAAAGTGAGAAGCGCTTCATTCCGAAAAGATCAAAAGAGATGTGCAGTGAGCATGAGAGCACATGTATGGTGTTCGCGTTTAGTAATGCCATTTTATTCTAGTGTGTGAGGAAAGAGTGAGCAATAGTTCCATGTGATTTAAGAAGATTGTTCATAGATGAGGAAACATATTTCACATTCATTATCAGATCGAAATACTTTAATTCTCTTATTAAACTAATTATAAACCTTATTGTTAAAGTCTCTGTAAATATCAAAGAATTCTGCATGTGATTGCAAAGATAGACCCAAGTGTATTTAAAAAAGTCATCAATAAAGCTCACATAATATCTACAACCAGACATGGATGCAAGAGGTGCATGACTGCAAATATCAGAATGTACAAAATCAAATGTCAATAGGAAGACTGTTATAAGTCACAAAAGGTAAAGCTGAATGTTTTACTAAATGACAATCAGTATAATTATTTTGTGCATAAAAAGAAAATGATCCTAAGACTCCTGAGTCAACTAAAGTTAAGGTACTGAAAGATGTCCTAACTCACGATGCTAAGGAGCAAAGGTAGAGAAACTACACCTAATAAGTGAAAGAGGAGTAAGAAATTGATCTAATACAATCTATCCACTCTATGACATGTCCCAATCTGATGGTCATTACAGGAATCCTACACAACACATGATTTTGAACCAGATACATTCAAAATTAGCTAACTAACTAATAGAAATGAGATTCATAATGAGTTTAGGAACACATAAAATAGAGGATAAAGTAAGAAAAGATAATGTGATATCACCACACTAAATTACTACAAGAGATGTTAGCAGTATATATGAATGAAGATGTAATAGGAGTGTAGTTTTGAATTATAAAATGGTGAGGAATTATGTGTTGTGAGACACCTGAACCAAATATCTAATGAGTTGAGTTACCCAAAGTAACAGTGAGAGCAACGGTATCAGAACTAATTTCTTGGGCGTATTTGAAAAGGGAACTGTAGGCTGTCTAAAAATCACAATGGATAGCTGATCCCTATCAAGCTCCTACGATGGAAGTCACAATCAGATGGCTGTCTAATCACTGTATTCGCAATCCTACAACCGCTTCTGAGATGATTGATCTTGATGGTTGCGACAACAACATGACTAATATTATATTAGCAACTGTTAGAGATGTTGATGAACAGTGCAATGGTTTCAGAAATAAAAGGTTGGACCTAGTTGGTAAGTTGCTTGGTAGAGAGTTGTGGGCAAATATTCATCTTCAAAACACTATGGATGTTGATTCCCGTCAAGCTCCCACAACGAAAGCTACAATCAAATAGCTTTCGGGTCGACAATCGAAAGCGGCAAATAGAGGACTTTTCACATAGATCGAGAAGAGTTACAATTCAACGACACTTCCGACAACTGATGAAAACTCTATTCAACAGTCTTCATATTCTACAGTGAAAGTTACAATATGACGACTTTCACACCCCACAACAGCTAAAGCTAGGATTACTGAACAATGGTCCTCGCAACGCCTCACAGAAGAAGTTACAAGTCAAAAAGCTCCTTCTGAAACGCGGATGTCATCCCCGCGTTACAATTCTGGAAATGCAGGCGACCCCCGCGTCTCCAAGCTATAAGCTAAACGTGAGCGACCCTCGCGTTCGTAAGGGTCCAGCCAACACCGACCCCCGCGTTTCCAAGCCACCCTCGCGTTCGTAGGGGTCCAACCAACACTGACCCCCGCGTCTCCAAGCTATAAGCTAAACGTGAGCGACCCTCGCGTTCGTAGGGGTCCAGCTAACACCGACCCCCGCGTTTCTAAGCTACAACAAACCAAAACGCGAACGACCATCGCGTTCATCAATGTTCAGCCAACACCCAACTTCGCGTCTCAATTCTAAGAGGCGAAGTTGGGTTCTGAACGTCAGATTGGGCGTTTTGACTTGTTCAAACACAAGCCGAACGGCCTCAAAACCGTTATCCCACGTTCTGAGGGATTTTCGCCCACTTAAGAGCGGATTTAGAGGGCAGTTACAACCTCTTATCCCCCTATAAAAACTCAACAAACTCAACTGAGTTAAAGGTTCGATTTTCTTGGCTCAGATCGACCACAGGAGGCTGGCGGGAGGTTGGATTTTTGGCATCTGAACCGATCAAAACCGCTCAGGTTTGTTGATTCAGCAACAGCAGCAAAATCCTTGGAGATAGGATTTTTGAATCAAGTTCAGAAGATCAAATCTGAAAAGATTCTTCAACAACAGAATATCAGCTTGGTCATTAACCGAATTATCGGTTCTAACAACTCTATTAACAGAGTTCTAACTCGCTCAGAGTTTTTAAACTCGTTGAAGAGTTACTTATAAAACTTTCCACAGAAGTTCATCGTTCCCACAAGATAGAAGACGGTCGGATCGTCAACGGAGAGCAAATTTGACGCGAGCAATCGAAGGAGGCATTCCATCGCTACCGAGAAGAACCCAGTTTTAAACAAAGGAGAGAATCAAACTCGTTCTCTTCTCTTTTGTAATCAAGTTGTAAAAAGCCGAAGAAAGCTCTCTCCTTCGGCCAGGAACTCAAACTGGCTCTGCTGGCGGAAGATCCCACATCCGCGTCAGCAAGACATGCTTCGGGCCACAAACGGCCTATGGAGGAGACGAGTCCTGTAAGCGTCAACGACGCTGCTGCTGGGGCTTTGAAACAAGCCAAGAAGAACACCGCTCGTTGACGGAGAAGATCCATACGACGAGCACATCTACGTGAAAGCCGATTGTTGGCCCAACGCGAAGATCGCATTTCTAAAATCCCACCGAGCTTAGCGTTCCCAAAGAAGAACGCTCACTTCGCGTCAACGAGCCCAACTATGAGCCTCGGCTTATACAGCTGAAACGCGACCCTGAATGACGTGTTGTTTCCTCAAAGCGCAACCCTCAGAAAGGAGCTGCCAAAACCAAACGCGACCCTCAGGTGCGCGTTCCAATAAAACATGACTCTCAAGAGTCTGTTTCACTAATTAAACGCGACCCTCAGGGGCGCGTTCAACCTAAACGCGACCCTCAGGGGCGCGTTCAACCTAAACGCGACCCTCAGGGGCGCGTTCAATCAAAACATGACCCTCAGAGGTCTGTTTCCTCATTTAAACGTAGGCCTCGGTCTAATGTTTACAAATCTCAACGCGACCCTTGCGTTATTCTCCAAGAACGCGACCCTCGTGTTATTTCTCAGGAACACGATCTTCAAGAGGTCCGCCAGGTTCAGAAAAGTCAGCGTGGCTTCAAAATCCATGTTCGACAAGAACCAATCTCACCCACCCAAGGGCAGGGGGTTCCATCTCCGCCTCCAAGCCCGGGGAAAGTTTCTTCTCAAGTTCCTGATCTGCGGGAATTATTATCGAGAGGAAAACCAACAGTACAAGCAGCTCACTCATGTCAATGTGAGAGGATTATTTCGGCAGTCCTGTTAAAATGCCATTGTTGTGCATCCGCATCTCGGCAGTCCGTATTCGACAGGTTGACGAACGTTGTTAGGCCTGCCAAACGACAACGCCGCTACAGAAAGAAGACAGCTGAAGCGGAATACTCCGAAGTCATCATCAACATGATCGGCAGAGGAAGAGCCTCACATACTGATTCCGATGAGTCACAAAAGAGTCATTCCCCGACTGTTAGGGAAATTTGTGACCAGTTCGAAGGAGTATATCGGAATACTCGGACTCGGACAGGAGCTATCCGTCCGGTTGATTATCAAAGATTGGCCAAGGGGGTCGTTTCCGACGATGAACATTCGGCAGTCGCCGAATCTCAATCTTCAAGTTCTGTTGTCGCACGCGAGGTCTCCGCTTACACGACAGGGAACCATGAAGACATAGCCAAAAGAGTGGACGAACACCATGTCATGCTCCAGGCGCAGCAGGAGACACTTCTCTAGTTAAAGGATATGTTGGCCCAGCTCCTTGCTGAAAAAGGCCAAAGACCTGAATCTTCCCAGAGGACTACTTCAAAGGGAAAGCAAAAAGCGACCGAACATTCGGATCGTGAGACTCACCATCTGGGATCCTCTTCCGAAGGTGAGAGGGAGATAGAAAAAGAGCTGCACCCTCAATCCACCAAGGTGGATGAACTGGAGGCTCGCCTCAACGCAATCGCCAACCGAGTTCATGAAACTGCCTGCCGGATCCATCCAGAAATGGGTAGACCTGGAAAGGCTATTCTTGGCCAGATTCTTTGAGGACGATACAGAGGTCTCAGTCCCAACTCTTCTCGCCACTAAACAAAGGAAAGGAGAGTCCATCGAGGCCTATGTGGAAAGATTCCACTGCATGGCATTGCGATGCCCCTCAGGTATGACTCAATCAACTTTGGTTGAAACTTGCAGGCACAACCTGCAGACCCAGCTCCTTGCTCAGATGGGGGTAGAGGAGTGTCACTCCTGGAGACAACTAGTTTCACAAGGAGAACAAGCTGAGGAGATAGTGGGGCGAGTTAAAGCTGAAGAAGAGCCGCAACCCAAGCCGCAACAGCAACAATAACGCAACCAGAACAACGCCCAGCGGTCTAAGGGAAAGGAGACTTTAGCAGCTGATTACACACGAGTACCACCGCCTAATAAGCAAGCCCAGCGGTCTAAGGGAAAGGAGACTTTAGCAGCTGATTACACACGAGTACCACCGCCTAATAAGCAAGGCAAGGCGCCCAATCAACAAAGGGCGCCCAAGCAATATTCGTTCAAAGAGGAGCATGTGGATACCTTATTCCAGTTGCTTCGAAAGAACAACAAGCTGCTATTGCCTGAGATCAGGAAGCCGGATGAAGCAGGAAAAGTGGATGACCCTAATTATTGTCGTTATCACAGATTCCTTGGACATCCTACCAAAAAGTGTTATGTCTTCAAAGACATCTTGCAGAATTTGGTGAATGCTAATGTGCTCACCTTGAAGCCAGAACAGAAGACCGTATCCACTAATATGATAGCGGTCCAATTCGGTGACTTTCCCCCAGTAGTAACCGCAAATGGTGTTGTGCCCATTCGCAAGGGAGAAATGCACCTGAAAAATGTTGACTTGCATAGTCAAAAAGACAGGGGGTTGGTACCCCTCACTACCACAAAAGGGGAAATCATGTGGGTCCACCCTGATCTGCTAAGAGATCAACAATGGATAAACACCTCATCCAAAAAGAAGGGAGGCAAGGCTAAGTCTTCCAACATGATTAGCCCCTCCATTACTGAGAATGATGACCACCTCAAACCTCTTACTGATTCAGAAGAGGAGAGGATCGCCCTGGCAGCATACCCAGGAGACAACCCTGGCACTCGGTCAGGAAAAGCTTACTTGATGGATTACGGCCAGAATGCTCCAGAAGTTGAAGAGCATCCCCAAGACGCTGGGGGTTCTGTCCCGAAGAAGCCGGTTGATAAAGGAAAACAGAAGGAGCTCCGATTCAACAAAAATCTGCACCAGGAATCCGGAGAATCAAGCGCTCCCTTCCAGTTCAATGTTATGGCGCAGTTGGCCAACATACCGGCCAGGATTACTTTATATGAGCTCCTAAGGTTGTCCAAATCCACCAAGGAAGCTCTAATTGAAGCTTTAATGAATACGGAGAGCTTCATTACTCAAGTAACTCCGATTCCCGAAGCTTCTGAAGATCAACTTTGTCTGCAATGCCTACAAGCAGCGAGAAGTCTACCCTGCATATCATTCACTCAGGAAGATATGCAAGTCAAGCACGAGCATGACCGACCACTGTACTACACAGGGTATATTGGATCCTCCGAAATCAGTCGTGTTCAAGTTGACCCAGGCTCAGCACTCAGCATCATGCCTTACAGGGTCATGCAGGTCTTAGGGATTCCTATGCACCGATTGCACACCACCCAGACCACTATCTTCGGGTTCAATACAAACAGCACTCGACCCCTGGGAAAGATCAAGCTCAGATGCCAGATCGGAGATCTTAAGTCTGAAGTAGCATGCTACATCATAGATGCAGACACGTCCTACAATCTTTTGCTAGGACGACCATGGATACATACAAACCGTATTGTCCCGTCTACCCTACATCAGGTCATGAAATATGCTAATGATGAGGGAGAAGTTCGAACCCTGATTGCGGAAAAATATCCGGTAACGAAGCTGACATCGAACCAGATCCTGATGAAGATTGTCCTTGGGAGTTAAACTTTGATGTAATGGGTCAGGGTGAGAGTAATAATGATGTACCGAGTGAGGGCGAGTGGTGCGTTCATGAAAATTTCATTTTAGCGTACTTGTCTGATGTCTCTCCTAAAAATGAACAAATAGAGAATGATTCTAGTGCAGGTACCAACCCATGGCACATACTGTGCACAGAGGCGTCGCTCACCTTACCAATTCACAGAAGCCGATCCAGTTCGGCAGAGTCAAACCCGAACAACTTAAGCGAGGAAGTTCAGAGGAAGATGACGGAGTTCCCCAATTCCATTACCATGAACCCAACTCTATATACTTAATGAAATGAATGGGGTATAATTTTAATGAGAAACAGGGCTTAAACTTTGGGAAAGGAAGACGAACCCCGATCCGGATGTCTCTCACTCCTGAAGGAAAACCTCCGGACTATTATCAAAAAACCGGGAGAGGCGTGGGTTACGTTACGCCTCCCCCCACCTCGGAAAATAAAATCAGTAATTACCTGCATCACGATCATTCATCTAGAATATCTTCATATGAGTCCGACGTCAGTGTTGGACCTTTCTTTAAAAGCCTGACTGTGAACATGGTTTCAACCAGTCATCCAGATGAAGACGCAGGGGGTGACGAGTAGTTAATGGAATCGACCGACGATCCTTGGATCAAGCGTCTCAATATCTTGTGGGATATGCATTTCGAACAACGCGAGCCGCCCACTGAAGATAAAGTGATCCAGGTCAACATGGGAGATGAACATGATCCTAAGCCCATCTTTATAGCCGAAGACTTATCATCATCCGAAAAAGAAGACCTTATATCTCTCATCCGAGAATATATAGATGTCTTCGCTTGGAACTATGAAGATATGCCGGGTCTTGACCCGAAGGTTGCCATGCACCGTCTCAACATCGATCCGGATGTAAAACCCGTTAAATAGCAACAACGCAGGTTTCGTCCAGAGATCATGGAATCAATTGAGTCAGAAGTTAGAAAGCTTATAGACTCAGGTTTTGTTAGGGAAGAACAACACCCGGACTGGGTAGCCAACATTGTTCCAGTTCCCAAAAAGAACGGTAAGGTCCGGATATGCATCGACTTCCGTGATCTCAATGGCGCTTGTCCGAAAGACGAATTCCCGCTTCCTATCACGGATGTTAGGATTGGCAATACTTGCGGATATGAAAGGATGTCTTTCATGGATGGATTCTCCGGGTACAATCAGATCAAGATGCACCCAGATGACGAGAAACACACTGCTTTTAGAACACCACTGGGGGTATATTGCTACACAGTGATGCCATTCGGCCTGAAAAACGCAGGTGCAACTTATCAACGTGCAATGAACACGATCTTTCATGAACACCTTCGAAAGAAGATCGAATGCTACGTCGATGATATAGCAGTAAAGAGCTAATGTAAAGATGGTCATCTTACAGATCAGAAGACAATATTTGAGATCATGCGAGCACATCAGCTGAAGATGAATCCGATGAAATCGTTTCTCGGAGTTTCAAGCGGAAAATTCCTAGGATTTATCGTTACCTCCAAGGGGATCTCCCTTGATCCAGAGAAAGTGCGTGCCATCCAAGACATGCCACCTTCGAAGAATCTCAAAGAGCTCAGAGGTTTACAAGGTAGACTGGCCTACATCCGAAGATTTATATCGAATCTTTCAGGGCGTTGCCAACCTTTCTCTAAGCTCATGAAGAAAGGAATATCCTTCGTCTGGGATGGAGAATGTCAAAAAGCATTCGAGGAGATTAAGAGATATCTCACTCAATCGCCAGTTCTCGTAGCCCCGATATCAGGAAAACCATTCCTGTTATATGTGAGGGACATGGACCATTCTCTTAGGGCTTTGTTAGCCCAGAACAACGATCAAGGTCAAGAGCAAGCCATCTTTAGTAAAGACTTGGGCACATATGTGGAAGTGGCACATCAATTCCCAGAAGGTAGCATAAATTTCCGGGTGCGCCATCTTCAGTAAAGAAAGCTCCTCGGTGGTGGGGACAAACTCCTCATAGGGTGTTTTTCCGAGCGACAACCCCGATACTGCCTGCATCTCATGAAGAGCAAAACCTAACTCTCCTGCAGGTGTGAAGAATGTGCAGCTGTCCGGATTGTATTTCTCCAACATGGCGAAGAAATTGTGAAAACTCTGCACGATTCCCCATCGTGTAGCTAACACGGGAACTGTGAGACCCGATTGAGCGAGCGAGTCTTTAAGCTCCTCAAGAACGAAGTCAACCATGCGGGTCCACCAACCTCCTTCTCCAGAGCAGACCCATCCAGGGGATCTGAACGTCTGGGTAGAGAATTCAACCTGAATTACAAGGAATTGGCGGATAAAAATGTTCGCTGGACGTGGCATCTCCGGAACCAGCTCCTTCTTCTCAAATAAACCAGGTCTTAACCCCTTGAGTTGTCCCCCGATTTGTGTACAAGCTCGCCGACCAAATCCAAGCGACACGTTCTCCTTCTCCTTTACTATGTCAAAGGTCAAACCCCGACGGCAGCTCACATTCAAGAAATAGGAGAGTGGGTACATCCTCTTCATGTTTGGGAGGAATAAGAAGCGATTATCAGCTCTCCGCAGCAGCTTTGAATCTTCCACGTATGTGAGATGGTCATCGACTGGTATGCGATCTCCAAATATGAAGGCTGGTTTAGGAAACTGGGCATGACTAACAGGGGTCTCCAAGTCTAAGTCAGTGATCAAAATCCTGAGAGTAGAGCGTTGAGGGAATTTGATCATTTCCGCTCTTTCCGAATCAGGAAAAGTACACAATGGAATCCTGTTCTGAAGACTGAATAATTCATTCGGGTCAGGTCCACCAATATATCCGAAATGGTGCTCTTGTGAAAGTGGCACGTTTGGGAAAAGCACTGCACAATCGAAAACAGAAGTTAGCAGCTAGAAGCGAGTTATCGACATAAAGACAGAGTCTGAAACACAAAGGGGTAAAGCCTTGTGTCAAAATCTCCAACGCGAAGGTCGAGCCTCGCGTCAGAAGTCTCAAACGCGAGGGTCGAACCTCGTGTTGAACAAGTTGAACGCGAGGGTCGAAGACCCATAGGGTATCCCAACCCCGCGTTATCATGGAACTAAAACGAGTCATCTTCCTCGTTATCAAGAACCCATCTAGGGTTTTCAAAGAACTTGCCAAGGCAAGTTATTTCGGTCAGCACTCACCACGACAAGGAGACCCTACGGCGGCGATGGTCGACGGCAAGGTTCCCGCATGGACAAGAACACCGCCGGCGTTCTCAGCCGACGGCATGTCGGAAATCACTTCAGCGACCTTCTTGGAGTTCGAACCCGTCCTCCGAGGCGCCATTGATGCAGTCGATCGGAGGAAACTCCTTTGAACGAGGGAGACGAAGCTCGTCGGAGATCTCGCCGTAATCAAACGAGAGTTCTCATTCTTGGAAATAGCCGAAAGTTTTGAAAGTCAAGTGACTTTTGACGTGACCAGTTAATCAAAACCTCTGTATCTCATCAGCAGAATCTAAATTCTCATCGGGCTAATATTGCACCCCAGAATCCACTTATCAATTCTCATTAATAGAATGATAAGTCTCTAACTCATTGTCAATTTATTAGCTCTCCTCAGCAGAGCAATAAATAACCTGTTTTCAGCGGGTTAACAAAATTCCCTAAAATCTTGTTCAAATCACAAGTATCACAATTCATCGCTCCGATGATAAAACACTTAGCAGTTCTCCCCAGTGAGACGCTATAATATTCTTTCCCCATACTTGTCACGTTAAAATTACACCTCTGATAAAATCAACTTATCGATTCTCATCAATAGAACGATAAGTCCTCAAAATTGCCCAGATCGCAATATTTCTCCTGTCACGTTAAAATCACACCTCTGACAAAATCAATTTATCGATTCTCGTCAATAGAACGATAAGTCCTCAGAATTGCCCAGATCACAATAATCCCCCTGCCAAGTTAAAACTATACCGCTGACACTTATAGATTTCTTTTAGTGTTCAAAGCAGAAATAACACAGGAAGAATTCTACTAGTCAACCCCATTACTGAAAAATAATAAAATTTTCATCCTTAGCAGTTGGAAACTTTCTAGAGTTATCTTAAACGATAATAATAAGAGTTTTCTGTACCAGAACCATTGTGGAGATTTATTCTAAGTCAGGAATACATCTCAGGCATTTCTTGTAACTTGTATCTAAAATCAAAACATGATAAATGCAAGAAACAATGAGAAACCAATATCACTTTTTATTCAGAAACCAAAAAGAAGTGATACAAAGCTGTTCTTAAGCAAAAGATTAGTACAAGGTCAAGTCAAAAGAAGCAAGTTGAGCTTTGGCATCAGAGAGCTTCTCTTCATGACTGGCCCGTACAACGGCTTCAACCTTCCTCCGCAGCTCATCCTCGGTGGGTGCTACTTCAGCGGCGGCCTCCCTCTTTACTCTTTCAAGAGCCTGAGCTTCCGTACGGTAATTCAAAAGAGTGTCTGCATTTTTGGCCCCAAGTATATTAACGACGGCTTCTTCGCGAGAAAGCTGGGCCTTCAATCTCAGCACCTCCGCCTCAGCCTCGACAAGTTTTGTGCGAATGAGGTCCAGAGAAGCAGTAGAGAGCTCCAGTTCTTTTTGTCTCAGATCACTCTGTTCTCGCAAGTGCGCGATGTGAAGCTCTTTTTCAGCCAGGCCTCGCTCAATTGCCTCACGGCGAGTCACTTCCTCAACCTGGAAGTCAGCAAAAGTAGACACGATCTGTGTCTGCATGTCTTCGTGGCTGAGTGCTTCCAAATGTTTGAGCTGGGCTTCCAAGTGGGAAATAGCTTCCGAACAACATTCAAAGTAATGGGCATTGCCCACACTCTTGACCCCATTTAAGCCTGCTTCTAAGAGATACTTAAGAGAATCAAAGCGGCCTCGACCAGCTGTGACAACCTCAATTACCTTCCTCACGAGACTGTTCAAGTAGCTCAAGGAAATATGGAGGAAGTCAGGAGCGTCCGTTGGACTGGAAAAAGCAATGGAGGATGACTCGATAATCCCGGAAGTTGAAGTGCCAAAATATGGATTAACAAGCGATTTGGGTGTAGAAGTCGCGGAAGCAACTGAAACATTCAATTGCGAAGGGCTTGAAGTCAAAGCCATCATTGCTCTCGCCGGAGACGCGCTTGGTCCAGTCTCCGGGGGCGCAAGCGAGATCTTCATCAATACTGAAGATGAAGCAGCTACGGTGGATGAGGCAGGTAGGGCCTGCTCCTGCATAGGAGCTGACACCTGCACAAGTTGCTGTTCCGGAGGAAGAGTTGCGGCAGTAGTTTCAGGCAACGCTACAGGTTCTTGCCCCGAAACAGTAGCAGCAGTGGTCCCTGGAGTAGGTGAACATGCACGAAAAAATGGTCGGAACGCGGAGAAAGCATGTGGAAGAAGTCGAAACAAACCAAGCTTACCGGTAAGATAGAAAGGAGTATAACCATATGCTTTATCGGATGGGACCTTGGGAGCGTCATCATCAAAAGTGGTGACGTCATCTATGGAATCATGCTCTTCGTCATCTTCACCACCACCTGACATGTTGCCAACGTCAGCATCCTCATCGTCTCTATCTCCGTCAGCTACATCACCAGTTGGGGAGTCGTCATAATCAACTCGCTCCTCATCATCCTGAGCCGCTGAAGGTTCCGGAAGATCTGTTGTTTATTCATGAGTCCCGTTGTAGGACTAGGAATTGAATCATGAGTCTGTGACATTAAGGCTGAAGGAGAAGGGAATGGATTCTCTTCAAGACCCCCTGGTTCTAATGCAGGAGACTTGGGAAGGTCCATCACCGGAGCAGACTCTGCATCTGCAGCCATTAGTTCATCCTCTTCTCCCTCAGGAGGATGGTAAGAAGAAGCTTCGCTCGATAAAGCTGGGCCATTAGAACGAAGTCCAGCTCTATGTGGCAGGCCTGCAACAGACGATTCCTGTTGTTCTTCATTTACAGCAGCTTTGATGGCCTCAGCCATCAACTTAGATTTTTGTTAGCCTTTGGGGGGAGAATCCACCAGCAGTTTCCGACGGATCTGCTTGTCATACTTGTCGGCTTCATCTACAGAAAGTTTTCTTTTCCCCGCTGCTCTCGTTGTAGGAGGATCAACCACTCGTTGCTCTTCCCCTGGAGCAGGATTAGCTATATGTTCCTCTTCCTGCCCAGCAGGTTGATTCTCAATGGATAGGAACTCGTCGATCCCTCTCAAGCGGGAGGTTTTAGACCCCTTCCTTAAATTATACATATACCTAATGTCTTTCAGGCAAGATGTATTCAAGTTGTAATTGGGAGTCTGAGAAGCGGCGTTATACCAATTACAGAAGCTTATAGAGGTATAGGAGTTAGCAGTTTTGTGGGGAAGCTTGAAGACGGCCTTGGTACAACCTGCTACAAAATAATACCAGGCACTGGCTCCTTCATATAAGTTGGCTATAACTGAGAGTTGAGGATGAGGGTTCCCGACATACAACTGATCATACCCAAATTGGCGAGCGAACCTATAGGGTTGGTAAGGCTCGATGAAACAGTGGACGCCCTGTCGGAAGATCAGGTAGCCTGGCCTGATGGAAAGAAGCCAATGGAAAACACCCCCGCTCAGCTGAGTGAATCCATTAGGACCTGCCGTATCCTGATATTCTGCTCCATAGATGCCGCCCTCAAAATCAGGGAAACAGTGGTAGATGTGGAAATGGGTGTCTCGCGCTAAGATTTGGCGAATTTTAACCATGTACCCCCCTTCCCACTTCGCAGACTCTAGTCGCTGTACAAATGGGATGAATGAGTCTCCCGGGGGAGAGGCTGCACTCATCAAAGGAGGACAGTGAAGCACCTACCAAGCCATCAAATAGGTATATGGTATTGGCACCCTAGGATTAGGAGTTTTGAAAGTCTTGTGACCCTCAGACTCCACCTCTGTAACACCAACGAAGTCAGAGGCCAACTCCCGCAGTCCATACTGCAAACAACCCACCATAGCACTGAGGAGGCTCACAGGTCTCCCATGTGCCAAAAGGACAGCTGGGTAGACCACCTCAATAGCAAGGGCATCAACTGGCCTGGTAGGAACGACGCAACGCTTGAGCCACAACATCAAGAATCCAGCCAGCAACGCCGCGTCGAAAATTAGAATCAGAGCTTGATAATGGAAACTTCAAACTCCGTATGAGCCGGGAAAACATCTTCCTTGGCCTCATTGGTGTAGTGGGAGGTAGCGTCGTCAATTCGAGCCTGAACTTCCTCCAAAGTACTGACAGGCAATTAGGTCACAGAGCCTCCCTTAGTGGTCAAGTTCTGGAATAAATATTCCACCCAAGACACTTGTTTAATACCGCTTCCTCGGACCCCCGTCAGCTACATGCAGATATGGAAGTGACACATGACTTCCCAAAGAGTTGCATAAATTTCGGGGCTGGCCTTCTTTAAAATTTTAAGTTCCGCTGATCCCGGAACAAATTCTTCATACGAAAAGTCCCCAAGAATAAGACCCGAGACTTCGTGCATCTCGTGAAGAGCGAAGCCTAACTCCCCCACAGGGGTGAAGAAAGTGCAAGTCTTAGGACTATACTTCTCCAGTATGGAAAAGAAGTGAAAGTGGCTCTGGATAATCCCGAACTGAGTAGCCCGTACAGGAACCTGCAATCCAGCGCGAGCAAGAGGGACTTCCAACTCTTTTAAGACAAACTTGGTCATCTGGGTCCACCATCCCATCACCGGAGAATGGACCCAGCCAGGAGTTCTGAATCCTTGCGCTGGGAATTCTCCTTTCTTTTCAACAAACCTCTTGACGAAGGTATTTGCCGGACTTGACACTTCGCCGAGTGGATATTCCTTGGCAAATAGACCCGGCCGTAGGGCTGTCACCTGTCGGTTATAACCAACTGTGCGGACCCCATGAAAAGTCAGAGTTCCAAGGGCGACCCTATCCTGATCCTTAACCAGGGGCCAATCCATACGCCTTGGGACAGAAGCACACTGGAAATAAGATATGGGGAACATCCTCTCCATATTGGGCAAGAAAAGGTTGCGGTCCCCAACTTTCCGCAGCCACTTATAGTCCCCATCGTAAGCAGTGCTTGCTTCGAAGTCAACGAAGTCCCCGAAGAGGTATCCAGGTTTGACTATTGGCTTACGGCTTGGGCTTTCAAGTCGAGCGTCCGTAACCAATGTCCTAAGAGTGTCAGAAGAAGCTTGGGTAATTAATTCTATGCGACTCTTCTCCCTAATTCGGAAAACTAGGAGTTCTTGGCACGAGCTGAAGGTCATGTTCATGTCCGCACCACCTTCATGTCCAAAATGGTGGCGAAAAGGAAGAGGTTCATTGGTATGGCGCACTGCAAAAGGACGAAAAAAGTTAGACAACTCCAAATCAAAGCTCAGACGCGAAGGTCGACTCCCACGTCAAACAAGCTCAGACGCGAAGGTCGACTCCCGCGTCAAACAAGATCAGACGCGAAGGTCGACTCTCGCGTCAAACAAGCTCAGACGCGAAGGTCGACTCCCGCGTCAAACAAGATCAGACGCGAAGGTCGAACCCCGCGTCTGACAAGATCAGACGCACAGGTCGAACCCCACGTCAGATAAGCTCGAACGCGAAGGTCGAACCCCACGTCAAATAAGCTCAGACGCGAAGGTCGACTCCAGCGTCAAAAATCTCAGACGCGAAGGTCGAACCTCGCATCAGAAAATTCAGACGCGCAGGTCGACCCTCACGTCAAAAATCTGAGACGCGGAGGTCGAACCCCTCGTCAAAAATACCAAACGACAGAGTCCAGCCCCGCGTTATTAAAACGAGTTGCCTCGTTGATCCAAAGATCAGAACTCGCCGAAGCAAGTTTAATGACCACGGAGGTCGTACTCACCGCCAATCAAAGGGAGCTGGGGCGGCACATTTTCCTGAGCAGCAGCGCTCCGTAGCGGCTCAGACTTGGAAGCGACGTCGGGCTTGGAAGATTTCTTGGGGGCCATGAGATCTGGTCGGAGGAGATGAATAGTTTTCGCCGGAGAAAACGAAATTTTTTTTTTCGTTAAAGCTTCAAGAAGAGTCGAATGACTCTTGATTTGACCTCTGGCGGTCTATTTATAGACAGCTATGAGCTGTCGAATCGTAACGGACGGGATTCGAGGCCAGAATCCCGCCCAAACTCGACCTTCGCGTTTGAGTTGGTTGAGCTTCCAAACGCGATGCTCACCTTCGCGTTCAAATTTCCCAACGCTGGGCTCACCCACGCGTTCCAATCCTTAAAGGCAGAAATTATCTCTGTGTTTGGACCGCTATGATAGCAACTTCTTGGCTACCGAGGCTACGACACGGCCTCAGATAAGTAAAAGAAGAGCTAACAACAATCATCAAGGCGATCAAAGCCGGGAAGAAGCAGACGACTCCACTGGGGAGTCTATTGGAAAAGTACAGATAGATTACAATTAACAACATTGAAGTCATCTGGCTCGATCAGACGGAGTGAGCAATCGATCTACTAAATTTTGGGATCCAAAGTATTCCGAAAATTCGTCCCAGTCAACCGCGAACTTTTGAAAACTTTGGAGGGGGTTCTGTAGGCTGTCTAAAAATCACAATGGATAGCTAATCCCTATCAAGCTCCTACGATGGAAGTCACAATCAGATGGCTGTCTAATCACTGTATTCGCAATCCTACAATCGCTTCTGAGATGATTGATCTTGATGGTTACGATAACAACTTGACTAATATTATATTAGCAACTGTTAGAGATGTTGATGAACAGTGCAATGGTTTCAGAAATAAAAGGTTGGACCTAGTTGGTGAGTTGCTTGGTAGAGAGTTGTGGGCAAATATTCATCTTCAAAACACTATGGATGTTGATTCCCATCAAGATCCCATAACGAAAGCTACAATCAAATAGCTTTCGGGTCGACAATCGAAAGCGGCAAATAGAGGACTTTTCACATAGATCGAGAAGAGTTACAATTCAACGACACTTCCGACAACTGATAAAAACTCTATTCAGCAGTCTTCACATTCTACAGTGAAAGTTAATATGACGACTTTTATACCCCACAACAGCTAAAGCTAGGATTACTGAACAACGGTCCTCGCAACGCCTCACAGAAGAAGTTGCAAGTCAAAAAGCTCCTTCTGAAACGCGGATGTCATCCCCACGTTACAATTCTGGAAATGCAGGTGACCCCCGCGTCTCCAAGCTATAAGCTAAACGTGAGCGACCCTCGCGTTCGTAGGGGTCCAGCCAACACCGACCCCCGCGTTTCTAAGCTACCCTCGCGTTCGTAGGGGTCCAACCAACACTGTCCCCCGCGTCTCCAAGCTATAAGCTAAACGTGAGCGACCCTCGCGTTCGTAGGGGTCCAGCCAACACCGACCCCCGCGTTTCTAAGCTATAACAAACCAAAACGCGAGCGACCCTCGCGTTCATCAATGTTCAGCCAACACCCAACTTCGCGTCTCAATTCTAAGAGGCGAAGTTGGGTTCTGAACGTCAGATTGGGCGTTTTGACTTGTTCAAACACAAGCCGAACGG
Organism: Asparagus officinalis; assembly: GCF_001876935.1. Lineage (NCBI taxonomy): Eukaryota > Viridiplantae > Streptophyta > Magnoliopsida > Asparagales > Asparagaceae > Asparagus > Asparagus officinalis. Next base: position 67,343,691 of record NC_033803.1, on the reverse strand, counting down.
CCTCAAAACCGTTATCCCATGTTCTGAGGGATTTTCGCCCACTTAGGAGCGGATTTAGAGGGCAGTTACAACCTCTTATCCCTCTATAAAAACTCAACAAACTCAACTGAGTTAAAGGTTCGATTTTCTTGGCTCAGATCGACCACAGGAGGTTGGCTTTCGTTAGAACAGGGAGGCGGCGGGTTAGATTTTTGGCATCTGAACCGTACAGGTTGGATTCAGAGGATCAAAACCACTCGATTCGGTGATTCAACAGCAGCAGCATTAAAATCCCTGGAGATAGGATTTTTGAATCATGTTCAGAAGATCAAATCTGAAAAGATTCTTCAACAACAGAATATCAGCTTGGTCATTAACCGAATTATCGGTTCTAACAACTCTATTAACAGAGTTCTAACTCGTTCAGAGTTCTTAAACTCGTTGAAGAGTTACTTATAAAACTTTTCACAGAAGTTCATCATTCCCACGAGATAGAAGACGGTCGGATCGTCAACGGAGAGCAAATTCGACTCGAGCAATCGAAGGAGGCATTACATCGCTACTGAGAAGAACCTAGTTTTAAACAAAGGAGAGAATCAAATTTGTTCTCTTCTCTTTTGTAATCAAGTTGTAATCGGAATCAAAGGAATACAAATCAATTTTCTTTGTTCTTTTCATTGCAATTTTTCCTACATACAAAAGATGGCGACTCTGCTGGGGAGTCTATTGGAAAAGTACAGATAGATTACAATTAACAACATTGAAGTCATCTGGCTCGATCAGTACAGATAGATTACAATTAACAACATTGAAGTCATCTGGCTCGATCAGACGGAGTGAGCAATCGATCTAATAAATTTTGGGATCCAAAGTATTCCGAAAATTCGTCTCAGTCAACCGTGAACTTTCGAAAACTTTGGAGGGGGTTCTGTAGGCTGTCTAAAAATCACAATGGATAGCTGATCCCTATCAAGCTCCTACAATGGAAGTCACAATCAGATGGCTGTATAATCACTGTATTCGCAATCCTACAATCGCTTCTAAGATGATTGATCTTGATGGTTGCGACAACAACATGACTAATATTATATTAGCAACTGTTAGAGATGTTGATGAACAGTGCAATGGTTTCAGAAATAAAAGGTTGGACCTAGTTGGTGAGTTGCTTGGTAGAGAGTTGTGGGCAAATATTCATCTTCAAAACACTATGGATGTTGATCGGGTCGACAATCGAAAGCGGTAAATAGAGGACTTTTCACATAGATCAAGAAGAGTTACAATTCAACGACACTTCCGACAACTGATGAAAACTCTATTCAGCAGTCTTCACATTCTACAGTGAAAGTTACAATATGACGACTTTCACACCCCACAACAGCTAAAGCTAGGATTACTGAACAACGGTCTTCGCAACGCCTCACAGAAGAAGTTACAAGTCAGAAAGCTCCTTCTGAAACATAGATGTCATCCCCGCGTTACAATTCTGGAAATGCAGGCGACCCCCGCATTTTCAAGCCACCCTCGCGTTCGTAGGGGTCCAACCAACACTGACCCCCGCGTCTCCAAGCTACAAGCTAAACGTGAGCGACCCTCGCGTTCGTAGGGGTCCAGCCAACACCGACCCCCGCGTTTCTAAGCTATAACAAACCAAAACGCGAGCGACCCTCGCGTTCAATGATATTCAGCCAACACCCAACCTCGCGTCTCAATTCTAAGAGGCGAAGTTGGGTTCTGAACGTCAGATTGGGCGTTTTGACTTGTTCAAACACAAGCCGAACGGCCTCAAAACCGTTATCCCATGTTCTGAGGGATTTTCGCCCACTTAGGAGCGGATTTAGATGGCAGTTACAACCTCTTATCCCCCTATAAAAACTCAACAAACTCAACTGAGTTAAATGTTCGATTTTCTTGGCTCAGATCGACCACAGGAGGCTGGCTTTCGTTAGAACAGGGAGGCGACGGGTTAGATTTTTGGCATCTGAACCGTACAGGTTGGATTCGGAGGATCAAAACCACTCGATTCGGTGATTCAACAGCAGCAGCATTAAAATCCCTGGAGATAGGATTTTTGAATCAAGTTCAGAAGATCAAATCTGAAAAGATTCTTCAACAACAGAATATCAGCTTGGTCATTAATCGAATTATCGGTTCTAACAACTCTATTAACAGAGTTCTAACTCGTTCAGAGTTCTTAAACTCGTTGAAGAGTTACTTATAAAACTTTTCACAGAAGTTCATCGTTCCCACGAGATAGAAGACGGTCGGATCGTCAACGGAGAGCAAATTCGACGCGAGCAATCGAAGAAGGCATTCCATCGCTACTGAGAAGAACCCAGTTTTAAACAAAGGAGAGAATCAAATTCGTTCTCTTCTCTTTTGTAATCAAGTTGTAATCGGAATCAAAGGAATACAAATCAATTTTCTTTGTTCTTTTCATTGCAATTTTTCC
>NC_033803.1:67313768-67341253 GCF_001876935.1 Asparagus officinalis | reverse complement strand
TATTTGAGATTTGTGTGTATTTGAAATCAAATTGATTTCTTTGAACTGGTTCTAGCTGGTTTGGGGTAGATCTAGGGTTTTCAACTCTTGGAACCAATTTTTTTTTATTTTAAAAAAAAGATAAGATAATCATCACGACCAAACATGGACTCTACACCTTCTTAGCTGTTGATATTAAACTCATTGGAGATGAAAGCTACAAGACATGGATGTTAACTATTCAGTACAATCTTCATGCATTTGTAGTATGGGGATATATTGATGGTTCTTTTCTATCCTCCTCAGACTTCTCTCCAGTTGTTGCATCATCTAGATCGAGCTCAACCGACAATTCAGTTGCTACACCAGAGTAACTGTTATTACTGGAGAGATTACATATCAACAGGGTAACTGTACGGATCAACATATTATGACATATATCACGTGATTCATATCTACTACTATTTTTTTTTGGTAAATGAAAATTTTTATTTCATCTCCAAATATGAAAGTTGTATTTACATCAATGATCTCAATGTGAGATATACCAGAAATATGTAGCTAAAACTCAAAAAACAGAGCTATAGCCAAGGCACTGGATTACAAACAGTAAACAATAGCCCTATATATGTGAACAGGTTCCAGCAATCCTCAGTGGTATAAACCTGTCCAAATCTGTGCACGTCTGTGCATGCTCTACAATGAAAGAATCCAGGCATCATTTTCAGAGGGGATGTTAGAGTTTAGTAGCACTGTCATGATATCAACTTTAATACCCTTTACTAGATGTTCAACTGGCCTGCTCTTTTGCTGAAAAACTCTCATATTCCTCTCATTCCAGATTGCATAAATGGTGGCTGACAGTGCCATTCTCTTAACCCTTTGTTTAATACCTCTTCCTTTCAATCTTGAACTGAACCAGTTTATCAAAATCTCCCAATGGCATGATCTCCAAGAGAATTGAAGCCAATCCATTATACAATTCCATACATCACTAGAATAAGCACATTCAAAGAATAGGTGGCTTCTGTTTTCCTGAAAAGAATCAGTACATAAGGTGCAGTGGTTTGTATTTATTATTCCCCTTCTTAACAGTCTGTCCTGGGTATTCAATCTGTTATTGACAGTTAACCAGCTAATGAATGAGTGTTTAGGATAGCATAAGCTCTCCCATATTGTATTGTGCCATTGGACATTACTGCTGGTTGGGTTTAAAGCATGGTATAGTGCAGATAACTTCAATTTCCCCCCCTTATAACAAGAACCAATCAACTGAATGAGGTTTCCTACTCCTCCACAGAAATTCAAAGCCTTATCCCTTGCTTTGATTAATTGTTTCCACATCCAAGAATCCCCCGATCTTGCTTTAACATGCCAAATATCTCTTTGCTTCAGATAGGTACCATGAATCCATTTAATCCACATTAATTCCCTATTAACATGAATATTCCATAAGTTCTTTAAGGCAGCTGCAAGATTCCATATTGAAGCAGAGAAAATGCCAAGGCCACCCAGTTTTTTACCCATACAAACTCTGTCCCAGGATACTAAGGGGATTTTGGATGTTAGATTTGAACCCCCCCACAAATAATTTCTGCATATCTACTACTATTTGACTATCTATTAGTTGTCTCTCTACTTCAAGCGAATAATAGACTACACTTTCCTGCATGTTCGTGCAAATTTGAGCAACCAGAGAGTATCAATTACATCAAGTCCTTCGGGAAGCTCGCTATGATGATCAATCTATTCAGGACTTCTATACTCTTCTTTTTGACTGTTGAGAAGAAGTCAAGCTATTGGAGGTGAATGTCCCACTATCTTTATTTGATTTTGCTCGAGAATTTGAGGGTTAATGTGATTGTCAGCATCTATATTATTTTGTAATTCGATTGCACCTTGAGTTTGAGTTGCTAAGGGCTCATATTCTTGACAAATTACCACTTTTGTGACTTACAGATATTGTTGTAGAGTTTACTTTTGAGGAGACGCACGTCCGTCTTCTGAAAAGTACTTCCAACTGCTACGATACTTGCTGCTTAATCTGGAATTCAGAACTTGAACTAGGACAATATTGGAAGGATAGTGGCTAGTTATATACTCAATTATTTCAACAGGGTAGTTCCCCCGAGTTTGTCGTAGCTACAAGCTTGCAAGTCATTAGATGCAAGATTGTCCAACCTTCTGAGTCCGTGTCCTAACTGCAAGCTTCGAAGACACTGGCTATGAAATTATCCTACGACAGCTTCACGGCATCCTCAGAAAACGACTACTTCTCAGAGTACTGGTACTTCCAACTCTCTTTCCACCACTCATATATCTACCATTGTTAGTCTTGTTACGTAGAATCTTGGTATCACTTTCCACCACTCATATATCTACCATTGTTAGTCTTGTTACGTAGAATCTTGGTATCACTGAGACTCATTCTAGCTTTGATACCATGATAATCAGGAGAAAAATAATCTGTGTTATTTTATTGTTCTGAGAATACGATATAAATATATAAACAAGACATGACTCCTAATTTTGATACTACTCATAATCATTGACAAGACATGGGCCAGAGTGGGTCAATATTGGGCCTGTACACACATAGAAACTATTTTAACAAGTACGTTTTGGTACTTTCAATTATGGGAAATTCTCTTTACCGAAAGGTTCTTTTCTTCTACTTGCACCTACTAAGTAAAACTCTGGTCTCCGGGTATGTGAGTTCCATTCCCACCCACCATGTTACATATATGAGACTCGGACGGGGAATCTGGGGGTGTTCATAGTATTATCACTGCGTCCACAAGCAACATGCGCTACCTATGGTGTGTGGGTCCACCAATAGTTACTTCTTTCCGAATTTCATTAGCTTAAGATGAATCAAGAAAAATATAAACTCAGTGAGAAAACAAAATGAAAAGTTACTCATATATTTCATTGTTCATACTTTCTGATGGCTGAATTAGCTTAAGTAACTTCTTTAAACAATTTTTTTTTTTTTTTTTGTGTAACATAATATGTGAAGGAAAACGAACCTGAATTTTGTGAGTCCGAAGCAATGGGTGATCCAAAGATGGTTGCTTGTTGATATCCACGCAATCAATCAAATCTCCAGATGGACTCTGATTATTTGTGAAAATCAAAAAGAAATTATAAGGTTTTAAGACGGAGAATTATAGAATATATATAAACTTTGATATGCAAAAGTTTATGTAAATTATACTAAACCCCCAATAAATTTGAGCATTTAGCACTTAACTCCCAAATATTTATAACTCTCACTAAACCTCCAATAAGTTCAGAAATAACCCTCCCAAACGTTATGATATTTTCACTTAACCCTCAATGATCATGAAATTTCCAAACTTTTTTTGGGGCATATAATTTGAACTTTCAAATTCATTAAGGGTTTACTGAGAACTTCAAACTTTTTGAGGGGTAGGTGCCGAAGGCCCAATTTTATTGGGGTTTAAACAAATTTACCCCAAAATTTACCATCAGATAAGTTTTCAAGCACTTAAGAAGGTACTAATGTATTGAGCATCACCTTAATAGTTTTAACAGCAGGTTTGTTCATCTTCTTCAAATATTTCTTTACTTCGAGATGTTTTGTTGATAAGGTATCCCCTTCAACTCCATTATTAGAAAATTCAGCAAAAATCAATATCAACAGGATATAACTCATGTAAAATCCCATACTTGTTGCTTTCATCAAATCTTTCTCAAACTACATGACAAGAACGGAAAATAAAATTATTAAGCATAATTAACTTGAAAGAAACATTAGACATTTAGGATATAATCTTATTCTTACTAATAATGTAAAAAAGAAAGAAGAAATATTGTGTGTTTAGGTCTTCATGAGAGAGGTTATCCACTTTTAAAGTTGAGCGGCATGGAAATATTTCCTTGATTGTCGTTAAATAATATTTAGCGGAGATGATCATTTCTTTTCTCATGAAAATATTTGTTTTCGCTCAGCGTGTAATTGATAAAAAGTTTTTTCCCCATCTCTTGGATATCTTAGGCAAATAATGTTTAACCTTGGCATATTTTCTAAACTTAAAACTAGAAAAAATTGCTTCAATAAAAATGAATATAGAATCGCCGTTGCCGGGGATCGAACCCGGGTCACCCGCGTGACAGGCGGGAATACTCACCACTATAATACAACGACTTTGTTGTATAAATTTTTTTTCATTGTTTTGATAAATTAACTTTTGTTAAAATTCACAAGTTTACCAAAAGCTTTTCACATTCAATATTACCATTCACTATTTTCAATATTTCGTTTACATCTTAATTTGTTCTTATTCTAATTATATCTTATCCTAATTCCATGTAAGCCATCTATAGCTCAACAATTTTAAAAAAATAAAATTAATAATCATTCTCCCTTTAAAAGAGGGAGTACTAGAAAAACTTTTCCTACCCAAAATGCCCTTCATCTATCATAATTTTAACAAAGTTATCCATAAGAAAATCGAAACTCCTCAAATCTGTGTTCTTTCGATCCCTATTAAATACACAGTAATTACCCATTACATCGCCATTATTATCTCATCGATATTTCACTTAATATTCTCATTATTCTCAAATCAAACCAACCTATTAGCTTCTCATTATTAGTAACAGCTCACTCTTCCTTCCTCTATATATTCTAGCTAGACTTGCATGCCCCTGCAGCAAATTACTTTGCATATGGTAAGAAAAAAAAATTCAATTTTCATTTTATTGTTCTTGCATTATAAAGGAAATAAAAGTTGCTCATATAATTTGTTTGCAGTGAACATGGAGGCCTCCTAATAGCGTTCCCCATGTGCTCAATGATCGTGTTATTAATGGGAAGTTTAAAATTTCTTTTACCTACCATACTTTGCTTCCTCAAGCTCCTAGAGTTTCTTGGCATAGTACAATTTGGAGGAAGTCTAATCTAAGCATTCTTTTATGGCTTGGATTGTAGTCAATAAGAGGTATCTTATATTCGACAGGCTGGTTAAATTTGGATTTAAGTGTTACTCTACTTGTATGCTCTGTAATGGAAATATTGAGAGGCACCATCATCTATTCTTCTCCTGTTGTTATAGTTCTCTTCAATTTGGAATGAGATCACGCTCTGCCTTGGCTCTCGTGTTCGATATTGTGATTTGGATGTTGTGCTTCATTGGTTCTCCACTAGCGTGAGGGGTTCAAACTATGTTCACCAGGTGAAGAGGCTATCTTTGATCGCTACCATCTATGTAGTATGACGTGAAGAAATTGTCGCAGTCATACCGATGCTGAGAGGCTTGTTGAGATGATGATCAAAGTTATAAAAGTTCATATGCTTATAATCTTGCTTCATGCTCCTGTTCCTGATAACTTTTGGTCATATGCGTGTAGCCTGTGATTCATTGTCTATTTATGTATCTTTTTGATTTCCATGTTCATCATATATCTCTTTGTATACTCATGTATGTCTGAAATTCATGATGTACTCATACCGCTCACTCGGTGGATGATAAAGCCCTTCATCTATCATAAATTTAACAACGTTACTCATCAGAAAATCAAAATCCTCAAATATGTGTTATTTCCCTATTAAATTCCCAGTAATTACCCATTACATCACCCTTATTATCTCACCAATAATTCACTTAATATTCTTATTAATCTCAAATAAAACTAACCTATTAGCTTCTCATCATTAGTAACAGCTCACTCTTCCTTCCTCTATATATTCTAGCTAGACTTGAATGCCCCTATAGCAAATTACTTTGCATATGGTAAGTAATTTTCAAAGGCGATATTCATTTTCAAAGGCGATTTCTTACTTGATCATTTAAAGCTTTCAGTAGAAACTTTTTTTTGTGTGGATAGTGCTGAGCTTGCTAGATTTTTTGATAATTCAAGGAATGTTGAGGTGGCTGAGCTATACGCTGTTAACGTCTTTGTTTTGGTTAATTTTAAGTTTTATTAGGTTTTTTGGGCAAAATGTAGGCTTTTGCTAAAGATTGAATCTTTCTAAATCATTCTAAAATTAGAACTTGTGATTTGTATTCAATTTTTGTGTTTTAATTGCTTAATGTGTTCAATGCATGGAATTTGTTGGAAAAATTCTTGAAAATCAAAGAAGATGAAGGATTTATTAGTCTTAAGAGTGAAGTAGAGAAAGTAAGCAACGTAATGTGTCACATAGAGATTGACAGAGATTTATTTGGGATTATTTGGATATTAGTCCCTTAAGCATTTAATATTTTGAAATTAATTCATCAAATCATTGAAATTATTTTTAAGCTCCCAAATTTCTAAGTAGCAATTGGAGAGATTAATTTGAAAAACTCTTGGGGTTGTGATAGCAATTTTAATGATTTAAGTTGTCAATTTTAAAATAACTTTAAGAATTTGAAGACTTGATAGGGATTCAATGATTTTAGGGATTAATTTCAAAATATTAAATATTTACTGGGCTAATATCTAAGTAACTTCTGGTTCTAACTCTATGGTAGCAAAGTTCAACAATTGGTTTTACTATTGCATTCCTCAACTTGAGAAATTTAACATTTGCTTATAAAAATAGATATGCTAAAATTTTACCAACATGCATTATTTTATACTACGGTGGATCTGATAGGTTTCAATTATAGTTTATAAAGTTCTTTCACCATCAATATAACTTCATCTATTTTATCTTGCCAATTTTTAAGTTTAAGAGCTTTAACTGCTCCTTTTAGATGCACAACGCTTTTTCGCACAAGGTTATTTCAAAATTGTTGCTTTCTTTTCCTTCCTCATTCCATCGATTATTATTTCTCTTCATTCCATCGGTTAGTATTCTGCTTCGGTAACGTTGTCCCGCTCTCTGTACCTTCATCAATTGGCAATTATCATTTTACAGAGATGGTTATTATTGTCCTCTTCATCTTACATGCAACCCTCAATCAAGTTTTTAGAAAAATATCAACCATTCTCTGTCATCATCTCTTCAAATCTCAAATTTTAGGCATCAGGAAGGATCAGGAAGGAAACAAATTAAGGAAGGTTTTTATCAAAGAAAATGTTCGGGGTATGATTTAATTTGAGCAGTTTCTAAATTTTTTTTTTTGAAATTTCTATGTTTATGTGCTATATTTCTTGATTCTTATTATGAAACATCAGTTAACAGTTACTACATTTTTGGGTGCTAAATAGTTAGAATCCATGCTTACAAGTTGTTTGTAGATATGTCTCATTGAAAGTAGGATAATCAGTTAAGAATCCCTTTCTATGATTATTCTTACTCTAGATTCTTAAAGAATAATATTTCGGGCAAATTGTAGACTATACGTTTTGGTCTGATAGCTCAGAGAGGGAATGAGCTTATTTACTTTTGATCTGTCAAGATTGTTGAAAAGGATGATCCTTTGCTGAAAAATTTATCTTTTGTACACTTCAATTAAAAAAAAACTTAAGGTGAGTAGATTATTTACTTTTGATCTGTCAAGATTGTTGAAAAGAATGTTTTTTTCTTATTGTGATAGGTTCATTAACATTTACAATAAGTTTGTACAAACTGAGATACTTTGCTGAAAATTCTATCTTCCTTACCCTACAATTTTTTAAAAAAAACACAAGGTGAGTAGATTATCTCAAAGAGAGCTAATCTACTAAGTTACTAAGAGTACATGTCAGATATACATGCTTATTTGTTTAGCTATGAAGAATATTTCATTCGCTGTATTATTCTTTATATGAAAAGGTTCATCATGCAATGTATGTATCAAGATCTTTGTTGCGCTAAATGGCCAAATGGGCATTCTCTTAATCTATAAATTATCTTATAAAATCTGAAAAAGATGGGAACTTTGCTATGGGATATCATTTGATTAGTTTAGACATGTGATATCTGTACTTTTCAGAAGAAAAAAAACTTGGTAAAATCTAAAGGGTTAGCAATTGTTTGATATTCTTAACGTTGACCAGATGACTCAAACTTTCTTACACTGAGTTAATTTAAGTAGTCTCTCACGGGATAAATTGCCCACACCAGTGTAAATTTTTTGACTTCATAAACTCAATTCCAGTGATTCTCCCTCATTAATAAACAGGTTGTGCATATTGCATTGTGCTCTCTTTTCAGACTCCCGTTGGCCTCGTGCACACCATCGCATACATCAAACTCCCGACGGTAGATGCGTATGGTATGTTGGCCATGAACTCATGCTCTTCAGCAGTCTCTGGTGCTTGAGTCTTTGATAGCTTGAAATGGCTCGCAAACGGTGAGCCCATCGGTTTAGCTTTCTCCATGCCAAACTTTTCAAGAATCTTCTTAATGTAGGCCTTCTGAGACAACCTCAGCCTCCATGCTGATCTGTCTTCGATGATCATCATCCCAAGAATCTGGTTTGATGGACCCAGATCTTTCATCTCGAAGCACTCGGAGAGACGCCCCTTGAGTTCCTCAATGCGGGCCAAGTCGGGCCCTGCAATTAACATGTCATCAACATAAATCAATAGTATTACATAGGATTTGATGTATTTTTCATTATCCTAATTGTAATCTCGAGATATGGAAAGCATATTGCCAAACATGTTAGTTCTAGGAAAGCATATTACCTCCTTGTAATAAAAAATATTGGACCAATGGTAATTAAGATGAAAGTAAAAGAAACATTAGTAGGTCATACATAATCTAACACATATAAGTTTGTTATAAACGTACATTACATGGACAATACCATTTGTTGATGCCATAGTTTGGTTATCTCACCATACTTTCATTAATTAATCCCAGAAAGGTATGTATCTAATGAAATTACATACCACATTAAAGTTTGCTCATTGGGTAATAATTTATCACCAAAAACTTTATATATGGAGCAACTTCATGTTTGATTCTTGTTCAGGACATGCTGCAGGTATTCAAAGCCTTAAAGGCTCCCGAACTTTCTTTTGGAAAACCTCTATTTGTTTGAACGAACAATCTGCATTCTCCTAAACAAATACTATATGTATACGGTGTATAATGTCTTTAATTTGTGCTATTCAGGAAATTAGAATTTCAAAGATCCTATGACTTCAAGTATGGATATTATCCACCATAGGAAGTGCTTAAAGGTGAGAAAATTATTTTCAATTATTGAGCTAACAAAACACCAAACTGCTTACCTAAGTTTGGACCGAAAAGTGAGTCAAGCTAAGTTAAGTGGCTTATATAGGAAATTCCACAAGTTGATGGATTACCATTACGATTAGTTTTGATCGTAATTAATATTAACTTTTCTTCATTTTTATGTAGTGCTTGGAGGTGTAGGGATTCAGGTTCATAGGAGAACTCATCTAGCAAGGTAATACTAAGCACAAGAAAATGTTTTAATTTCCTAAGTCACAAATAAATTCAGAATATTATACAGGTGAATTAATCGAACAATATTTTCTGTAGAAAATAATTTCATATTTTCAAAGCAAACATTTAACAACTTCAATGGAGATTTAACAATGTTTTCTATCTTTGTTATCTTTCTAAAACATGAGTTCCTAAAAGTTTATGCATTGTAATTCTAGAAATAAGAGTATTTTTAAACTCGGTTAACATAGCATCACATGACATGATTCAGCAAATGATTACATATGTGCTTGGTTACATCGATTGTTTCACCATAAATGAATCCACAAAATATCACTTGAGGTAGGACAAATAAGCCCCAAAAAGATACCAAGTTGCAAAACTAGCTAAGCAAAAGATAGAGAGTCAGTACGCTTATCAAAACTTACGTGACTAAAATTTGCACATATATTGCATCCATGTTAGTCTAATTGCTATATTATCATTAAGAATACAGAAAAAGTTATGTAGCCAAGCATGTTGGGAAAACACACAGTATAGAGTGTGGAAAATGCTAAAGTTCTGGGTATAATGTCACCATGACATTTCCCAGTTATTTATCCCCAAATATGAACTACAGAAAAATAAAAATGGAGAAAAATTGACCCCAAACGAAGTTAGAAAAAGAAAATTGATGGATTGAAGATACAATTTGAATTTGGCTATCTATTTTTACCAACATTTTAGACAATGTCTTTTTAAAAAAATACCTTTACATGTATGTGTGATTTTAGGTTTGAATTTGGGACCTCCGTTTGGTAAATTTTATATAGAATGCCAGTTTACTAGATGAATAGTTTATAATATATAATATTTACTATTTCTCTAGAAGGAGCTTCAGTTAAAATGGTGGAATAGGATTTAAGAATGAAAAAAGATGTTATTTTAAGACCTTGAATTCCATATAGTAATAGATTTGCATTATCTTATTGCAAATTGTGTGCTTCATTCTCCTCTATAGTTTCAGCCTAATTTATGAAGTCTTTAAGTCTTCCATGATTGTAATTTTTAAATGATTTGATGATGATTGAGTAACTTCCTCGGGTAGTCTATTCCCGTGAGAAAGACGAAGTCTACGTATTCAAAATCGTAGCACTAAAAGGGTTAACTCTTTTAGCTTAAACGTTGCATAGGAGCGGAATTAAACAAACCGCATACTAGCCCGACTCAAACGGTAGTCGGTAAAGGCCAATCAAATCCGTTGAAGGCTGTGGATTAGCCGAAAATCCTAAAGTCAACGCCTAACACGCGTCGCCGGGTAGTCTATTCCCGTGAGAAAGACGAAGTCTACGTATTCAAAATCGTAGCACTAAAAGGGTTAACTCTTTTAGCTTAAACGTTGCATAGGAGCGGAATTAAACAAACCGCATACTAGCCCGACTCAAACGGTAGTCGGTAAAGGCCAATCAAATCCGTTGAAGGCTGTGGATTAGCCGAAAATCCTAAAGTCAACGCCTAACACGCGTCGCCGGGTAGTCTATTCCCGTGAGAAAGACGAAGTCTACGTATTCAATATCGTAGCACTAAAAGGGTTAACTCTTTTAGATTAAACGTCACATGCGGAACGAACTTAAACAATCCGCATGCTAGCCCGACTCAAACGGTAGTCGGTAAAGGCTAATCAAATCCGTTGATGGCTGAGGATTTGCCAAAAATTCTATAACTGCGAGTCATTGACACATCAACTCCCCCAGTTGGTCTCGTGACTTGAGCACCCAACAAATTCAGGACAAAATCCACACATGCAGATGAATCAACTTTAACAGTTGGTCCTGCAACCCCAACATTCGGGACCGAGATGCTCCAATACCTTAAGAGCTTAAACTGTGTATACTCCAGCAAACGTACGAGTATAAACTGTGTTAATGGCGATCCGTAAACCCTAGGGTCAACGCCGGTCAACGCGTAACCCTAGGTCAACGCCAAGCAACGCGTTGCAACAAAAGTCAACGTTCGACGATTCAAACCCTAAGGGTCAACGCCGGTCAACGCGTAAACCTAGGTCAACGCCAGTCAATGCGTTGCAGACTCGCTATTTCATTATTATTATTTATTTCAAATCTCAATCTATAGGAACTTGCTATCTCCAATTATTGTGTGACTGTATTGAAGGAACCATGCAGACTGCTAAGACAAAACACTAGGGAGGAAAAGATGTGATTTAGTTTTTCATTGATTTCTGTTGAGAGGGAGATGATAAGATATTCTACATCTTTCTATTCAAAATTGTCACAAGTGTTGACTTTTGTTACTAATAGGTTTACATTTATGAAGCTGTAATGAAATGAAAATACTTGTGATGGGCTGATGGCAGACTAAACCTGATGATGAACATAGTGAGCTTGAAGTTGCACAAACTACAACATAAACTTGATCATAACAATGACATTGCCTTTTATGTATCTGTTTCATGTGAACCTATTACAAGTGATTGGGCATGAGGTCCTGATATCCAGTAATGCTTTCTAAACAAATTAGACCAATCGTAGCTGGTACGTCGACTTTTCCATCATTTCCTTATTCATTTCTGCATAAAGAAAAACTTCTTCAAGAGTATACACTAAAAGAAGCTGTCAGGTTCCCCTTAACTGATTTGCAACTCTAGAAATATTTTGAAGAATTGTTATTTCTTAGTTGTGGGGAAAATATCTTTTGGGCATGTAATATTTGTGCCATGATATATTTCTTATATGCATTTAACTAGCCTCTTTTCCAATTTTAAATTAACAGTTAATTACAATTATAAAATAACATATAAATCTCATTTGAGATAGTTTTCAATAAGTGGCTATTGTTTTATGCTCAAAACATGTTTATTAAATTACTAATATATGCTACTTTCCTTTTCATGAAAAATAGAGCCAATGATACTTGTATTTATAGTTATGAGTATTGACTCAGTGGAAAGCAATTAATACCATATTACGCAAATGCTCAAGTATTCCAGCGAAGTCATGTGACTAATGTATGATTTAGAACATATAGAATAAGACTTTTAATTGATTTCATGATGACAGTGGGCAACTTGTCTTATTATCAAATATAAGCTTATTTGGTGACAATCATTCATAATAATAGATGAAAGTTGAATAGTAGGATTACATGATGTAGGACAATCTGCAATGACAATAATACTACACCATTTAACATTATTACTATGGCTGCTTTATTCTAAAGTGTATGATCTTATTATTTTAGTTATTCTAAGGTCAAAGAAGTAGCCAAGAATGATGGAATCCCAATGATTAAGAAGATTAAGTGGAATGTCCTGATGCCAAAAGTCATGCTTGCTGAGTTCAACAAATTTGTGCTATACTAACTTCTAAAAATTTAGGCAATGACTTATTTTTAATATGTAGGAGCATATTTGACAAATTTTGTGTGTATAACTATCATCTTCAGGTCCCATACTCATCAATCTTAATGTATACAAATGCATAGATTGTACTAATACTACTATACATGGCAGTGAAGCAGCTGAAATTTGACCAAACACCAACTTCTATTCTTGCTTGTAAATTTGAATCTAGAGATGCTGCATTATATCTTAATTTCATTCAGACTGTATATGATATAAATTCTTTCATCATTTATGTTTTGAAGTCATGTGAAGCTCTGTGACATGTCCACGCACAAGTCAGAGCTTGCTCATTATTCTACCTCTAAAAGACATCTTTTGCTTTTTTAACTCTTAATGTGATGGGATTTCTTTTTATGAACCTAAAAGTATGATTTCATATGAAAATGAGATTGTTAATACTGGTGACAGTGTGCTTCACATTTGTGTTTTCAGCGCATCCTTACGTTTTACTATCTAATCTATCAACATTATGAATTTTATGGATTTTTTGTGTTTTTAGTTATTAGGTGATGGGCCATGGCACTTTCTCGATGATGGTTGAGAGTTACTGGATTATCTGCATTCCATTTTGTTAAGAATGCATATATTATTGAAATACTCATTTGTTAGTCGTGATGGCTTATGTTAATTGTGATCTGAAATTCTTTATAATAATAAAAATTTTCTGAGATTGCGGTAATCTACTATAAGCATGAAATATTGTTCATAACTTTTATAGTATCATATATCATCAGTCTACAAGCTCAAAATTTGTTATTTTTAATGCTATTTATTGCACAATTTTGTTATATTCGTTGCCTTTCGTTTGCTGATCATGCACAAAATTCGTCATGAATAGGATAATTGGAAAGAAGGGTTATTCTACAATGCAATAATGGATCAATCTAATATCACTTGTCTCATATTGCTAAAAATATCTGGGGTTTTTTCACTATTGTACCCTTAGGTCTTTCATATTTTGAAATTAGTCAGTCAAATATTAAAACTATTTCAAATTAAGCGCTCTAATTACTACTTTTATTCAATAACTAATTTCTAAACGAAACGAACTAAGGTTTAATCCGATTAGCAATTTCAATGATTTTAGGGACTGATTTCAAATTTGAATGATTTAAGGTACCAAATATAAAAAATAAATACAATTTGAATGATTTGAGGGGCTAACTTGAAAATATGAAAGATATAAGGTAGTAATATTGAAAATAGCCAAATTTAGTAACCTAATACCAATTTGAATTTTAGGGAAAAGATTTGATGTGCTAATATGCATGATTCGTGTAACTCTAGAACCTAAAAGAAGCATTAGGATCATTGCCCCCCTGTTTCTCCTCTTTTCTATTATTTATTAAGATTTTATAATACAAAAGTCAAAAATTTTTAAACTGAAGCGCTAAACGAAATTTCTTTCATTGAGAAGTCAACATAGCTTATTTTGCTCGAACAAAAACACTTTTTATTTTGATCCTGAAGAAATAACAAAGTTACATGCAATGCACATTCCCCTAAATAAAATTATAATTTAAATTTTTACCACGTGCATTGCACGTGTAATCCAACTAGTATATATATATATATATATAACACTATTTTGAATATTTCATTTAAAATTTAATATATCCTAATACTAATTATATCCTATGCTAATCCAACATGAACTACTCATAGCTCAACAATTTAAAACAAATAATAATAAGAAATCATATATTACTAATATATTATAATACATGAAATATTTTTAAAAACCCAAGAGGTTTTAAAAATTACACAAATTACCTCAAAAGTTTAAAATTACATAAAACATCATGACTTTTCAAAACTAAAAATAAAAAACATGGATTTTGAAATTAACAATAGCCCCCCAAAATTTTTCAATTAACACCCTTAACATTTCAAAATTATAGAAACAACCTTAAAATTTTAAACTATAAAAAACCACCTAAAATTTTGAACAAAACGTGTAATTAAACGACATAGATGAATTCAATGGATTACCATCAACCACCTGAAAGTTTAAAATTTACAAAAAACTTCAAAGTTATAAAAAAATTATAAAAACTACCTCAAAAGTTGAAAACCGCAAAAACACTAAAATTTTAAAACTTATAATCAGCACACATCAAATCTAAAAATTACCAGTAGACTACTGAAAATATGAATTTTATAAAAAAACAATAATTTTTAATAATTGTAAAAAAACCCTCAAATTTTTAGAGTTACGAGAAATATCCTAACACTAGAAAACTTATTAATAATACACGAAACATGGAAATTATAAACACTAAACTTAAAATTTAAAATTTCAAAATACACTATCAAAGTTTTGAAATTTGCAAAACACACCCTTAAAATTTCAAAAAGCTAAAATTTCTAAACTTGGCAAAAAAATAGTAATTGCTTGATAATTTTTCCATTAAGATATATAAATTTAACTACCATTTTAAAGTTTACTATCTCTTTTTTAGCATCTAAAAATAGTATAATTTGATGCTGGTAAACATAACAATAATAATAAATTAAAAACATTCAGTTAATGAATAAAAAATTTAAAAATATATGATAGATTAAAAACTAATGTCATTGTGTAAATTAAAGGAACTACATTTAGTTTTACAAATAATATTAAATAATTGAAGACTAAATTACATAAAATTGATAAAAGACTATAATATAATAGCTTAGCATTAATTGATTATAATATATAAATATTAATCTCTGATATTAATAATATTTATAGGGTTAAAATTATAAGAATTTATATATGGAGAAACTATCATAAAGTTCAGAGATATTCTTTAATAGAATCGAGCTATTTTTATTTCAAATTGAGAAGTGAATGAAATAAACCCAAAATTCAAAAACATTTATAGATCACTTGAATTGACATTGGTAAAATGTATATCTATCAAAGAAGCACCAACTGAGTTCTCCTTAAAGAACATATTGAACAACTTTGTCTCAAACAAAGAAGCATTCTTCATAAAAAATATAAGAAAAAATTAGTAAGTATTCATAAATTTTCATACTTTATTCTTCAAATACTAAAGGAATCACAAACTTAATATAAAATTACATACGAATAATCTTTCAATAGAAATTAAAGTGTGAATTGAGTCTATTGTCGTGAATTTGTTCCACTTCGTACAGGACGTAACAAGTGGGATATTTGGTTGTTTTTGGTGTCGGTTCAGTTTTGAGAAAACTTCGCCGATGTGGAGAATTATAGAAACGATGAAAACATTGGAGAAGAACAGGATTTTTAGAGCATACAGAGCTTTGGTTGCTTGTCAGTCGACCGCGAGCTTTGGGGCGGTCGACCGGAAACGTGCACGCTACAAGGTGGTTTTTCTGGAGCTCTGGTCGGTCGACCGTGGCATCAAGTACGGTCGACCGCGGACCCTGTAATAGATTTTGTGTTTTCTATCGTTCTGTTCGGTCAACCGTGACGATTTCGACGGTCGATCGTCAGTCGGGTTTGGGCCTAATTACAGTTTCCTGTTCTGTTTGGGATTGCTGTTTGATATAAATAGCAACCACGTTTTAGGGTTTCTTTGGAGCAAAATTGGGGATACTTGGAGCACAGAAAAGAGTCTTTCTGGAGCTATTGGTTAGGGTTTTGTTTAAGAGATTAAGAACTTTGTGAGAGAGATTAGTTTATGAATTTGTAATCTCTATTTATACTCTTCTTCTCTATTAGTGAAAACACATCACCTTCTTGCCTCGTGGACGTAGACAACTTGCCAAACCACGTAAAATTCGTTTGTTTGTATTTGTACTGTTATTTTGGATTGTTTTGCTTTCTCTCTCGGCATTGGTATTTGTTCTCGGAACCCTATTGATTTGGCCGACGCACACAATAAATAGAACTCTGTAGTACCACTGAATTGTGGATAAATCGCATAGTCTACTGTTGTGAATAGACTTCCTCAGTGTAACTTTTTTTACTATCAGGAGGTCCATTTGTCTCACCAAAAAAATCCTTCTTTGAGTGTAAAAGAATCAAGAAAGGTCACTCTGGGATCTATTTGCAACAATAGAGATAAAGGCAGTCTACCTGCAATTGGGAAAAGAACATTAGATATATCCGCAAAAAGTAAGTACAATTCAAAATTACTTTTATTGTTTTAACGGCAAGTTTGTTCTTCTTCAGATATCTCTTTATTTCAACATGTTTTGTTGATAATAAGGTCCTTCCTTCTACTCCATAATTCAAAAATATTTCGACAAAAACCGACGTCAATATTGTAAAACTCATGCAACATTTCATTGCCTCCCTCAAAACTTCTATATCACTCTTTCTCAATGTACAGTACATTAAGAGGGGAAACTTATGTTGCCATAATTAACTTGAAAGAATACATATATTAGACATTGACATAATGTAAAAGAGAGTGGCTTTACTTGATGAAGGCCTCCTACAAATTGAGTTTTTGCATCTTCCTTGAGAGAGGTATGCTTGAGAGAGGTTATCCCTTTTAGAGATTGAATGTTGATAGAGATTGAATGTTCAACAAAAAACTTTTAAGGGTAGTAATTTTCTCTTTACTGATGATGGCAATACTTCCATCGTTGCAATCACTTCATTATTTGGTAAAGAAACTTTAATTGTCTATAGAAAATTATTTTTCTTTTTGTTATAATCTTGTTGTTATATCTACATACATCATATATATCAAAAGTAAGAATCAAACATGAAATGTAAATGTAAATAGATAAGAGAAAAGATAGGGAGAAAAGTGATTCTCATTTTATTCATCTTCCTTATTCCTCTATACATTTTGTAGTCCATGACATACATTATATAGATGGATAATAAGAAGACTAAATGACATGGGCTAATAAAGAGTCACCTAATTAATTGTCCATATTCAAGTAATGCCCACATTCATCTTATCTTCTACATTTCAACAGTCCCCATTGGACATTACTTCGTGATGTTAATGCCTCGTTAAAAACCTCGCTAGAAAAACCCAGTAGGAGAAAAACTAGTCGAGGAAAAGAGTACACGACATAAGTAGATTCTTGTGTTGCATTAGTTACCTCATTAAGAACCTTTAGCTAAGAAAACCATGTGGGACAAAACTTAGCAAAGGGAAAAAGAGTACAACTATAGACCTTCAAGACCCAATCTTCGGGATTGTCTTGAAAATTCACTCCCCCTAATGATGACAATCTTCCGAGTGTATGCTAAGAAAAACCCAGTAAGACAAAACTTAGCAAAAGAAAAAAATATGATGATAGACCTTCAGGGCACAATCTTCAGGATTGTTCTTTAAGAATTTGCTCCCCCTGAAGACGATAGTCTTCCAAGTCTGCGCATACCAATATTGTGAACATATTTCTCAAAAGTTGATGTAGGCAGAGATTTGATGAACAAATCTGCAAGATTGTCACTTGAGCGAATCTTTTCGATAGTGATTTCGCCATTTTTTGGAGCTCATGTGGATAAAAGAATTTTGGCGTAATATGTTTTGTCATGGTTCCTTTTACATATCCACTGCTCATTTGTGCAACACAAGTTACATTGTCCTCATAAAGGGCAGTGGGGGTAATATCGTCTTTCGCTAGACCATACGAGTCAAAAATGTGTCGTATCAATGATCTCAACCATACACATTCTCGTGAGGCCTCATATAAAGCGATAATCTCTAAGTGGTTAGAAGAAGTAGGCACCATGGTCTGCTTAACAGACCTCCAAGAAACGGCAGTACCACCACGGAGAAAAACATAACTAGTTTGGGATCTAGCGTTATGGGGATCAGACATTTAGTCAGCGTCCTAATAGCCCACCAATGTCATATCTTGGTTTCTTTTATAGAATAGTCTAAGATCTTTTGTACCTTGAAGATAGCGAAGGATATGTTTAACGTCATTCCAATGCCTCCTTGTAGGAGAAGCACTATACCTTGCTAGCAAGTTCACCGCAAATACAATATCAGGCCTGGTGCAATTTTCAAGATAGAGAAGTGCTCCAATAGCGCTCAGATAGGAAACTTTTGGCCCTAACATTTCTTCATTATCTTCTTTGGGTCTAAATGAGTCTTTATCCACTTCGAGGGACCGGACGACCATTATTGTGCTAAGTGGATGAGATTTATCCATATAAAATCTTTCCAAAACCTTTTACACGTAGGTTGACTGGTGTAGAAAAAATTCCTTCTGGAAAATGCTCGATCTGCAGGCCGAGACAAAACTTGGTTTTTCCCAAGTCTTTCATTTCAAATTCCGTCTTTAGGCATGAGCTAGATTATGTAAGCTCCTTGTGCGTTTCAATAACATTTATATCAGTAACATTGATTGAGATGATACAGAAGCCATTTTCGAATTTCTTTATAAACACACAAGGATAGACATCATTATTTGCATATCTCCTCTTTAGGAGGAACTCACTCAGTCGGTTATACCATATTCTACCCGACTTTTTTAAGTCGTATAACGACCTTTGCAATTTAATGCTATACATGTTGCGATTCTCATTTTCTCTCAATTCAGGAATTTTAAGTTCATCAGGGACTTTCATATAAAAATATTACCATCTAATGACTCATATAAAAATGTGGTCATGGCGTACATATACTGCATATATAAATTCATAGTTTCTTCCATAGGTATTAACTTGCGAAACGTAATACAATCACTAATAGGAGAATATTTTACATCTAAATCGATGTCAGGTCTCTGCATGAACCCATTGAGCTATGAATCTCGCTTTATATCTTACCACCATACAATTCTCATTTATTTTTCTTACGAAGACCCATTTATATCATGCAGGGATATTTGGACTACAGGTTCAAAATACTTTAGCGAGTTTAGCTCAGCCTCAATTGCCACTTTTCCATCTCACCTAGTCTGAGTGTTTCAAGCACTATGCTACCGACTTAGGTTCTAGATCCAGATTATTTTCAGAGATAGTAAGAGCAACTGTAAAGGCAACTATGTTATCGACAACTTTTATATTTCTATTATATATTTCTCCTTTTTTCACAAATTCGTGGCCACTTTAATTCTTATTTTATGTCAACCCAATCCTCGTCATTTCCCTTAACAATTGGATTTGGTCGTTCCGCGTCTCCAGTATTGTGATTATCAAGCACGTGCAACTTTACTGGAGATTCCATCTTCAGGATGAACCTCTTCCGGAGGTTATGGGAGTGATTGTCTTTCTATATAGAATTTAGTTTGTCGTGAACTTTTATATTTTACACTAACATGTTTCATATGCTTCTGGCATACCAAATCATCAATGATATACTCAACATGAATATGAGGCTTAGTCACTCTTTTCTTAGCAAATTATCATGTGAACTTATGATTCAGTTTGACTAGTACGTGGATATAAATATTGAAGATCTTTTTCATCAATGGAATTTCTTGACATTATTTTGTATTTTGGGCACTAATCTTCCCCTAATGTCGAGAATTGATCTTAAATAAAAATACAGTCATCGTACTAAATTATAATTTGATCCCCTAACATGGGCCATAGGTACTAAATTATTAACGGAGTTTCATAAATAATGTATGTACCTTCACCGAGGTCCCATAGAGGTACGCTATGGTGGTGATATAGAAATATGGACTGCAAATAAAGAATACGCAGATAGGAAATGTTTCGCGTCTTCACCACGTATTAGATAGCTTCGTATTAGATAAAGGGGGGGGGGGAGAAAATTGTGATATGCAGTTGGTCGGATTTGGTTTGAATGCTTCATTTAATTTAAGGAAATCCGACAAATCATATTTTGCCCAAGATGACCCAATAGCTCATGCCAGAATTTAAAAGAATTTAGGTCCCTAAATCTCAAAAATCATCGCAACATGGTGTATTTTAGGTCAGACAAATTCTAAAGTGTATAAATGAAAACCACATAGGTTCACAAGAGTTTAAAGCAATCTCAAGTTAAATCAAAATTGTCTGACAAATGCATATAATCCAAATATAGACAAAACAAATAGTTTACCTTGACCATCTCAATAAGATCCACTTTAATATCCACTACCTCACCCTCGTCCAAGCTTATGAATATTAGTTTGAATTATGACATGTGCTTTAGGCACTACGTGTGAACCAATTAAACTTGCATTATGATTTCTCACAACAGCTGGTTGTGTTTTTAACAACTACTAATGCAAGGATTAGTTCATAATGCTTAATATAATTTTTAGTTGTACTATTATAAGAGTATAAGGTTACTTGTTGAATTGTATTCAGTCTAGGGTTTAAAATCTAAAAAATGGCTACAAGATAAGATCTCCTACTATGTTCATAGCCTCCCCCTTGTCCACGCGTATAAGTAATTTTCTGAATTATAGTATGTGCTCCAAACACAACTCGTAAGCCAACTAGTCTAACATTATGATTTCTCATCAACAATTTGTTGTGATTCTCTACAACTCCAAATTTAGATATCAAAGCAGAATGCTTGGCATAATTTTTTGTCATATATTGCTACTGGAGTACATTACTACTTGTATAGAATGGGAAAAAAATCTTTTCGATCAATTCTGCGAGCTTCACCCGCTAGACAATATGGCACATGGTTGAATCATATTTAGTCATGTATTTAAAATCTAAAAAGTTCTGATTCAGTCTGCCAGTTGCATTTGAGGGAAGATTATTAGCTTCCATAGATCAAAGCGATCCTTTAGGGATTGCTCAGAAAAATGAATACTTTTTCAGTGAGGCATTTAATTTTTTACGTCTTAATTGATAGAGAGAAAATTTAAAGTGTTTGACTTCTGGGCAAAGATACTTAAAGATCAAGAGATATAATCGTGCAAAAATCACAAGGGTATCAGTAAAAATGAACGTTCGAGGCCAAAGACAAGTAATAATTACTATCATATATCATAGTGCATTAATCATGGGGACGAAAGTTTAGTGCATGAGAAATTAGAAATATTCACATTTTAATAAAATCACACATAATCACCAAAATCATCAAGCTCCTTCTAAAGATCTGCATAAAGGTTATCTTTCAAATGTTTGCTTCTGGCAAACTAGTCTGATATTAAAATTCACACAAAAAAATTTTTTAATGCTCGGACGATCAATGACCATCATAAACTCAATCAAGTAGAAATTAAACAAAGGCATGACCAGCTTGTGCTATCCTTTCTTCTAAACTCAAGATTGCCAGGTTCAAAACACCACCAAGGTAATTTTGGATAGAAACTAATATTGCATAATTTCAGTGGAGAAGTACTTGCTCACTGCACAGGAGCCATTGGCAACTTTTTGTATTTGATGACGAAAGGAAATATATCATTTGTATCGAAAATATAAATAACGAAGCATGATATTTGAAACAAAAAAAAACAACCAGAATTCATGGTCCAGGCATTGTACACATGCATTTCAAAAGAAAGAAAACACACGTACCACGACAGGGGAAACTGTTTCAAGCTACATCAGCGGATGTCGATCCTCTCCCAGTTCAAAACTAAGGTCGCAAATCTAAACATGCATTTATAATGAAACCATATATTGCCAAAGATAGGACAAATGAACAGTATATTGTAAGGATGTATGGCAATAGGTTAAAACATTTTTGCAATTAGTTGAGATGTATATTTCCTATATGTAGAAAAACAATGTGATCCTGCGGTGCACATTTAGGCAATTAATAAAAGTGAAACAACTCCTGCTTTACTATTCAAAATTAGTGCATCTGAACAATAATTAGACAATAATGACTTAAGAGTATGGTGTTCAAAGTTGAATATAAATAAATGATAGACAAAAATATGAATCAAGACAGCTCCATCAAATGATAACACGAAAAAAGGTATGACCCAGCAAATGGTGATAAATTAAGCATACATCTAGTACAAGCATTAAAGGCCTCTCTGCAGGACCAATGAATATGATTAATTTTGTTGAAGATGATGGTAGAGGGGGCAACAGGCAACTAGACCCCACCACACACAAAAAAATCAATGGCAAAATGTTTTGAATAAAAACCAATTAAATGCATGTTTGTGTGCTTATAAAAGGAAATCTCAGCAAATATATCATCATCACATGATTCGCATAAAAATAAACCAAAGAATTGCAAATCATACTGGACATAATCATAATCATTCGACGGAAAACTTGATATATACTATGTAAATAGACAAAGGCCGAATGTATTATTACATTGCAGAAGATGTACTACTAACTGATGATCACGAACCGGCTAGAGCCACTCGTGCTGACAACGTGTTGTAATCTTGTTGTTATATCTACATACATCATATATATCAAAAGTAAGAATCAAACATGAAATGTAAATGTAAATAGACAAGAGAAGGAATATGAAGGAAATTGATTCTCATTTTATTCATCTTCCTCATTCCTCTATATATTTTGTAGTCCATGGCATACATTATATAGACGGATAATAAGAAGACTAAAGGACATGGGCTAATGAAGACTCACCTAATTAATTGTCCATATTCAAGTAATGTCCACATTCATCTTATCTTCTAGATTTCAACACTTTTCTTATTTCATGTTTATTATCGTTGTTAATATTCTTGGTGTAATAGCTGAATCATGGAAATGCTTTAATATTTAACAAAATCTCGTTGAAGAAACAATGAGGCGTTGCATGTTCAATAGTCACACTTGGCATTTCCTCTTTACAATTTGATGAGGGGCAAATAAAAAAGTATGGTTTTATAAAAATGAGAAGATCCGCCGTTGCCGGGGATCGAACCCGGGTCACCCGCGTGACAGGCGGGAATACTCACCACTATACTACAACGACGTTGTTGAAATGTTAACAATGAATGCGTTTTTTGAAACAACATTACAAAATATAAGATTTAACATTCCGTCTAAATACAAAGCTCACATAATCAATTCTTTATCTATATATATTCCCTTTTGCATTTAATTCATATATTATTATAGCAACAACAGATGATGCAGGAAACATGAAAACTTAAATGCCACAAAGGCTGAAAAAAATTAAAAGTGTATCTAAACCGGCGGGAAAGTATAATTCCAAAATTTTTTGGCTCGATCATTTGGCAGACCATACAAGTTTTAGAGCTCATAAGATTGAGAGGAGAGAAAAAAATTCGCAGATGCTAATTATGTGATCTAACATTTTATTGAAAAGGTAAAAAAGATGTTTTGGCTGATGGACCAAATTTTAATCATGCATCCTTGTGTTGCTACTATTATATATATTTGGATAAAGGAGGTGTGCCCATATCTGATATTTGGATATTGGAGGATACCTAACGAAAATTTGATGGAGTGAAATTGAAAATTCATAATGTACTCAAGGCACATTATAAAAAGATGAATTAGGATTTAGGACATGTATCCTAGGCCAAGAGGTTGAAATTGTCATGTATAATCAGATGCTATTATCTAATTTATCTAATTTCTAAAAATAAACTCCTCATCTCCATGTTCAATTGCACTTATCAGCCCTCAACACATTTACTAGCGCTTATCACCACTCAATTCACAAGGGAGTGGGGATAATCTGCAAATTATCCTTCTTAATGAAACGCCGCCAGTGGTGGAAGGTGCGATTTAAAACAACTGAGAGTTATGAAAAGCTATTGAAGGTGTTTCAAATATCTTCTGATCTTTTATATCATTTGGGTTAATGTATTGTACTTAACTTTTGCAGCCTTATAAACCATGTTATCTAGATAAAACAATATTAACTCCTAAACAAATATATTTTTTCCCCCTTGCAGTCTCCCAGAACATATGCATCTATATCCTGAAATTTAGAATTGCTAGTGCAAACTGTTGCGCGCCGTGCGGAAGCGTGCTCGCAAACTAAACGAGTCGGCGAGCGATGAGAGAAGAGAACTAAACCAAATACGAGTGCAATCACCAAAAATACAACACAAATCAAACCAACACAGAGAATTTACATGGTTCGGCAAATTGCCTACGTCCACGGGGAGAGGATAGAGAGATTTCACTATATGGAGGAGAAATACAATGGTTACAACTCACACAATCACTCAGATATAACCCTAACTCATAATATCTCCCTTTCAATATGCTCAAAAGATTTTTTTTTCTCTAATTCTCTGATCTAAACCGTTCTATATATATAGAAATCCTAAAATCAAAAATATACTAGGAATTCTAAAACAAAAAACAAAACATATTAAGAATTCTAATAATCTGTTATCAAAATAGATTATAAATTCTATTACCAAAATAGATTAGGAATCACAATGACCTGTTACCAAAGCAGATTAGGAATCCTAATAACCTGTTACCAAAACAAATTAGGAAAAATATTAGGAACCTGCTATCCAACAATTCTCCACCTCGGCGAAGTGTTTCCAAAACTGAGCCGACACCAAACATGAGCACAACTGCGTCGTCTCACCAAATTCGGTTGCACCAATGTGGTTACCTACGTACCCCCTCTCCCAAAGGATCAAGCTGCCCGTAGTTCATCCAAATGGCCTCGAACGGCCTCAACAATCACTCACGGCATCCCAATTGTAGGCGTATAAAATTACCTATAGGTCCCTTAGCATGGTTCAGCATGATGGTTCGACAAATCAACTATGCGGTCTCTTTTTTATGTTTCGAGCGGCACGATACGTGTTCGATATACAGCACAGAACAACGGCATATGTTCCGCCTGTTTTTTGGACCAATCCCACCAGTTCGGAAACTCAGTCAGACGAGTCTGTCAACGACAAAAATAGAGTTTGTACTCACAACACCGAGGCGGAAAGTACCTGCAAATACAAGACCCGGGCTATCAAATCAAGAGTCCGGACGAATCAAACGTAAGAACTGAAAGACGGAAGACACCGGAAGAACGATGCGAAACGGAACACACCCGGGCGACTGCGGCCTACCGAGCAACCGGTGGCTCGGCCCAAGCCGATGCCACCCAGGGTGGCTCTGGGTGGTTCCGAGCCAACCCAGGGTGCGCTCGGGCTAAGGGCCGAGCCACCCGATAGGGTGGCTTCGGCCGGAATGGTGCCGAGCCCCTCAGGTGGGCTCTTGGCTAAGCGAGCCACCCTGAGGTGGCGTCGGCCAAAAGCCGAGCCCAGGGTGTGCTCGGCCAATGGCGAGGCCACCCTGGGGTTGGCTCTGGCGAGCCGAGCCACCTCAGCGGTGGCTCAGCATTGAGCCGCAGCCCCCTCGGTGCCGACTCCCCCCCCCCTCTCTCTCTTGTGCACAAAGGCACAGTTCAGAGAGGCTCGATAAATTAGGGGGGGGGTGTTTGATATCCATTTGGAGGACTTCTTCTGTAAACTTTTTTGAGAGAGCCGAAACTCTCTGCCGAGAAATTGTTACTTTTTTAACTTTTTAGGAGATCTGAAGGCTTGATATGGAGCGACCCGGGTGATTTGATTACTTAGCGAGCACCCGCCACGAAAAGGCAGCGAGTCTGAGAGCGTCTAATCCGGTCAGATACTACGTCTGTTTACATCCGAAGAATCTAAGCTTGGTTCTTAGAAACTCCCGAGATTCGAGTTGCGGTCGTTTCCTGTGGGTTAAACCGATCCCTCCCGGCTATTATCTCCGTTGGTGATAGATACCCGGCTAATACGTCGTTGAGATCTGCTTGGATCCAGATCACGCGTGGTCCACTGTGTAAGCGAACCCCGGCGCAGGCAAACAACCCACAGAAGCAAGAGATCCGGGAATACAGGATCTTTTTGTGATTTGTTTTTCTTTTCTGCGTAAAAGATGATCGTTAATTGTAGATTTTTTGATTTCTTTGTTTTATTTTGATTCTCATGTAAGCCGCTGAATCATTATAAATAAGACGGATCTCTTGTAACCATAAAGTTGTTAACTGAGTGATGCTTCAATGATCATCGATAATGAAGAAACACCAACTTTTCCTGCTTCGAACAATCTTGTGGGCGACCTTCACAGTGGGAGCCACCGATCTTTCATTACTGCTTAGAGATCGGATGAATGGCATCCAGGTCGCCTAGCGGCGGATCTCCGAATCCGATTCGTGAGGGAGGTCGATTATGAGTTGTCGGACGCAAAAGAAGTACGAGTGAGTACGCTGTCCTTCGTTCTGGATCTACTGCCCTCCCCCAAGTTCAAGAAGTTTCAGAAGTTCTCCTTCCAGGAAAAAGTCGTTGGTGCGAAGAAAGTTGAAGCCACCAACGACTGACGTCACCCATTTCAGACGCCGAGTTGCGGTCAGGTGAAGTGCCTACCGGCTCGAAAGAGGTAAATCCGCCTCGCCGGTCGTCGTTCGAAGGCGTTTGTGATTCTTCTCTAAGAGAGCTCGCCAGACGGGCAGCGCCAACGCCTCGCGACGCCAGTTCGCAAGGCCATGGAGCTCTGTTGACGGGTATCGGTCCGTTCCATGCGGATTCTGAGAAGACACAACGATCATGGCTACAACCAGCCTTCAACATGCAAATGAAAGATGGGGTTCCTCGGAGCCGGATCAAATGCCAATGGATAGTTGGGTTCTGTCAAACGGGACTGCAAATAGAGATTTCTTTTCCTCAACTTCGACACTGTATTGTCGCAAAGATGGTTGAATTGCCGCAAGCCCGGCCGCCGCGATTATCTGGACAAGCGGGCGGGCCGCTCAAAGCTGAAGAAAGCCCGTCGCAAGCTCAGTTATCAAGCAGATCGAAAGCTGTGTGGTCTGGTCTTTTTGGAGCAAATTGCCAAATTATGGAGCATTTTGCCAAATCAAAACAAAATTTAGCAATGAGATGATCTCTATCCAAATCCTTACCACAAACATCACATTTGTTTAAAAATATGGTGTTTGAATCTGTACTAGAAACATTTGCGCAAACATGGAGATTTATTTCAAATCAAAACAAATATTCCGG